>NC_143580.1:36092805-36413544 GCF_048544385.1 Mastigoproctus giganteus | reverse complement strand
ATCAAGAAGCATGTGCTACGCACTGCTGCTCCTGCCCACCAGGCTACGGAGGCGCCATATAACAAAGCCATGAGTGGTGGAAAGTACACTGTTAGAAAATATCTAACTACAAAAGAGATAGAGGAAATGTTTGTGGATCCTGCATTTTGGGAAGACAGGGATAACGACGATGTTGATGTTCCAATCCTGATGAGATCCTGATGAGCTAACTGACACAGAGAATTTTGAAGAAAATAATCTTGAAGGAGAAGAAGCGGAAGATGTTGCAGGTACCCTAGAGTTATTTACATCTATAAATGACGAATCTGAATTGAGCAGCGATGATGACGCACTGGCTGTAAAAAAACGTAAGCTGTGCAAAGTGACAAACCATCATCCGCGAAATGAAGATACATCAGGAAGCTTTTCAAGCCTATCAGAATCTCACAATAAATACAAAAAATCAATTTCTCAAACAGTTTCAAAAACAAGTCACATAAAAGGAAAAACACCAGAGTGGACAAAGAATCAAATACAGTACACTGAGACGAACAGTTTATCCCAAAATAATTTTGAAAATGTTACATCTCTGTTATACGGTAAAACAGCAGTTAAAATTTTTGAAGAGTTTTTCTCTCAAGGCATTATTGATCATATAGTAGAGCAAAGCACATTGTATGCACAACAAAAAAATGACCCAAATTTTTCGCTTAGTGCCAATGAATTGAGAAGTTTTATTGGGGTTGTTTGTTTAGTGGTTATCACAAACTTCCTCAAGAAGACATGTATTGGGAACAAGCCCCGGATGCTGGTATACCTTTAGTATACAATGCGATGCCAAGAAGACGATTCAAAGAAATAAAAAAGTATCTCCATTTAGTGGACAATTCACGCCTTGATATAAATGACAAAATGTTCAAAGTACGACCATATTTTGATATGCTAAAGCAAAACTTTTTAAAATTTGGCGTGATTCACGCCCATTTATCAATAGATGAAATGATGATTCGATATTATGGACAACATTCTGCAAAAATGTTTATGTGCGGAAAACCAATCAAATTTGGTTACAAACTCTGGTGTTTATGTAGTTCAAGCGGTTATTTATATAATTTTGAAACATATTGTGGCAAAAGTGAGAAAATGGAGGGACCATTGGGATTTCGAGTTATTACAAACCTAATTTCATCAATACCTGCTGACCAATACGAAAAACATGAATTGTTTTTCGACATTTTCTTCGCCAGTCATGAAATAATGTGCCACCTTAGAGAGCTGAGAATGAAAGCAACTGGAACTGTCCGAGAAAACCGAACACAAAAGTGTCTTTTGATTTCTAGCAAGCAAATGGAAAAAGAGAAGAATCGGGGCTATTTTGATTATAGATTCGACCAATCAAATGAAGTAGTTGTGCTAAAATGGAATGATAATGAACCGGTTTCACTTGCCACTAATTACAGTTGCATTGAGCCATTAGGAAACTAGATGTTACTCCCGTAAAGACAGAAAGCAAATTTAAATTCCTATACCAAAGGTCATACAAGAATATAATTCACATATGGGTGGAGTGGACATGTAAGATAAGCAAGTTTCACTTTATAGAATCAGAATTCGTTAAAAAATTGTGGTGGCCATTATTCACACAACTCCTAGATATATGCATTGTCAACACTTGGAGATTGTATCAAATTACAAATTCTCAAGAAAATGTATCGCTTCTGGATGTACGCAGGAAAGTAGTGTTGGCCTACCTTTCTAAAACAACTTCTTCTGCTTCAAAACGGCCGGGTCTACAAAAGTCTAAACTTCTAGGTGGACGAGTGAGCTTGGACGTGAGATTTGATGGCAATGGACATTTGGTAGTTCCAATAACGACACAACGAAGATGTGCTTTATGCGGTAAAAAAACAAAGAGACTTTGTAACAAATGTGATGTACCCCTACATGACATATGTTTTGTTCCCTTTCACACAAAATTACTTTTTTATTATTATATGTTTGATATATAGTTAGAGTAAAACACCATTGTTTGATTTTGAATATTTTTATCTATTTATTTTTTTTCCTTTGTCTAATTTCCAAAATACTTCTTATTTTCAGCCAACGTCCCAAAAATGGGACGTACTTTTTTTCTGTAACCAGGGAGTTTTTTGAATAAATTTTTTTTTTACAATGTCTTCATTTGAATGTTTTTAGCTGATATTAAGTGAGAAAATGGCATTTTTCTTTTAAATTCAATTATGGCTGGTAATGGGTTAACATCAAAGCCCCCATTAAAAATAACTTTTTGGAAAAAATTATTAACATCACTTGTTTAAAACTATTACAGAGTAAAATCAGACTAGACAGAGCCAAACTTACAGATACAATAAAAACCTCGCAGACAAACCTTAATGAAAATGATTTTTCGAACATAATCCAATTAATCTCCATTTGATCCACAAAAACACACAGATTTATCCAAGCATCTTGGGGAAAAAAAATCTAGAGATTTTTTCGTAAATCCCAGTAAATTTCGGGTTTTAAGTCTCTAGACTTAAAACCCGAAATTTACTGTGTAACTCAAACAATAATCATTCCTTCCCAAATACACCTAACCTTACCAATGAATGTGCCCAATCGATGATAACTCTAAACTACTCAGCCATATCATCAACCTAAGCTTGAAAATCATCACAGCAGCAGAAATTAACATACTCAACAAAGGCCTAAGTTTTAAACCCAAACCCAGCCATACCCCCACTCTAGACTTCCTAGCCCACCTACACAACAGTTTAAAGAACGTTCAGAACAATCAAAGTCGAGGATGTCACCAATACAACAGCCATGTAGTTACTACACAACAAAATTATAAGAGGATCTACAAGGAGAATAACAATCTAACCACCTGTGAAACAAGAGCCTTAAAAAACCTGAAGGAAGACAGAAATATACATACAAAGGGTACTAGGAAAGTTTTGCAATACAGCTTTGTTTATTTAATTTTTTCAAAGTAATTTCCTCTACATTCAATACACCTCTCCATCCTCCGAAACCAATCTTTAAACCAGTTCTGCCAAGTTTCACTAGGGAGTAAAGCACACTCGTTGTCCCAAGCCCGTAGAAGGTCCTCATCACTGGAAAACCGCCTCCCTTTTAGCTTCATTTGCACATGCGGGAACAGTGCAAAGTCGCAGGGAGCAAGATCTGACCTGTAAGGAGGGTGCTCCAGAACTTTCAGTCCTGTCGTGGTCAAATATTCGGTGCAGGCTTTGGCGTGGTGAGCTGGAGCATTTTCGTGATGGAGGTACCAGGTGTCCATTCTTGACTTTGGCCGCAGGTTCTTCATAGATCCAATGACTTTAGGCAGGCATTGTTCAGTATACCACTTAGCTGTG
Source organism: Mastigoproctus giganteus (assembly GCF_048544385.1). Taxonomy (NCBI): domain Eukaryota; kingdom Metazoa; phylum Arthropoda; class Arachnida; order Uropygi; family Thelyphonidae; genus Mastigoproctus; species Mastigoproctus giganteus. The sequence goes on along the minus strand of NC_143580.1, from coordinate 36,410,188 downwards.
ACTGTCTTCTGCGTGTCCAAAACGACACGTTCCACAATTCCACTCGATTTGAAAAATACAGCTATCATTTTCTTCTTTACAGATCGGGATTTTCTGACAATTACGGGTGTGTCGTCATCATCAAAGACCCAAACTTTGTTTTGAGCCTTGGTCGGCAGATCCTAATAGTACAGCCAAGTCTCGTCACCTGTCACGATGTTGTTCACATACCGAGATTGTTGTTCACAAGTCTCGTCACCTGTCACGATGTTGTTCACATACCGAGATTGTCCCTTATCAAACTTTTTTAACATCTCCCGGCACCAAGTCACACGTCGTGTCATCTGCTCTTTAGTCAGTTGATTCGGCACCCAGAGAGAACAAAGTTTCTTCACGTGCACATGATCTTCCAGAATCGAACGAATTGCTGGTGCATTTAGGCCCAAAGTATCCTCTATCTGTTGGTAGGTCACTCGCCTGTTTTCGTCACTCGCCTGTTTTCGTCAAGCATTTTCCTCACAGCAGTAACGTTTTCCTCCGTAACTGACGTTCGTGGCCTTCCCGGCCTCTCAGAATCCTCCAGAGTGAAATTTCCCCTTTGGAATTCTCTATACCACCTGAATATCGTTGTACGATGTGGACAATCATCATCTAGTGCAAGAGTCATTTCTTCTAAGCACTGGTCTATGGTTAAACCACGCACGAAATTATACCGCAAAACTGTCCTTATCTCATTTCGTGACCACGATGCCATCGCAAGCACTTTACACTCTCATTACTAATGAATAACTGAGTCCATCGACTTGGCGCGGCGGCTACTATGCACGTATGAACATGTCTCAACATGCAGCAACAAGCAGCTTCCTGTGATTCATTGTTGCATCATATTGCAAAACTTTCCTAGTACCCTTTGTATATCAAAAGCAGACAAAGGAAACACAACAGTCATTATCGACAAGAAAGACTAAGTCGGAAAAGTACAAGAGCTTCCTAAAGAACACTAGCATCTATGAAACATTAAAAACAGATCCCACCATGTGGCCTCAAGAAGAGTCAAAAGGAAACTACAAGCCTTGCTCGAGAGTCAATACACAGATGAAGAACGCCACAAGAAATTGAATTCTAACAGGTTGGAAGAGCCATACCTGTTTCCTAACATAAAAGTGCATAAACCAGGATTCCCTGCCAGACTTACTATCAGTGGTAGACATCACCTAGGGCAGAAGATATCAAAATGGTTGACATCTCCTCTCCCAGATAGTTCCAAAGAACCAGAGACCATTGAAAAAACAGCCAGGATTTAATCTCCAGGCTTAAGAATGTAGAAGTCAACAGTGATGATATTTTGGTGTCATTCAATATGGACTCTATGTTCACAACCATACCATACTTAGAAGAAGCCAAAACATGTCTCCTTCAAGCAATAGACGGCCATATCCTTCTGGGATACCCAAGACTTTACCTACCTCACAAATAATAGCTCTCATAGATCTTTCCACAGGAAAGCCATACTTCATATTCAATGGGGGAATCTAGATGCAGATTTCTGGCCACGGCAATGCACTCTCTTTTCTCTCGTGATGAAAATTTTTATGGCAAAATTTGAAGATTTCTTGGAAAACCAACAAGTTAAATTCTGGAGCTGATTTGTCGATGACATAAGCTATTTGGAACCATGGTACAATTCTACATAAATTCTTTGAGGTTCTCAACAACCATCACCAAAAAATCAAATTCAAAATGGAAATAGAAAACAATGGCAACCTTCCTTTCCTGGACATCCTATTCACAAGAAAACATGCAGAGATACATATGGAAGTTTACAGGAAGCCCATTGATACTGGAATCATATTAAACTACAAATCCTGTCATCCTTTCTCCACAAAAATCGGCATTCTAAAGTCCTTCATCCTAAGAGCTTACAGAATTTGTAAAGAAGATAATCTACAACAGGAACTACAAACAATAACTAGGCTTGCCATGAAGAATGGATTTCCTGTACACATTATCAACAAAGCCATAAAAGATACTTCCAAGACACAACCCCAACCTAGCAAGGATAGAAGAACCTCCATATGTATACCATGAATACTATTAGTCAGCAAACTAAAATAGCTAAAGAAGCCAAAAAATTTTAGTATCTTCACCTTTTTCGAAAGTTCAGCCTCCATCAAGCAGATGGTAAAACAACAGTCCAACAACACTGAAAATCCTAGAGGGCCTATCTATAAAATGAACTGTAGGTGTGGGAATACATATACAGGAACTCCCCGACTTACGCAATACTCGACTTTACATAAGTTTTTGCTGGCCGGTGCAAACTTTAAAATATCGTGGAAACGTATTTTGCATCCCGTAGAAATAAATGGAGGTATTGTGAAAATATCGTAATGTGAACCCAATAACACTTTTTTTTTTTTTTTTTTTTTAATTCGGTTCGAGTACTTGGAAGTTGAAAATAATTTTGTTATATTACTAAGCTATTTATCTCTCTGAAAGGCCATATTTATAATGGAAATTGCACTACCCTTTCATTGTTATCATATATTCCCATTATAAGAATCAATTTTGAAGGCCTTTGTGGTATTTTTCTAAAGCACATTTCTGGAGGTCACGACCATAAAACAATAAAAACAATTTCTATTTTCCAGTTTATTGGGCTTTTCTGTTAGTGAATCTAATTATAAACAGGTAGTAAACTCAATCTTATTGCATTTGCGATAATGTCAATAGGTGCAATTCTGTGGTGAAATGTGTTCCCCTTCACTGAAACCTTCAATCATAAAAAACAAATTTTCATAAACTTCACTTCATTCCAATTTATGTATTGCAATGATGAAGGAAAGGCGACCAATAAAAAGTGCAAGTGGTGGTAGTGCCAGGAAATGAAACAAAATTGACTTAGAAATGAAGATGAAAATGATTAAGAATTACGAAGCAGGACAAAGTTTGTCATCTATTGCAAGGAAATTAAGTCTCACTGCTTCAACAGTGAATACTATTTTAAAGGACAGTGTGCGCATGTCAAAGGATCAACGCACTTAAGATCAACAGTGATCACAAAACAGTGTTCAGGTGCTATATCAAAGACGGAACAGCTGTTAATAATATGGATGGAAAATCAGATTCAGAAGCGAGTGCCCCCGAGTCTAATGACCATTCAAGTAAAAGCAACAAGTATTTATAAAAATATTAAGGATAAGTACAGCGAACCCTAACCCAAGTTCATGGCAAGCAACGGATGGTTTAATAGGTTCAAGCATCGCACTGGTTTCCACAACGTTAAACTATGTGGTTAAGTCACCAGTGCCGATTCTGCAGCTGCAGAGAAATTTTGTGATGTGTTGGAAAAAATTATTGATGAAGGCGGCTATTGAATGCAACAAATTTTTAACGTTGACGAGACTGCTCTGTATTGGAATAAAAATGCCGGATGAAACATACATTGCCAAAGGGGAAAATACAATGCCAGGTTTCAATGCATCAAAAGATAGGGCCACGCTCTTGCTTGAGGCTAATGCAGTGGGAGATTACAGATTAAAACCACTGCTTGTGTACCATTCTGGAAATCCTTGTGCATTTAAGGGCATCACTAAAGCCACCCTACCCTTGCATTTCTGATCGAACCAGAGAGCATGGATAACAATCTCTCTCTCTTTGAGGATTGGTTTAAATGCTGCTTCATTCCTGAGGTTGAAAAATATTGTAAAGACAACGATATTCCTTTCAAGGTTTTGCTTCTATTAGATAATGCTCCTGGACATCCTACACATCTAGATGATTTCAATTGGAATGTGAGAGTCAGATTTCTACAGCCAAACACGACTTTGAATAATATATTCCCCATCTCCCCGACAGTAGAGTCACCGGCAATAACTAGCTCCTGTGGTACCAGCGCATTCTGTATTGGAGATTGCCACTGTGTTGCCTGATGCACAGGAGTGAGCTCTGGCATTGAGTTGGGCAGCTGAGAGCTTTATGGGCCCCTCATATTAATTTCTTCAATGGCATCTACCCTATGCCTCAATCTCTCGTAGACGCCCATCAGAATGCTGAGTTGGCGCCTAATTTCTTCAAAGTCTCTGGACCTAGCACACACACAAAAACATCCTCCTTGACTAGATCGTGTTCTGTTCTAGAATGGTCCGCAAACATTTCATATTTTGAGAATTTTTTTTTTGGTCTGTTAATGCACTGGAGAATCGTCCTCTTCGGTTCTCCCCTGAGCCACAGTACTACCAGTACTTCGTGCTAATTGCTTTGCTGCTCTAGTCTCATGATTCCATTTAAGTACAATTTAATTAACAATGAAATTTAATAAGATTAATAAATTTTACTGATTAATTGATAATACTATACTACGCTAACAGATGATTTGTTCAACTGTGAGTACTTTCTGACTATATAAACTTCTTTTCTCTTGGTCGGTGCATGCAAAAAAAATTATATGTATCCAGCCCCCGACCTCACAGGGTTCTTCAGCCAACCAAGAAACAGTCTTGCTTTCACCACTCAAACATTTTGTTAAAGCACTGGATTCTCAAGCATATACAATCTTTATGTTTCTAAAACTGTCTGAGGCAAAAGTGAAAGGTAATATATTCACTGATTCACAAGTTAGGCAGATGACGGCTTCAACAAAAACCAGAAGATAAAATGACTGATGCTGAGAAAAATGCTTGGCAGTTATTTCACCTTGTGTGAATGGATTTCGTGGAAACATAAAGAGCGAAAATTACAAAGAATTGGTTGACCAGCTGATTGAAAATCACAGAAAAATGAGATGAAAAAAGGTCAATCAGCTCCATTACTGCAATCTCACCTGGATTGTCGATGTGAAAACATCTTTGGTGGCACCTACTAAATTTTTCGGACTGAAGTAAAACCGATTGGTAATGAAAATGCGAGATGGAAATGACATTTCCTAGATGATGCTAAGTGTATGTTTGCTAACGACACTAACATTGATTCTCTAGCGCAGGTGTGTCAAAATCATTTCTGTCGCGGGCCATTTTGTGTGATGGTATGATTTTCGCGGGCCACATAAAATTTTCTTAAATATTATATATTGATTCAGGATAATTAAAACTCATATGTAATTAACATTTAAATTTTTATTCAGATCTACAGAATACAAGTAATTTAGAATTTAGTATGTATAGTGAAGAAATGGGAGTAAAGTGGCTGTTGATGAACTGGTAACCAAAGGAGCGCAAGGCAGCCAAAGTAACACACCTCTATTAGTTACAATTTATTAGGAAACGTTTCGGAAATTGCTACAAAGATACATCGTCCATTTATAATATTTTTAAACACAGAACTTGTTGATGAATAAGGAAGTGGACAGCCATGGTTTTCGGTTTATCTGGGTACTCAGCTTGTAATTTTCTAATCAATTTTGACACAAATCCTTGATTTTCACCTGTCATTGATTTAGCACCGTCGGTTGTTATAGACATAAGTCTGTCAAGTGGAAGCTTACACTTTTCTAAAATGCTCCACACAGCAGCAAAAATATCTTCGCCAGTCGTAGTTCCAAGAAGAGGGATAACTTCCAACAATTCTTCGGTGATCCTCATGTTATTATCGCAACCATGAAAAAATACAGCAACTTGAGCAACATCTCATATATCTGTACTTTCATCAATCGCAATTGAAAAGAACAAGACTTCTATAGATATACCCTGTAGTTGTGAACTGATGTTATCTGCCATTTCACTAATTCTCTCTACCACTGTATTTCTTGATAATGAAATATCGCAAAATGATTGCACTTTTTCAGGACAGATGATTTCAGCTGCTTTTATCATACATTCTTTAATTAACGAACCATCCGTGAACCATTTTGAACATTTTGCTAACAAATAGCTTATTTCGTAACTTGCTCTTACTACTGATTCATTAGTTTTCATGAATTTTGTAAATACTTGTTGTTGACTATGAAGTGTTTTCTTCATTGTTTTTAATTTTTCTTCTCTTATTTTTCCTTCGAAGCCCGAATATTGTTCCTTATGATTAGAGTTATAATGCCGCTTAATGTTGTATTCTTTAGCAACACTAATATTTTCCTTACAAATTAAGCATGTAATTTTACTGTTCACTTCCATACAAAAATAGTTCAGCTCCCACTTTTCTTGGAATTTTCTTCCCTCATTATCAATTTTTCTTTTCTTGACTGGTGTTGAAAGCGACATTTTCTATATAAATTCTACAGTTGAAATTAAAATTATAAAATTAAAAAAACGATTACTTAGGTATTTGTTAAATTATAGATAGCAAACACAACACAACAGATCCCGACAAAGAAACTAGTATGAATGAAATATCTTTTCGATAAAATTATAAAAAACGCTGCATTTGCAATATTGTAATATTAGTTTAAATGTAAAAGAAATTTAGATTAAGATTTCTCCATTTAAAAAATAAAATGTAACTCTTTTATTTTTAAAGAAATAAACTAAAAAGTTACAATGTTATTTAAAGATAATAATTTCAATTTTCATTCATTTGAAATTACTATTTATATTTTTAGTTCTTTCTAATCAAGGCTCCATCGATCCAGTTTTTTTTTTTAATTATCAATTAAAATGATTATTTTTATATTTAATAGAGAGGTTTTTTATTCTAGAATTATAAATAGGTACTTTTTAATTGTTTACTTTAACATTTTATTTTTGGGCATCGCAGGCGACAAAAATTTTGTCGTGGGCTGGATGCGGCCTGCAGGCCACCAGTTTGACACCCTAGCTCTACAGTAAGTAGAGGGTGTGAGCATAAAGCGTTACATCATTCATACTAAATATTTTAGACTAAAGTAAAACCGATTGATAACAAAAATGCGTGATGCAAATGATGTCACTTCCTAAATAGCATTAACTCGGACACTAACGCTGATTCAGTAGAGTAAGTAGCAGGCATGAGCATAAAACGTTACATTGTTCACGACTTCTGTTCTAGCTGTTCAATTTTAAAAATTTAAATGGTTTTGATTTTCTTTTATCATCTATTGAATTGTGAAAAGTGTTGAAAATACAATCTCAAGTGTATGTTTCCTAAGGATGTGTTCACGTAAAATAAAACATCTTTTGTATGTACAGGGTACACATGCTGATTTTATTTTTTTATAAATCTGTTACTGAAATGTTAGTGAAGAGCATGGAGAGAGAGAGATACTGCCAAGACATGAAGTCAATGGAGAAGCAGCACCAAGGAAGGTGGGATGAAGCTACGACGGATGACTATATCTGGCTCTTGCTTCAGGACAATCACAGTGGTGACAAAAGATGAAGACACTCCTCAAATGTACATTTTATAAGGACCTTTTTTTAAAAAAAGAAAAAATATTAATTTGTGATTTTTTTCAGCTTGTTGTTTTCCTGTAGCAAAGATTAATACTTGATTTTTAACAGAAGTTAAACATTATTAATAAATCTGATGATATGGTATTATATTTACTTTCCTTTTATTGATGGCAAACCATTGATGATAGGTTAAAAAAAAAAAAAAAAAAAAAGTTCATATCAGGAATCGGCATACAAAAATCATAAAGAGACAATGAGAAACGCAGATAAACACAAGAAATGCAAACAGAGCCTCTTTTGAAAATTCATTACATAGTATAGTGAAATTGGTGGGCAAACCATTAATGCCATTCAAAAAAAAAAAAAAAAAAATCATATCTGGAATCAGCATATCCAAATCATAAGAAACAACAAGAAATGCAAAGAGCATCTTTTTAAAATTTATTATGTAATATTAGTGGAATTAGAACAATAAACACAGACACTATACAAAAATTAAAAATAATATTTTTTGGTTAATCAAAATGGGATCACATCAATTTTTTGCAAGACAATTCATTGTATTCATTGTGGTGACAATTTGCTGTATACAACAATTCAGTGCATTACAGTTTGGATGATCTTTCATGTATATGACAATTTGGTGAAATACAAATGGTGGCTATGACAATTCAGTGAATTTTTTTTGTAGAATTCAGTGTAATGGCAAAGCAAGACAGGAAATGCCAACTTTTAACATGCTGTGTTATAAACTGTGAATTTATTGATCATGATACCATTCTTGATATTTTATATTTTTGATAGACCATACATAAAAAATACCAACTTCATTTTTTAATGTACATTCTACTTTGTTTTAAAGGAGATCCTATTAAAAAAGTGCATGGGCAGGTTGGGATATAAGAGAACCCTATTTGTACTTTGTTTCCACTACTGTAAGTTACATTTTTTTTAGGAATTACACATGGGGGAATTGTTCCAGAGGTCAAAAGTAGAGACCATTAACAGATGCCAGCTGGGTAATGAGCATCTTATGTTTGGTCCAACCAATGCTATAATTTTTATCGAAAAAAGGTTAGTAGTAGACTAATACTATGTATGGGTTAAGGATGGGGGAGGAGGAGGAAGGGGTAAGCTTCCATGGAGATTGTGTAGGGATCAAAATTGGAGTGTGATTCCCCTAAGTTAAATAATCTTAACTGAATTACAAGTGTTACAATATGGATATAGTCACTTTCAAACCTGCCTATGATAAGGTGCAGTGTGAAAATTTTTATACAAAATAAATGGATAAAAAATATATTATTTTCTTTTTTCTAAATTTCTACATTCCTCCTTTCTAAGTTGCCAAAACCTTTTACTCCACTGATTTTGTTAATTTCTTATCTCTGTGTGATACACCTAATTGTCGATGCCACCATTGTCTTTCATCAAACTGTCACATACAGCAAAATGTCATTTACCAAACTGTCTCATACAATGAACTGCCATACAATGAATTGTCTCACAAAAAATTGATGTAGACCCAATTAAAATATGTAGAAATAATGGGTAATCCCCAGTATATTGAGTTTGTCTCCTAAATTTGTTATACGGAAGTACTGTAGTTAGTATTTTACTGTATTTATCATTTTTTTGTAATTGAGTTATCATGGTAGTAGTTTGTACATGCTGGGAAACTGGAAACTTTCACAGCTTTGTGAATTGAATGCTATAAATATAAGAAGGTAGAAATGCAAGGAGACTAGACTTACAAAGCACCAATTAAAAATAAATAAATAATAATAATAATTACTATTATTTTACTGCCCATAATATCACCTGTTACAGATTTTGAGCCAGGTACTTATCTAAACCTTATAATTTATATAAGCTCTCTAGATTCACAATGTTAGGTTGCAGTTTGTTCCAATAGCTAATTATGCAGCAAAAGGTAAGTGGCTAAAGTAAGAAGCACAATTTGTTAGCTATTTGTAAGCTACTATAGAATAACTTGTTTTTCCACACTAGAATAGACAAAACTATGCCTATTTAGGATAGTTATACAAAGATGCTACAGCAAAAATGATATCAGTGGGTTGTGTAGGATGATCATCCTTGGGAGTCTACATAGAAATATCATGTGTGATCAAAAAAAGTTCAGGGGTGAATTAACATTTAGGAAATGATAAAGCTTACCAACTACTTGGGTGACTCTCTTTCAAAGTAGTCTCCTTGGCATGTACACTGATTCCAATACAGTACTTCTGAAACTTCAGGAAGTATTCCTGGCAGGCTTCTTTTAGAATTGTTAATAGTACCTGCTGTCATGTTATGAATAAATAATTTTTTCAGTTGTTACAAATATGTGACCTTTCAAGGGGGCTTTAAGCTTGGGAAACAAATAAACATTACAGAAGCTAAATACAGTGAATAAGGTGAATAGGAGAACAAGTGATGGAGTGCATTTCAAGAAATTTTTGAACAGAAGGTGATGACTATGTAGAGTTATTGTCATGATACAAGCTCCAATTCCCTAATGCCCATTTTATATTTTTTTTTCGGAAGTTCTGTGGAATCACTGTAGAAACAGTTTGATAGTATTTGTAGTTCATGGTTTGACCACATTGGGCAAATTCATAATGAACAAAGGCCTGCAAATAAAAAAAAATATAAATAATAAAAAAAAGCAGGATCTTTATGCTTGGTTGAGATTTTTGCTTTTGTGGAGTTTCTAAAAGACAGCCTGCCATCAAAAGAACTAGGATTTGTTTCCTGGTCAATGGCATATACCCACTAGTTACTAGTGATGATGGGAAAAACAAAGATGGGCCAGCAGTAGCACACTGCTGAAGATCATGATATATACCAAAAACCAATCACTCTCTGTGATCAGTGAGAGTGTGATGCACAAATTTAGTTGAAATGCATTGTATTTCCAAACCATGTGCCACTGACTGGAGTGTCCACAAGATATTTCACTAGCAACTTCAGAGTTAAATGTTGATTATCCCTGATCAGATCCTGAATGACTGACAAAAAAAGGTTTCTTTTGGCAACCAACACAGAATTAAAACTAAAACTTTAATAAAATAAATGATTGTACAGGCATCAACAAAACACTAACTTAGAATAAAAGCATAAAATACAAATTAAATGAAAGTAAAAAGTGATGTATAACTATTGATTTCATCAAGTTTTTACTTTCATTTGATTTGTTTTTTTACACTTCCCACTATAAAAGTGCTACTCCTGAAACTGTTTACTTTTACTTAAATTATACAGTAATAACCAATCCTTACAAATAACTAAAAAGCTGTTGAGCTAAACTGCAGTGCTATGGTGTTTTTTTTTTTTTTTTTTTTAAGTGAAAACATTCTTATATACTTCATTAACTTATAAGTATGACTTTCAAAATGCAATCTGCCTCTACTTAAAATCTTATTGTTAAAAAAAAAAAAAAAAAAAAAAGCTTTCAAATTTGTTCTCAGGACCAATATCTTACATAAATCTTATGTTTATTCCATGCATTATTGGGAGTGAACATTATTTTTTGGAATACCTCCTCTTGTTATACCATTATATCTGTAGGAAAATCACTTCCGATTTATGAATTTTACTGTATGAACTACTTTTCAGAAACTCAGTGTTTGTAAATTGAGGCTACTGTACACAGTTTTCAGTTTTATTTGTATTCTTTAATTTATTAATTATTTATAAATGTATTTTACTCTGACCAATTTTGTTCCAATGTTCTACTTGTAGTTTCAATTAAGGAGGTGCTATCTAGGAATATTTAATGGCCTGGCTGAAAAGGCCCCTTTCTTTAGTTCATGGTTCTTGATAGTACATACATATGATCAATGTTGTAATAGGAATAAACTGGAACTATTCAGCCCAGGTCTGTGGGAGAGTATAGGTGTTACAGAAATGTTTTATACTTTTGGTTTTCATTCACTGAGGCTCTGTGGCTCCTGATGAGGCTCCAGCAGAAGATCCTTTCTATTTTATTTATAATCTAAATTATTTGGATTTTGATTTCTTGGGATATATTTTTAAAATAAAAATTGCACCATTAGAAAGTACTAGCTGCAAAGGAGACAATGTCTCAGCAAGCTTTATATACTTTCTTAAGTGAAAGTCGAAAGTTTGCAGAGCTGCCAACTTCTGACTTTCAAAAAAGCTGTAGATTAGGTATTTGTAGGCAAGAAGAAAAGGAAAACAGATTTTTCAGCCAAAACAGACAAAGAAAAAAAGAGGGTTTCTTTTTTTTTTTTTTTTTTTTTAACCAAAACAGACAAAAAACAAGAGAAAAACAGAAAATTTTTCAGAAAAAGCAGGTTTTTTTGAAGTTCATGCACTGCACTAAAAATTAATTCACTGACAAATATACATTTTATATTAAACTACAGCATGTTTACCAGCAGAGTATGCATTTAAACATTACCTTCCCTAATATTTTTCTGTCTGTGGATTTCTGTTATACATCAACTGATTAGAACCTTGCACATTTTCAGAAATATATATATCAAAGTTTTGTTTATAACAATGACATTAGTTGTTAAGAGCCTTTTCAAAATTGCACCATAAAGAGAAGATTTGAATTCAGGCAAATTCAGCTCTTCTGTTTCTGTTATAGGAATGATAAGTGTCAGAGGATATTCACACTGAATATTTTCTAACACTCAGCATTTCTAAAAGAATTATTAAAATGCCAAAAATGACTTGGGATACCTTGTTAGATTTCATGCATTCTTGGGCACCTGTGAGTACCCCAACCAAGGACCAATGCACATTACTGTACAATCAAAGCCAACTGCCTTTCATTTTTCATAATAGCATCTGGTATGTTCTTACGCTGAAATGAAGAGAAATGGCTTGAAAAACATGTCTTTATGATAATAGTGAAAATTAGTAGAAATTGAGTGCACGCACGCACGCACGCACGTGTGTGTGTGTGTGTGTGTGTGTGTGTGTGTGTGTGTGTGTGTGTGTGTGTGTGTGTGTGTGTGTGTGTGTGTTTTGCAAAATAACTCAGTTTGGTTCAAAACTTGTTTTCTGAATAGCATTACTGATGATGAATTGATTCTCCAAACACGATTATTAGCATTAGCAAGGGCACATGATGCAAGAAAGCAAGCTTACATAGCATCAGCCAAAAAAAAAAAAAAAAAACACACACCCTTCTCATTTCATCCATCAACTAGATTCAAATGTTTGTCTAGTTCTGCCTTGAATCTGTTTAAGCTATCAACTTCTACAACGACAGATGGAAGTTTGTTCCAGCACCCACCGGCTAAAGGCAAACTTCCGTACATCTATCCTACAACTGTCTTTCCTCAATTTGGATTTATGCCCTCTCAGGCAATTATTTTCAGCACTGAGCATGCTCAAACCATTCAAGGCTTTATACACCTCGCAGATGCCTAGTCTCCAGACACTGTAATTTGCAAAACTTAAGCCTTTCTTCGTAGGAGCAACCCTTTGTTCCATTCACTAATCTTGTTGCCCTTCTCTGTATTCGTTCCAACAGCTCTACATCATTCTTAAAATGAGGCCTCTGGACATGTGGCCTGCCCATTGCCTTATACAAGGGGATAATCACCTCCTCATCCCTGCTAGAAAAATTCCTGTATATCATTGACAAGACACCATGAGCTAATCTTACAGACCATCTGCCCTGCTCAGAAAACTTCATATCTGCCTGCACAATTACCCCCAGGTCCTTTTCACTCTCTACCACTGTCAGTGTAGTACCACAGAGTTGATACGTTACTCTGAGGTTACTGCTTCCCAAATGCAGTACTTGACATTTGTCAATGTTAAACTTCAGTTGCCACCTCTCAGCCCATCTGCTCAACTTTTCTAGATCCTATTTCAGTAGCATACCATCCTTACTGTCATTAACAACCCTGCCGACCTTTGTATCATCTACAAACTTGGACATTAAGCCTAATATACCATCATCAATATCATTAATGAATACAGAAAACAACAATGGACCCAACACTGAACCCTGGGGTACTCCACTAATAACATTAGTCTACAAACAGCAGTATCCATTGATTACCACCCTCTGTCTTCTCCCACTCAACCATTCCTTTATCCATAGCAGCAATTTGCCTCCAATGCCACACTGCTCCAATTTGTGCAGCAGTCTTCCATGTGCAACAGTATCAAAAGCCTTTCTAAAACCCAAATATATGACATCAAAATTATTCTTTGCATCCAGTTCCTTTATGACTACATCATAGTATCCAATCAAATTGGTCAGACAAGACTCCCCCTTAACAAACCCATGCTGTGTCCAAGCTATAACTGAAGTCTTGTCTAAATGATCCTGCCATGCTTCTTTAAAGAAAGCCTCCGTCAATTTCCTCTGGAACAGAAAAACCAACAGGTCTGTAATTATCTGTGTCTCCCTTTGATCCTCCTTTGTGGATTAGGGTCACATTTGCACATCTCCAGTCCATGGGTCCCTCCCCTGAGTCCAAGGAATGATTTGCTTACTTCCTTTGCTGCCTCCTTTAACATAACTGGATAGATTCCATCCACCCCAGGTGCCTTCCTTATGTTTATCTTCAACAATTTATCCTCCAATTTACTCTCAGTTATTACAAGATTATCTAGCTTACTGCCAGAGTTCAATACACCTCTGGCATTTCCCTCCCTGAATAACTCCTCATAGATGCAAAATATTCATTTAGTTTGTTAGCTACCTGAGCATGATCATCAACAGTTGAACCATCTATATCAAGTGGACCAATCGGATTCATACCCTTCCTTCTAGAGTTTACATAAGTGAAGAACTCTTTGCTATTTTTCTTTGCACCCTTTGCCAAAGATTTCTCGTAATCTGCCTTTGCCTGCCTAACCTCCTTTGTAATTTGGTTACAGACCAGCTTATACCTATCATAGGTTTCTCTGCCACATGTTAATTTATATGTATCCCATGCATTTTTCTTCTTTGTCACATATCTAATTAGTTCATATGACATCCCTTTAGGCCTAAATCTTGAACAATATTTCTTAGTTGGTATGAAAAGTCTAGTAGCTTCCAAGATTAATTCTTTGAACGCTTCCCATTTTGAATTTGCTGTTGGTAACATCATCAGCTGGTCCCACCGTATAGAATCTAAATGCTGTCTCAGACCACCGTAGTCACCTTTACGAAAGCAAAAACCCTTCACTTTACCCCTGATGGTAGTTACCTCTTTGAGTAAATCCCACTTCAGCACACTGTGATCACTGCCACCTAACTATAGTTATAATTACAGTAAATCCCTGCTATTTGCGGTTTCTGTATTTTCAGTTTTGCATATTTGCGGTCGCTGATTTAATATAAAATGAAACCTAAAAAAATGTGAATTTTAAAGTGCCGTGAACATATTCTGCCATAAAAAAACATGGATGTGGCTAAAATCATCTTTCCTGTCAAAATAGCACTCAGTGGGTGGGGGATGAGGGATGACAAAATCGCGAGCGTGGATGTTCCCCCATTAATCCTTGTTTGGTATGTGTTATGTGCTTGTCATGGACAGTTTCATCATTTGCTTTAATTGGTATGTTTACAAAAGTGAAAAATCTACCGGTTTGCAGTACGTTAGCGTAAACAGACTTTTTCGTGTGTGTTAACGGTTAGAAGAAAGTGACTTTATTGTGGACAAGTTCTTTTCCAACCGCTACAAAAATTTGGCTATGAATAACAAGGGAATTGTGAAAAGATCAAAGGTGATGACATTAGCGGGTAAAATTGAGTTATTAGACAAAATTTCTAATGGTGAAAGTGTCTCATCAGTGGCAAAACATTATAAAATCAATGAGTCAATGATATGATCAATCAAGAAATCGGAAAAAAAATTCCACCATAGTGTCCGTGAAAACGCGCTAATTGCTTCAAAAATTTTCTCCGTAACTCGTGATGTTAAATTAGAAAAAAATGGAAAAGACTTTAAATCTGTGGATAGAAGACCGAACTCAAAATAAAATTCCGTTAATTTCACTTATCATTCGTGAAAAGGCAAAACACCTTTATCAACACTTTAGTGAAACTGGTGACAGCACTGGTGGGACACGTTTTTTTAGCTAGCAAAGGCGCTGGTTTGAAATATTTGTTTGAAATTTCTAATAAATATTACATTTAATATTAAATTGTTTCTTATTTTCATTTCGATGCCTTATGCTTGTATTTCACTATGTACATAGTCATATTATGAAGGTAAATATAATACATACATACATAGACAAAATTTTAAGACTAGTTTTTCTTATATATTTCATACTTTGGAACGGAACCCTTTTATTACTATGGGAGCCGTAACTCAGTATTCGCGGCATTTCTCAGGAATGTAACCCCCACTATTCGTGGGGGCTTACTGTATATTTAAACTTCATGCTTCCAAAAACTCAGTTGGCAAGTTGCTATCCACGAATTCTGTTTGGAGCTAAAGTTTAGATAAAGTTTTACTGCATCAACCTGTTTTCATTAAACATGCATTTTTTTTTGCACTAGTTTCTTACTGGTCAATTGTAACTGTGATTGACAAGGAAGGCTGCCTTTACTATTTTACTGATAGGGAGAGCAGTGCTTTGGATTGCATTTCCAGATTCTATCGGCAATATAAGTCAAAATTCAATAAAGAATGATCATAATTTTTCATGAACTGCCATACTGCTTGTTATTTCTAGTTGAGCTGTGGAATTTAAGACCAAACCAAGCTGCATCACACAGCAACTGCACAGTTGACTCATGCGCACTGTGTGACCTTGGTGGTTGGTCAAGTTAATGCCTGTTCAGTTTCGCCTATGTAATAATGGATGTGACACGCAAGGAACAGTATGTTGCTCTCAAATTTTGTTTCCATCTCAAGAAAACATCAGCTTAAGTGTATGAAATGTTAAAAGAGACTTAAGGTTAACCTACGCTACCATACAGCACTGCTTGGATGTGGTTTAGAATATTTAAAGATGGATGTGATTCAATCACAAAAATCAGTGATCCTCGATCTCCAACCCCTGCTGTCACCACAAAAACCATAAACTCTGCTTTTGTAATCATGAGAGAATATCACTGTATAATAGTAAGGCAACTGGCAGAGATGCTCAGAAAATCAGTAGGAAGCACGCATGGTAATCTCCATGACCATTTGCATATGACCCGTGTTTGTGCATGATGGGTTCCAAAACTACTCACCTGAGCAACAGCAAGTTCAAATGGAAGTCTGTCAGGAGCTGCAATGGATGATTACTGAAGATGGTGAAGGTCTGCACAAGGTGATAACAGCGGATGAGATAAGATGGAGCAGCAGAAGATCCTTTCTATTTTATTTATATTCTTCATCATATTAACCCAGAGAGTAGGTAAGCAACAAAGTTCTGTTTGGAAATCGATATTATCAGTAACACCAAAAAAGCTAAAGTTGTGGCTTCTGTAGGAAAGGATATGGTCATTTTTTTTTTTTTTTTTTTAAGTTAACTATTTGCGCATCGGCTTCTGTGGCCATAATGCACCTCCCAAGGTTTTTGCAGTACTTTGATCCAAGCTCGAAGTGGGATTCGAACCCGAGACCTTTGGGTTGCCAAGCAGGCACTTTACCTACCGGCCAGCCTGGTCGGCAATAAAATAAATAAATAATATGTATACACGTATTATTTTAGCACAGTACTTCTACACAGTACCTCGTATAGCACGGTACTTCTACAACATGGCTTCACTCTAACACAATTGATAAACTGCGACAATCCTCGCACAACAAGGTACTTATATAATATGGTTTCGCTCCAACACAGTTAGGAATTGCAACAAACCTCGTATAACACAGTATTTTTGAACTTTTGTGCAAAGAAAACCCTTCTATTATGTTGGATGTAATTTTTCAACACTTCCATTCCAAAAAAAAAAAAAAAAAAATTTACTGGGAAATCTCCATGTTTGAACTTGTGGTTGTTTGAGACCATAAAATATTGTGACTTCGAAGCATGCATTTGTGACATTTAAGGCTTTGTAAGGTTATTTTGGTTTTTATTTGTTAGTTTATAAAATTTTCTGGGTGTGTATTACTAAACTTTGTTCTTAAGACCCGTATTGGAATAATTTCTTTGTTATGAATTAAATTCCAGCCCTAAATTATGCCTAAGGAACTTAGGCATAATTTGGGTAACTGTCAATTTATTTAAAATAAAAAACAGTTTCTGTTGTTATTTGGTTTTTAGGAGCATTGGCAACTAAGGCCATATTGCTCCAGGGATATGCGGTGGTCATTCCCTGACCTTTCCGCATCCTCCGTATTTGGTGGTCACGGGTTCGAACCCCGGTCTAATCAAGAAGCGTGTACTATGCACTGCCGCTCCTGCCCACCTGGCTATGGAGGCACCAAAACAGTTTCTAAATTGTTTTGTGCCAGCTGTGGAAAACTATTTAAATCAGAAAAATCTAGATTTCAAAGTTTTATTACTATTGGATGACATGCCAGTCAGGCCATCCAAAATGTTGAAGTAATGTTCCTACTACCTAATACAACTTCTTTAATTCAACCATTAGATCAAGGCATTATATCTACCTTTAAAACTCATTACATCAGAAAATCGTTACAATGGATTTTGGGCTGACCAGACTAGCCGCGTGGGTAAAGTGCCTGCTTAGCAACCCAAAGGTTGCGGGTTCGAATCCCGCCTCGGGCATGGATCAGAGTAGTGCAAAAACCTTTGGAGGTGCATAATGGCCACAGAAGCCGATGCGCCAAAAAAAAAAAAATTAATTTTGGAAAAAAATTAAAATTATTCAAATCTATTGAAGTGATGAAGGCACGGAAACATTTCTCAATTGTGGACTGTATTGGAATCATGGCTTTATCGCTCAAAGGAGTAAAACCATCAGCTTGCACAAGCATGTTGGAAAAATGTATGGCCAGAGTCACTTCATTCAGGAAATATGGTTGAACCAGCAGAAAACAGAATCTGTGCGATAGTAGAACTTGCTAAGTCAGTAAGAGGGGAAGATTTTGATGATATGACCAGTGAAGACGTTCAAGAATTACTGGTATAAAAAGAGGCTGGCAAAGCGGATTTCGTGGAAATGGCATTGGAGGTAAACCAAATCAATTCAGAGGATGATAGTGCAGACAAAAATTCTGAAGCACAGAAGAAAAATCCAAAATTTTACACTAAAAAGCATAAGGGAAGGCATAACCTTAGTTGAGCAATTAAAATCTTATTTTTTGAATGCAGATCCTATGACTGAAAGGAACACAAAGTTTAAAAGAGAGTTTGAAACATGATCTAATTAATGATGCTGCAGAAGAGAGGTCAAAAGGTAAAGATATTCTGAAATGGAGAAAATGTTCTTGTTTGATTGTGCTTAGCAATAACAAAGAGGAAGAAAATTAAATGAATATGCATATCTGACATATATGTATCACAGTTTGTAAGACGCTTATTCAATTATTACCATTTTTAATAAAAATTAAGTTTCCGATAGTTATACCAGGGTTACCTGTATATACATAAAGCACTTTGCCCACTTTTGGGGGGGGGGGACTGGGCTGTGATGATCCACAAGAAAAATCTATAAACTACTACATGGGGGGGGGGGGGGGCCCTCAAACGTAATCACCAAGTTCTTTCAGATGTACAAAGCTTCATACTCTGATATCAGCATGCCGCCATCAACCTCCTTATAAAAACCCAACCTGGACACACGATCAGATAACTGGGTTCTAATATGTAATCATCAAATTACTTTTATTTTCTTCCTTACTTTTATTATTTCTTGGTTGAATGTATGAATACCTATTATTCTCTATACAGGGTACTATAAATTACTTTTTTCAATTAAATCTTAGTACAGCTAATCTGTTCTATTTATTGTAAATTGTACTGCAGTATATTGCTTTATCTTACACAATTAGAAGGATGAAAAAAAAAAAAAAAAAAAAAAAAAGGGAAATCATTTAACGGCCTTTCCATATACTAAATTGAAAAATATTAATAAAACTAATTTATGTATTAATAAAAGTATTAATTTTTATTAATAAAACTATCCTGGGGACTTCTTCAGCAGCACATTAAAATTAAACAATTTAAAATTACATCATAATGTTTAAGATACACGGTGTATAAACTAGATAACAGATATTAGTCTATTTACATCACTCACAGAACTGCAAGGTTCCTGACACCAAAACAGAGCGATGAACATAAAGAAACTGCTATGAGACAAGGTTACTAACCAAATAAGGTTGTTAATTAGAAGAAAAAACTTGGCCATCCTCAGCAGCAGAGGGAGGAGATGATCATGTGATGGCCAATTATTCAGTTAGGATTGTGCTGGAGTGATAACTTGATTTTTGCATGTATAGCCAGCAGCTATTGATGCTGGTACTGGAACAAGAAAAGTTGGATTGTGGAGAGAGAGGAAGAAGTGGCAGTGTCAAGAGTAGATCCAGAAGTTTGGGATGGGGGGGGGGAGAGAGAGAGAGAGAGAGATTAAAAGAAGGGAGGACACTGATTCACCAACATTTCTATTTATGTTGGAACTAAAAATAGGGGTGAACCAATGGATACACTTCTTCCATTTCCAACTTCCTACCCATCCTTGTAGTCTTCTACTCACTTGCCTTTTCTACGCCTCCACACAAACTCTGAAACTTTCTTCCACCCAGAATTTCTGGATTTACTCCCAACACTGTCATTTCTCTTCCCATCTCCCCAACAACACCAAATTTCCTTCTTCTAGTACCAGCAGCAATGAGAATCTAAGGTGGAGGACATAGCAATGAATTATTTTTGTTTCCCCCCCACCTCTCCCTTTTGTTTTAGCATCAGTATTAAGTAGTAATTTAGCTGTTGTTTGTTTGTTATTTGGTTTTTAGGAGCATTAGCAACTAAGGCCATATTGCTCCGGGATATGCGGTGGTCATTCCCTGACCTTTCCGCATTCTCTGTATTTGGTGGCAACGGGCTCGAACCCCGGTCTAATCACGAAGCGTGTGCTATGCACTGCTGCTCCTTCCCACCTGGCTACGGAGGCGCCTAGTAATTTAGCATCAATACCAAGTAGTAAAAGCATGATGCTAAAACAATATTTCAAATTTTGACTAGGAAATTATATATGTTATTTAATTTATGATTTTTTAAATTTTGCAATTTCTTTTCATTATGCATTGTGAAAATGTGAAGAGGAGTGCATGAGGAAAGGAAACACTGCAAATGAACTCTTAACCTCATTGGTCTTAGGAATAATTTTGCTTTCTATAGTTTGCTCTCACTCAAATACTGTGCAGTTCTTTTTTTTTTTCCAGAGTAAATTTGTGCAACAGTACTTTTTTTTTTTTTTTTTTTTCCCTATAAAAAAAAAAAAAAAACTCATTCTCTCTCGATAAAATCATACATAATTTCACAAAAAAAAAAAAGAGAGAGAGAGACCATAATATTGCAGTTTACTAAAAATAATCAAGTTACTATGGGTGAAGGTTTGTATAAGAAATCTGCAACTGAATTTTATACATATAAATAATGTGGAAGGGTAAAATATCTTCAGATTCTTTTTTGTTTTATATGAAAATTCAAAATGCCTATAATTTCATAAATATAAGTGATAACACATGAGAGGGGTATCAAAAAGTTCATACCCTTACCTAGAAATAATAGCCCTAGAAAGGTGAAACTTCACAGGAACTTTAATCCTTTTCTATATACTCTCCATGTATACATTTCTCCAATCTACTGATCAGTTGTTTAAAGCCTTGATCATAGAAGTCCGCACTTTTTGCCTGAAACCACGATTCCACTTCATTAATGACCTTCTGAGGTGAATCAAAGCGGTGTCCACACAATTGTTTCTTCATTTCTCAAAACAAGAAGATGTCTGATGGTGCTAGGTCAGGAGAATAGGGTAGGTGCTGCAGTAGTTCGAAGCTGCACTGGGCAATAAAGTTGGTGGTGGCAACGGCCGTGTGAGCCGGTGCATTGTTTGGCAGAAGACAATGCACCAGCTCATATGGTATTCTCCGGTAAGTGTGGAACCACGAGGTAGGTAATCTGTCAGGATAACCCCATTTCTGTCCCAAAACATGGACAACATCACCTTTGCAGATGGAGTGGTCTTTGCCTTTTTGGGAGGTGGGGAAGAGGTGTGCTGCCACTGCTTTGATGTGTCTTTAGTCTCCAGATCATACTGGTACACCCAGAATTCGTCATTTGTCACCAACCGATCAAAAAAGTTCTCAACATCCGTATTACACAAATCCAACAGTTGGCAAGAACATTGCATTTGTCATTGCTTCTGCAAAGGCATCAGCAATCTTGGAACCCATCATGCGGAGACCTTAGACACATGTAGATAGTCATATAAAATGCTGTGGGCAGGCCCATAACTAATTCCCACTGCATTTGCAATGAAATGAACTGTCATACTTCTGTCACTCAGCACCAGCCACTCAACCTTTGCAACCGTCTCACTGTCTGTGGATGTTGATGGCCTTCCTTCTCTTGGCTCGTCAAATACACTTGTATGATTGCACTGGAACTCCCGTTTCCACTTTTTTACAGTGTCATAGGATGGACAATTCTGCCCATACACAGCTTTCATTTCTTCATCAATTTCCTGAGCTTTCTTACCTTGCAAATGCAGGAACTTGATCACTGCTCAATACTCCACTTTGTCAACCATAGCGTCCTTCCTCAGATTCCAGGCTCCACCTCTGGTGTACAATCACCTAAGGGAATGAAATTTCACATATTAGTTATTGAATATGTAGACAACTTATATTAAAAATGGCATCTTCCTACTGATGTTTTATCCAGGTCAGGGTACAAACCTTTTGATACTCCCACATAAAAGGAATATTTCACTCCACAGTAACTTTGATTATGACAAAAAAATTAAGAAAATACTTATTGCCTGTGTTACAAGAAAACAATTTACTCACCTATCTACAACTTCTCCTCTTCTTTCTCTCATCACCATATCTAATAAAGTATCACGTAGATGATCCCTAATACATCCATGTCTTACTACTTGATCACGGAAAATAATAAGTCCCAAATTATATACATTATCGACATTATTTTGCTGTACATATACTCGATCCTTAACCAGAAGAAAAAGCAAGCAGAATAAGCAAATTAATATTACATATATAAATATTTTGCACAATAAAAACTACTTTACTTGATTTTTCAAATCCAAGCCTTATTATTTTCGTTTAAAAATATTCAAGTTAATTTTGTAAGTGTCCGAGAGAGAGAACACTTAAAAAAATAACTTAACTGTCCAGATTAATAGCTAGTATCAGTGTTTCTCAAACAATTTTGCTGAGCTTCAGAATACATTGAATATTTTCAAACTAAAAGGGGGTCCTCATGTCACTAAAGTCTGAGAACCACTGGTCTATATAAATATCCATCCTTTACCCTGTTTAATGGTTTAATAGGTTTGTTACCCTTGCATAATCATCACATGATGATTTTAAAGCAGAACAATATTAAATTTCCCACATGGGCTAGTTATTGTTGGTGATTCTATTGTCATGGAGATGGGAAATATATTGTGCAAAAGGGATAGGTGGAATAGGACAAGTGTATGTCTGGCAGGAGAAAAACCTGATGTTGTTGTAGAGATATCATCTTTTAAGGGCCCAAAGGGTGATATAGTTGTACACATTAGCACTAATGACATTAATAAGAGTAGGAGATCTGCTGACTTGCTTAACAAGTACAGGTTAATGTTGTAAAAAGGTCGCAAGTTAGGGTTAAATTTGAAAGTGCCTGAAATTTTGCCAAGACACAATAGGAGAGAGAGTATATGATGAGAGCATTGTCAATCAATTCGGCCCTGGAGAGACTCTGCAAGGCTCATGGGGTAGAATTTTTCACAGCATGGTCTGTGCTTGTTAACAAGAGAGATACACTTAAATAGAAACTGTGCAAGAATATTTGCTGATGCTATCAAAGCAGTGTTAGCTTGGTGGGATTCACAGACTAACAGATTAACGGTAGCCATAGGCAGAGGTGAAAGCGATTCTTGCACTACTTCTATTGGAAGCAGCAGCCTGGAAAGCAAGGTACTGGAGATTTCAAGGGCTGCTGGGAGTCCATGGGACAAGTAAATACATTGGCTGTGTTAGGGTAACTAAGAGTAAGAATAGGTGCATGTATACTTGTATGTACACCAATGCTAGGAGTATAGTATATAAATTTGATAAATTTGAGATGCTGGTGAAGACATCAAAGGCTGACGTTGGGATATCAGAGACATGGCGTCACACAGAGATAAGGAATGCAGAATTGGAATTTGGGGAGTGCAATTTGTACAGAAAGGATAAACAAGATAAAAGGAGAGAAGTGGTGATGCTGTTAGTTGAGAAACACAAAATCTAAGGAAGTGTATCCAGTTGACATGGGTGGACAGTGCAGTGTTGAGTCAGTTTGGTGTGACATAACTACTCCAGGGGCTCACATCTGGTGAGTATGGGCTTGGCATACCCAGGGTACTGAGCTGGATATCATCATCATTCTTTTTCTTGGTGATTTTCTCTCTCTCTCTCTCTCTCTCTCTCTCTCTCTCTCTCTCTCTCTCTCTCTCTCTCAAAGTAACTCACAAATTTTTTTTGGCCAGTGCAGCATAAGCCTCGGGCTTCCTTGTACCATATAGCTAATAATAATTAGCATTAGTTGAGGCATATGATGCAAGAAAGCATGCTTATATAGCATCAGCCAAAAAAAAAAACCTTCCCATTTCACCCATCCGGTCACTCCAAATGTTTGTCTAGTTCAGCCTTAAATTTATTTAAGCTATCAACTTCCACAACAATAAATGTAAGTCTGTTCCAGCAATCAACTACCCATTGGCTAAATTGCAAACTACCGCACATCTATTCTACAACTGTCCTTCCTCGATTTGAATCTATGCCTCCTCAGGTTCTTAGTCTGAGCAAGCAGAAGTATCCCATCAGCATTGAGCATGATCAAACCATTCAAGGTCTTATACACCTCAATCACATTGTCTCGCAGGTGCCTAGTCTCCAGATGCTGCAACTTGCAGATCTTAAGCCTTTCTTCATAAGCGCACCCCTTTGTTTCTTTCAACAATCTTGTTGCCCTTCTCTGTAATCGTTCTAGCAACTCTACATCCTTCCTAAAATGGGGCCTGCAGACCTGTATACAGTACTCAAGGTGTGGCCTGACCATTGCCTTATCTCTGCAAACAAAATTCCTATACATCATTTCCAAAACTCCATGATCTGCTCTGGCAGCTCGTCTGAACTGCTCACAGAACTTCATATTTGACGGCACAATTACCACCAGGTCTTTTTCATTCTCCACCTCCCTGACTGTAGTACCACACAGTTGGTACATTTCTCTTGGGTTACTGCTACCCATATACAGTACTTTGCATTTGTCAATGTTAAACTTCAGTTGCCACTTCTCAGCCCATCTGCCTAACTTTTTTAGATCCTGTTGCAGTAGCATACTGTCTTTAGTGTCATTAACAACCCTGCCAACCTTTGTATCATCTGCAAACTTGGACATTTTAAGTCTGATATACCTTCATTGATATCGTTGATAAATACACAAAACAACAATGGGCCCAGCACTGAACCCTGGGGGACTCCACTAATAACATTAGTCCACATAGAGCAGTATCCATTTATTACCACTCTCTGCTGTCTCCCACTCAACCATCCCTTTATCCATTGCAGTACCTTGCTCTTAATGCCATACTGCTCCAATTTGAACAGCAGTCTTCCATGTGCAACAATATCAAAAGCTCTTCTGAAATCCAAGTATATGATATTAAAATTATTTTTAGCATCCAGTTCCTTTGTGACCACATCATAGTATCCAATCAAATTGGTCAGATAATGCTTCCCCTTAACAAACCCATGTTGTCTGAACTATTGCTGCTGTCTTGTTTAGGTGATCCTGCATCACTTCTTTAACCAGTGACTCCATTATTTTCCACGGAACAGAACTAACAAGTCTATAATTATTTGTCACCCTTTGAACCCTCTTTGTGAACTGGGGATACATTTGCACATCTCCAGTCCATGGGGACCTCCCCTGACTCTAAGGATGCTTTCATAATTAAGGTTAAGGGTTTGATTACTTCCTTATAATTCTTCCTTTGCTTCCTTCCTTATAATTCTTCCATATAATTCTTACTTTGCTTACTTCCTTATAATAATAAGATAGACAAGCAGTATACCCCACTGAACCTAAGTGAGGAATCTCCCTCCAACCAGGAGGTACAAACGAAGATAGAAAGATGGGCAGAGAAGACACTCCATGGCAGGAACTACAATGATCTCCATCAAGATCACATAGATAAAATTGCTTCCAATGCATGGCTCACGAATGGGACGCTCTTCCCCAAGACAGAAGGATTCGTGCTTGCCATCCAAGACCAGGTAATCAACACCAGGAACTATAGAAAATACATCACCAAGGATGCCTGGAGTGTTCAATGACACGTAGACGATGCCACCTGACCTCCAAAACGATCCAATACATCACTGTGGGATGCAAGGTGATCACTCAGACTGAATACACTCACAGACACGACCAGGTAGCCAGGATAATACATCAGAAGCTAGCAAGGAAATACCAGTTGGTCGAAGAAAGTGTACCATACTACAAGTACAAACTCCAGTCAGTACTAGAGACTCCAACCCACAAGCTGTACTGGGACCACACCATAATAACGGATAGGACAATCCCACACAACAGACCAGACATAACCCTTGTGGACAAGAAAGAAAAGACTACCTATGTGATTGACATAGTGGTACTCAACACTGGAAACCTGCAGAAAACCCATGGGGGAAAAAATCAGGAAGTACGCGAACCTAAGACAGGAGATCCGAGAGATGTGGCATATGCAACAAGTAACGACCATACCAATCATCATGTCAACCACAGGTATGGTGCCAAAGACCCTACAGCAAACACCTACAAGAACTCCAGGAAGTAGTAATCCTGAACACCTGTAGGATAGTCAGAGGGTTCCTCGACCAACAGTAACACCAGACATAACAACAACCAACCCTGTGTACTTGGTAGCAATACCCGTCACGAGGTGGAACCCCCAATAGAGTAATATGAGAGCAATAATAATAATAATAATAAGAGTACCACCATTAAGGTCGAAAACTTCACAACCAGGCCAATCCCCATCAGGAGAGGAATCTTTTAGGGAGATGCCCTGACCCCCTTTGTGGTTCTGTCTAGCACTTAACCTGCTATCTACCATGCTCAACAGTAGCAAGTATGGATATAACCTCAAAGAAGGAAGGAAGAAATTGTACACCTGATGTATACGGATGACATCAAGCTCTACGCGGGAATTTGAACCTTAGAACCATAAGTAGAAATCTGATTATGTTTATCACAAGAAAACCCGAGGCCAGAATCGATTGCTAAAATTAAGAAAATTAGCTTATATCTGTTAAAATAAATCGGTATATCATACATTACTGCTGAGGCCTCCATAGCCAAGTGGTGAGGAGCAGGAGTGCAGTAGCACAAGCTCCTTGAGAAGACCAGGGTTCAAGCCCCTGACTGCTAAATATGATCGATCTGCCAACCCACGCTGGTCCAGCATGGCAGATTACAGTCCATTTCTCTCAACATGAATTGTTGAGGAGGCTTCCATCCTGCAGTGGGTTGATAATGGTTGCAGTTTACCCTTTTTCTTCTTTTTTTTTACTGGCTAGATTATGCGAAATTGGCATATTTTGTTAAAATGTAACTCACTATAACTGTGACGTGAATTGAAATTATCATGATTTTCAAAATCTACATATAAAAATTGGTTAAAAACAGCATTTAAGTTCTTGGAGGTAAAAATCATGTTGGCTAGTGTAATCAGATGAAAAGTATTACTCCCTCTGATTGCTTCTCGAACATGCTGCTGTAGAAAACAGTCATCCAATAAATCCACAAAACTCTTGCTAGTGTGAGATTGACCAATCCACAAGTTCCAGTCAATATCTGGAAAGTTAAAGCTACCATTATAAGACATTCTGATTTGCTAGCCTACTATATTTCTCTGTATACAGTTGTTTGTTGTACTCATCAGAGTCATTAGTCCAATAACACACTCATTTTTACTTTTCCAGTGATTATTAGCATTAGTAAGGGCACGTAATTAGTATTAGTAAGGGCACGTAATTAGTATTAGTAATGGCTGCATGGTACAAGAAAGCCCATGGCTTATGCTGCACCAGCAAAAAAAAAAAAAAAAAAAAATGATAAATTTTTTTAAATTAAAAATAAATAAATAATAAATAATAATTAATAAAAGAAAAGGAAAGGAAATTAAACCTATCATCCTATGCGCTTCCCTCACCCGAAGGTACTATCCAGATGACCTTTGAATTTCCCCAAACTGTCAGCCTCTACCACCCATGTAGGCAACTTATTCCAGTAATTTATAACTTGCTGGCTAAAATAAAACTTCCTGCAGTCCAATCTAAACATTTCCCCCCGTAACTTGAATTTATGTTCCCTAGTTCTAGCATCATTTATAATCTTGAAAATTTCGTCCTCATTCATTTTACTGATGCCTCTCAGAGCCTTAAACACCTCAATCAAATCTCCTCTAAGGTGTCTAGTTTCCAAACTCTGCAACCCACATATTCGAAGTCTTTTTTCATAAGGATGCCCTTTTGCCGATCTCACCAGGCGAGTTACCATCTTTGCACCCTTTCAAGAAGCTAGATGTCTTTCTTTAGGTGCGGTCTCCATACTTGAACACAGTATTCCAAGTGTGGTCTAATAAAAGCCTTATATAATGGGATTATCACGTCCCTATCTCTACTTGCAAAAGTTCGATAGATCATCGATAGGACACCATGGGCCTTCCTTGCAACCTTGTTTACAATGCTCAGAGAATTTCATGACCGTATCGTAACACCCAAGTCCCTTTCCTCCAGTACTGGGTTTAGTTGAACTCCACCAAGTGAATCAGTTATTTTGGGATTACTGTTTGCCAGGTGTAATACCCTACACTTTGTTGGATTAAAGCATAGCTGTCATTTTTCTGACCTTTCCTGAAGTCTATCTAGGTCTCTCTGAAGAAGCTCAGCTTGACAGTGATCATTAACTTACTCTACCAATTTTAACATCATCTGCAAATTTAGACATAACACCCTCTATCCCTTCATCGATGTCGTTTATGAAAATTAAAAACAACAGTGGTCCTAATACTGATCCTTGGGGAACCCCACTTCTTACATCAACCCAATCTGAGGAATAGCCATTTATCACAACCCTCTGCCTCCTACCCTGAAGCCATCTTGATATCCATCTAAGGATTATCCCAGTGATTCCAACCTGTTCCAGCTTATAAAGCAACCGCTCATGTGGGACTGAGTCAAAAGCTTTGCTGAAATCTAAATAAACAATGTCGAAATTATTCCCTGATGCAAGAAAGCTTGCTTTCTTGCATCAGGGAATTATTATGATGCAAGAAAGCAAGCTATTTGAAATATAATATCATAATAATTGAAATATTTCAATTATTATGATGCAAGAAAGCAAGCTTGAAAGAAAGCAAGGGCACATGATGTGATACAAAAATATCACAAATATTTTTGTATCTTCTTTTGTATTTAAAATATAAATTGTTTAAAATATCAAATTTTCATTTTTACTTTTAAACAATATTCTGTCTTTAAAAAATAGTTTTTCTAGTATATTGGTTTTAACTATTTTGATTTAAACCATACCAAGGGCATTTAATAAATTCTAGAGGATGGGGCCACTATAAATAATGTTTGTTAACACTTAAAATTACTCTTAAAATTTCAAAATAATTTTAACTATTAAAATTTAATTTTTAATAGTAAACATCACTATTAAAATTTCTGCTGCCAGATGATTTACTGTCAGTTTCATCTTCACTGCCATTTACAGAAAATTTAAGTCGTAACATCTGACTCGATAATTATTTTCCAAATCTCTTGCATGCCATAGACATTCACAGCCATCTAACAGGTGTCACTTGATTTAATGATTCTTGCCATAGGGCATTTATATTCGATTTGCTGTAAACTTTGTCTCTACCAATGTTTTTCCATAATATGATTCTGCTTGAGTGAAACAGAGTTCAACAGGATTGAAGACAGAATGGTATGGTGATGATCTTAAAACAATGTCCCAACTGCTCTTCTAAAAGTTCACCTATAATGTAATGTTTAGCTGCAACTATTTTCTTGCACAAGGGCAGAGCTTATCTCAATCATCAGGATCTTTTCTTGTAACAATTTCATTTTAAAACAAAATATAGATGATTTAATGAACCAATTTTTCTCTGAAACAACATATTTTTCATACATGTGAAATTCAGACTTCAGTGCTATCTTTTTCATATCAGTTGCCAATAATTCCCATCATAATACAACTGAACTACTTTCTGCAGAAGGAGTATCAAAAATTAACTGAGGTGGACAATAGAGTTTTGCTAGAAATGCACTTTAAATTGCATGACATTACTCATGCCACTTTATGTACCAATATCATATTTAAGGCCAACTGTGACTGAATCAGATGTGTGATTTAAATCTTGTCACTTTGAAGAACTATTTCTGCCAAAAATTCCAACAGACTATATCAGAAAGTGACTGATATAGTCTGACGTTCAAGGAGTTTTCAGCAATGCTTCAACAAAAAACTTTGTACAATGCAGCACAGACAGGAAACATCAACCAGACATCAATGCATTTTGAAATGGCAAAAAAAATACCACACACTATAATTAACAAAAATAAAAATAAATAAAATAAATAAATACAGTACCTAAAAATAAAAAAAATTAAAACAAAAAGAACGCATCAAGATCTTAATGAGATAATTAATAATTTAATAAAGAAAAGCTGCAATATATAGTAATGCTGGTAATAGCTACTGGTGGCCAAAAGCTTCTGCCTCTTATGGTATCCAAGTGAAAGACCACACAAAAAGTGTTATAGTTGTTAAGAGTAAAAATGGAACCAAAAGAAAGTAAAACTTGTCAGGCTATAATCCCTAGAGTTTGGAGGACAGGGGAAGGTTCATGAATTGTACACCCATTTTGCAGCCAGTGGATCTTTTAATCAAGCATTTGTGCAGTATGGACTCACAACTGGATTTCAAGGCAGGCCATAAATATGCATCCACCACGTAGTACATATATATTATCAATTTGTCCAATTATGGATGTATAATTAAGCAAACACTGCTTTTAATTATAACCATCCCTCAGATGATGATGTACCTAAAGACAACATCATTTGGAATAACCAGAATGATTCAGGTAATTATTGGAAGCCTGAAAGAAATGTTTTAAATGACAAGTAACCTTCCCCATAAATAGTATCTTGCTTATATTTCACTAAGTAAATAGCTTGCTATTCCCTCTCCCGTTTAAGTATGGTAATTTCTATATGTTCTTTAAAATAACAGGTACTTGGAACAGCATAACCATCACAAAGGTAACAGACATGGCTTAGCTTCTTCCACTATTCAGACGGTTACACAGATGACCATATTCTTTAAAAATATGGCTGTTACACAACCATATTCTTTAATTAGAACTGTGAGCGGATGCCAGCCATTGCTGTTGAAATATTTAGGAAGTTGTAATATAGTACATATTTTTCTTTATACAATGTGAATAGTCAAGTTGAATAAAATATTTTAAATAATAATAATAATAATGAAGAAATAACAATAAAATAAAATCTCCTGCACTACTCACAGGATAGAAACTTAATTCATAATACAGTGAATTGCAACTGTTCTCCACTCATCATTAAGTATATTATGTGAATGTGTCTAGCACTGTTAAAAGTACCAAAAAGAATAAAAACTGTATATAAAAACAAGCTATTTAAACATACTAAACTGCCACCTAACAAATTAGTATTATTTAATGTTTTACTCAGATACAGAATCACCATTAGAATTAGCAGTGCATTCATATTGAGTTTCTCACACTGATTCATTCCAATTATTCTGGCTAGGGAAAAATAAAAAGTATTCTCAACCCCATCAAACAGCAATCTCAGTTAATCACAGCTTTCCAATTTTTAATTGACAAGATGGTACTAACTGATCCCTATATCATGCCTAGGGGGGGGGACAGTAAATGTTCTGGGACCTAAACAATGGAGGAAGTTAACAATATTTATGATCCATGCTTTAATTCTACCACAATTGATACCATCTACAGGTTTTATAACAGGTTTTTTTAAGGATAACCTTACAGGTGCTCCTGGGTCAAGTAGGAGAATGAAGTCTTCTGAATGTTTTAGAAACCACAAATGTACGCATCTGCTCAGCAGCATGGAGCAGGGCCTTTTTGAAAAATGCTATAACACTGCAGAATAACACAAATACTGATGGATGTGCTTAATGAACAATGTTCAGACTGTCTGCAGCTGTTTAATGTTTTTGCACTCATATCAAAGGACCTAAAGACACTTAACAAAACATTTACTATGAGGTGTTTCTTTCACTGTTTCTTTGATAGCAGTATAACACTCAGTATACTGCTATCAAAATGAAAAAACACACATTATTCATTACATCTGATGATTAGCCACCTGACAATTAGCCTTTCAGCCAATCTTTGAGTAACCAATCAACATTTCTGAGACTCACAAGCCTTAGTAATCGGCAATGTGAGATTAGTCAGGGACATCACTAGACATATGCTGTAATGTTCCCATGTGGAGACCATGTATTGTCCTCCAGAAAATGGCAGAATGGAATGTCGTCACAAGCCTACCGATGTCCCGCTCTTCTCTATATGCATATTTTCTGTTTTCAACACATCACTTCATACTCATCTCAGTTTACTTTCAAAATAACAACTCCGAAAGAGCTCATTAGACATGTTTTGTATGTGGACGTGGGGGGGGGATGACATTATCCAGCAAGCACTGACAGTTTCACTTTCAATCTCAGAGAAGTCAGTATTTTTACTGTTGATACAATTAACAGTCACATATGCTACTATGTATATTAACATGTTGTAAATGCTGCCAGTGGTCACTCAGTTTGGTACTCGTCTATTATTCATCCTACCGCCAGTGCAGATTACAAGTCTAACCTAATATAACCCATGTATATTTATGTTTAATGGTGATGAAGATTTTACTTGTAACAGACAAGTACCTTCAGCAGTTTATCTTTTATTACAATAGGATGGTTTGTTTTCAACACTGTGGGAATATATCAATAGCTATACTGTGTAAATATTTCATTTTATTAGCAAAAGGTTGGGCTTGTTTTAAAAGCAACCTTTAATTTACCATGTCACTTCCACACCCCTACACATACCCCACATAACAACATGTCTGATAAGAATTCTGTCTACAAAAAAATGTAGGTCTATAATTTATTTCAGGTGAAATACTGATAATTATGTAACACACATGCATGCACAAAATATACTAACATCTTCTACTGATGTTTATCACTGAAAACAGACACTAGATTTATGACTTAGTAATCTTGTCATTTACCGAAGTTGTATTGTTTTAGAATAAGCACTGAAGCAACTAAGTTTTCACGAGAGGATTTATCGGAAGATACCTTCAAAAGAAAGCCCCTGTTTTTAGATAAAACTATGCAACCCCTACCCAAGACAGATTAGATTTGACTATTGTGTTAAAAGAGGTTCATAAAATGTCCTCCTGTTTCAAAGGAAAATTTGAATCCAGACATTTTTCATATAGTGTAAAGCGGTAATCATAGCCACCATGATAGTTAATGATGGCATGCTTATCAGATAACTGACAAAATTGCACCACAAAATGTTTGTAGTAATTTCACTGTAAAGGAGTATACAGGTAGTACCCGACTTTACAAGTTAATTCGTTCCTAGTGCGCACTCATAAAGCAGGAATTTATTTCCCAAAGATGTAATATGTTCAAAACAGAGATTACGTCCTCAACAATGAAATTTGACCATAGCAATGTTAAATAAAGGTCAATAAAACAATAGTTTATGTTTAAACAATGATTTATTTATCCAAAAAAATGAAACCATAGCCTTTAAAAATCAAGCAAATTATAATAATAAAGAAATTATTTATGTCATACAAATATTAAAGAATGTTTATTCATCATTGACTAAATGCACACTCATTGATGGTTCATCATTCATTGTTGGTTTGTTGGAAGCATAAGGAGCCATCTTCTTTGGAAATGTTTCAAGAGTCGTTTGTTTCCAAGACAGTCTTCTCTTTTCTTTATAAATTTCACGATAGCATTTTTTAAATCTGTAGCAACTTTTCTAGTGCACTCGAAATTTCAATCTTGTGACTCGAAAATCTCAACTGCTTTTTCTGTGTTGAAAAGCTTCATCAAGCCCCTTGAGAGTGAAGGAACAAACTGGAGTTTTTTCAGCTGTTAAATTTTCTTCTTCTTCAGCTTCTTTACATTTTTCCATTTCAAGGAGGTCGGGTCTTCATTTGTGAGCTTGAAGCAGTTCACTGACATCAGTTATAGAAACCTCAAGCTGCAATTGGTTAGCAATATTAACAACCGCATCTGTTTCATTTTGTACGATCTCTGCTGGTTCTTGTAATCCTTCAAAATTATCAATAAATGAGGACAGGGTTTATCCCAAACATCTTTCAAATTTATCTCCCTTAAGAGGGATAAATCTGAAATAACAAAAGACAGTGAAAATGAAGAGCAATGCAACCACTCTTTGTAATGTCAACATAGTAACTGCTTTAGGTTATGTGAGTCAGTGAGATGCTCTATGCACGTGGTTTGAAATGCCATATTTAAGAATGTTTAGCATTTATTTATTGCAATTAATGTTCATATTTTCAATTCTGTTGATACTTGAAAAAAAGAACTCGTAAAGCGGGAACTGCCTGTACCAGATACAAGAATAGTTCAAAAAGCTTGTAGAATGACTAGTTAAACATATAGCTTTTTCAAGTTTTTCACAATGCCTCTGAACTAAAACACACTTCCATTCATACTGGGGGGGGGGATCTAGTTTCTCACAACGTACACTATCTCTTCATCTGAATAAAATATCTGTCCACAAAGGTGCCCCTGAAATTTTGGAATGAAAAGTCACCAGTAGACAGTCTGAAAAATAAGGGATGGAGAAATCAAGAATTTTTAAGTCTGTATCTGCAATAGCAGACATTGCAACAGCGTGATTATGTGCTGGTGCACTGTCCTGTTGGAATAAGACATTACAATGCATCTCTGACTATTTTTTCATTTAGATTGTTTCATGCAGTTTGACTATTACAAGGTTTGATGAACAAGTCTGGTGAATGATCTTATAATTCTTGAATGCACAGCAATACATAAAATAGTGAGTGGGGCTTACATTTTTTTAGCCATTTAATTTGTTATGCACCAGTCTAGCAAAAAAGCTGCATTGAGTGAACACTTGTTTTTCTCATTTGTTTCATGGGTTAAAATTCAGATCTTGGGTACCACTCTGCACTTTGACTAAAAGCCAGGAAGAAGGCAGTGAATGGCAGGTGCCACTCACTGTTTTCCCCTACCCCCGTGTCCTTCTAAGTTGATATGCCAAGGGTGTTTATCCCCTCCCATTTGCCACTGTTTTAAAATCGAGAATTTGTTTTCTGATTTTAAAACAGTGGGATGGGGGAAACACCCTACCTAAGTTAAGCATCCCTCTCCTCAATGACACAAAACATCTTCACAATAATTACCCAATCACAGAACTCGACCGTACAATCACTCCATTCTACGACCACGCCCACTGTGCGGAGACAAGTGGTACCCAAATAATAGATTTTAGCCATTTCATGTACTGAAAATGATGAAATCTGAATGACACAAACACTGAATTTTTTTTGTAAACTTTACAAATTTACTATAAAATACGCAAAAAGCTACAGAAATACATAAAATGCTCATTATAGCCTATGGAGACAACAATTTGATTTGTGTGCGGGGGGAGGCGACAGTTTAATTGGTTCATGAGGGAAATTTATAACTTAAAGATGGTTGCTTGTCAACATGGCATGGACTTCATTGATATTTTGAGAATGAAAATGATTAAAACATCAATGAGGTCAGACCATCATTCAATTGGATCAATGCCCAGCCATTCAGGAAATTGGCCTTTCCTGAGAAATGCCAATTGACATCATTTTCATTCGGTTTGGTTCAGGCCATTTTGATTGATTGTGGATTTGGGCACGTAGTGAGTGAGCACCAAGTTTGTTCTATGCATTCTCACTCAAAATCAAAGACAGCAAGTCTGCTAAAAGTTATGAGAAGTCTTCAGTGTATGGATATTACCCAGAGAAGAAGGTTCAAAGTTCCCAATGAAAAGTGTTGTCAAAAGCCAAAAAATAGTATGGCAATCAAAATCTTCTCAAAGTCATGATGAATGCATTTTTTAACAATGGGAGAGTGGTGTTATCTGAATTCATTCCAAAACGTACCACTGTTAATGTAGCTCACTGTAAATGACCCAAAAAAACAGTGAAATGGTTGGCACCTTCACTACAACAATACACCACGTCACAAATCACTCACTCTCTGGAAATTTTTGACTGACAAAAATATTCCTGGTGCCACACCTACCTTATTAGCCTGATTTTGCACTATGTAACCTTTGGCTATTCCCAAAATTAAAATGGACATGAAAGGAAAATGATCTGAGTGGATTCAAGAAGTTCAATCAAACATAACAGATCAGCTAAAAGCATTCACAATGAAACAAGTGTATAGTTCAAGAAGTTAGAAAACATTCTAACTTCTTCAACTATACACTTGATATGTTAAAGAATAAAATTAAATTTTTGCAATGTTCAGCAAAAATTTAATTTTATTAAATAAATTTTTTTTAATAGTTACAAAGTTTGATCAGAAAAACTGATCAAACTTTGTAACTATACATTATGCTGGCCTGTGATAGTTGTATGCTCAAGGTACCAACACGCACCACACCTTGATCATCCCAAAAAATGTAGCTTGTGAGAAAGATATATGTGGGTATGTACAATAAATTCACTGATTAATTAGTACAAATTACTGAGTAAGACTTGACCCCCCACATAAGTTGTAATCTAAAATGGTTAGTTCATTGGATATTGATCCATATTTCCTTACACTTTATTTAAATTTATTTAAAACTACTGGGTAACTGAAATTAGTCCTTGCTCAATTATCATACAATTCTGCTCTATTATAATGACATTTTGATCCTGACTTTGGGGATTACACAAAGTATTTTTGCATTGGAAAAACATTTATGGACTAAAACAGTAGTACTCAAAGCTGGTGATACTGCCCTCTGGGGAGGTGGGCCCCCCCAAGTGTGCTGATCTCTTATTTTCAAGATTGATCAGGCTAGAGCCTAGAGCAAAACACCTTCCTCGCTTCGCATTTAAAGTTTTACTGCTCATTACTTTCAAAGCTATTTCCTTTAGTCACTTTGTTTGTATTTATGATTCAGAGTTGCCAATTACTGGTAATGACTATTGATTTCCTTATAAATTAGACGCCATACATCTGTAGTAGGTGAAGGTTTGTGCATGTTTGGTAAATAGTTACATATAAATATTTTATGCTATAAATTTACTTTGCCCTTATGTTTTTATTAATCAGAATGCATAAAAATATTTTTCAGGCAATATTCTTTGCTGTATATTCTTTTTTTAGTTATAGGTTTAGATCAGAGCATATATTTATTTTTTTGTGTATCAATGTCACACAATTATGCCTATAAGTTAGTTTTTCTTGGAACCTATAGCTATAAAAAAAAATTCCAGTTTTTTTTACAGCTATAGAACAAACCAAATTTAGTGTATAGATAGATTAGAATGCTTTCCAAAAAGCCATAGAAAATCATCCTCAGTAGCTAATTTTGTTTGTGGAGATACACTTTTTTGCAGGTGATGCAGTTTTTTGTCCGCCAGTGTATAGCGGGTTTTTTTTTTTTTTTGTTTTAGGTCCTAGCCACTGAAATCTCAGAAAATTAGGTAGCAGGACGTGCCAGAGTAAATAACTATAATACCGGTGTACCTGGTCTGCCTCAACAGCGTGGAGCGTGGGCAATGTGTCCCATTAGGGGCCCAGCAGCTAAATGACCAGAGGAACAACGGTACACGACACTACACATATACAAAATCCATACATCTTTAAACCTCTGACATTGACTGTGCTCTGTTTCACACCCACAATGGATAAAAGGATGGTTAAGTGGGAGAAGACAGAGGGTGGTAATCAATGGGTGCTGCTCTTCGTGGACTAATGTTATTAGTGGAGTCCCACAGGGTTCGGTATTGGGTCCACTGTTGTTTTGTATATTTATCAATGATATTGATGAAGGTATATCAGGCTTAATGTCGAAGTTTGCAGATGACACGAAGGTTGGCAGGGTTGTTAATGACAGTAATGGCAGTGTGCTACTGCAACAGGATCTAGATAATTTGAGCAGATGGGCTAAGAAGTGGCAACTGAAGTTTAACCTTGACAAATGCAAAGTACTGCATATGGGTAGAAGTAACCCCAGAGAAACGTACCAACTGTGTGGTACTACACTTAAGGTGGTAGAAAATGAAAAAGACCTGGGAGTAATTGTGCAGTCAGATATGAAGTTTTCTGAGCAATGTAGACAGGCTGCTAGGGCAGGTCATGGGGTTTTGTCAATGATATATAGGAATTTTGCTAGCAGGGAAAAGGAGGTGATTGTCCCTCTGTATAAGGCAATGGTCAGGCCACGCCTTGAGTACTGCGTACAGGTCTGAAGGCCTCATTTTAGGAAGGATGTAGATTTGCTTGAGCGTGTACAGAGAAGAGCAACACGATTGGTGAGGGGAATGAAGGGATCCTCTTACCAAGAGAGGCTTAAGTTCTGCAAATTGCAGTGGCTGGAGACTAGGCACCTGCGCGGTGATCTGATTGAGGTCTATAAGGCCTTGAATGGGTTGAGCACGCTGAATTCTGATGGGATCCTCCCACTTGTTCAGAATACGAACCTACGGGGACATAAGTTCAAATTAAGAAAGGATAGATGTAGAATAGATGTGCGGAAATTTGCCTTTAGCCAGCGGGTGGTTAATTGCTGGAACAAACTTCCATCTGTCGTTGTGGAAGTTGATAGGTTAAATAAATTTAAGGAGGAACTGGACAGGCATTTGGAGGGTATGGTGTGATTTTTTTATTATTTTTTTTTTTTTTTGGCTGATGCTGCATAAGCTCCTACACTTGCTTTCTTGCATCAAGTGCCACTACTACTACTACTACTACTACTAATGTATACTACGCGGAGATGGGGGAAACCACTGGTGCCGTTTGACACTAAACACTATATATATTTACGTATATATTTACATTTTACAGCTGAGATTACAAGCTTTAACTGACACTACATACTAAGGTAATTTGCCTTCTCTTTGAGTCAAGCTGTGTCTAGAGGTACATCTTGATCCGGCATTTTCTATGCTATGAGAACGGGAAATGCTCGTATCCCCTCCTTTTGAGCAGTCCAGTGTGTTATGAGAAGTAAACCTTAACTGAGATTCCACTTATTCTAATCAATTTCGGTATTTAGTTCAAACAAAACAACTGTTTTGTTTCTATTAAAAGGCTACCTGAATGTAAGCATTTCACCATTTTTTTGGATTTTGCTGCATTTTCCCAAACATCTTATGGAACAGCTTATTCACTGGAGAGAATTATTCACATCTGAGAGTGAATAATTCTCTCAGATCAGCCAGTAAATAATTATCAAAAATGCAGGTTGACTTGTTATTTGTCTTTTATTAACTGTTTATAATTAAAATTGTAATGTTCCATAAGATGTGTGTTCATGTCTTGAGCTCTTTGATTCAGTATGTAGGTATGTTTCTACATCCATGTGGTACTCCATTCAGTGTGCTAGGGTGCGTTATGGCCACAGAAGCTGATGCGCCAAAAACTAACTAACAGTGTGCTAGGAGCAAAGTCATCAGTGATCAACCAATAAAGGTAGATTAGTGCATTAATAAGTTAGTTAATATATACAAGAAGAAAGGTGAGGTTCCTTTCTTTTTGAATTGAGTGAGGGTAACTGGTTGTGCTCACTCAATGATTTTGATCAAACTAGCCTTTTCATTATTTATTCCAATTTTCTTATTTTGTTCCCATTCTTATTTTCAGGGCTGCCAGTTAGGTTCTGGTTTATGGTTGATCTTTTATTCTTGTGGTTTTTCCAATGTTAAGTCACAAGTGTGACTAAAACACAAAAAACATGGTATTTAATTTGCAAAGGAAGCTGCTCAGGTACAGTTAAGCAGAATGCTTGTAAGTTTTATTAAGAGAGAGATTTTAACATGACTGTAATTAATTAGTTGTTCATAGGGGGGGACCCCAAAATTCAGTGCTCGTAACAAATTAAAAATATATTCTTTACTCTCAGTTAATCTGCACTTCATATATTAAAATTTTAAAGGTGTTATAATCAATAAACTGAATTAACTTACCATATACATCAAGATATCTCTAATCATCACCATGCTGGTTTGATGATCATTCCATGCTTGATTCAAAGTTTGAAGAAAATTATTTCGTAATGATGCAAGCACATCTGTTCGAACCTGAATAAATTAATAAAGCAAACATAAGCATAATTATAAGGAAACTCAAAAGTAGATTTATAGAATTTATAGAATACCAAGATAACTCATACAATGCATGTGTGTGTTTTAAAAATGACTAGTTTATCTGTCTTCTTATATTAAAAAAATAAATAAATAATAAATAAATCAAAAGGAGTTTCTTGCAAGAAACCCCACAATTCCCCAGCGTACAGGGTTGGCTTCCCACTTGCATCAAACTCAATACACTGGATAAAATCTCAAGCAACAGTCCTTTCTGTCACCAATTCAAACCTAAGTCTCACCACTTGTAGATGTTTTTTTTTTTTGCGAATATAAGCCTTGTTTAATTTTAGCCATTGTTTCATATATTTGGAATATCTGACATTATAATGGCTTAAATAAATAGTTTGAAGTAGCAGTACACTGTGCAGATGTCTATTACTAAGTACTGTATTAATAATCGCAATGACTCAAGAAAGCAAGCCTATAACATCTGCAAAAAAAAAGAAAAAAGAAAAAATACATTTCAAACTACCCACTTCAACAACAACAAATGGAAGTCTGTTCCAATAATCAACTACCCACTGTCTGAATGCAAATTTCTAAACACTGATCCCATAACTACCATTCCTCAATTTGAATTTTAACAAACCACTGAGTTTGTTCAATCCATTTATAACCTTAAATACCTCAATCAGACCCCCTTGCAGGTGCCTGGTTTCCAGATGCTGCTATTTTCAGAACTGATGCCTTTCTTGATAATACCCTTCTGTTCCCTTCATTAATCTCGTTCCCTTCTCTCTACCCATTTTAACAAATCCATGTCCTTCCTAAAATGAAGATTCCAGACTTTTATGTCGTACTTATGATGTGGCCATAACAATGGAATAATTACCTCCTTATCCCTGCTGGCAAATCTGTGTGTACCACTAGCAAAAGCCCATGAACTGTTCTGATATCCTGTCTACACTGCTCAGAAAACTTGTCTTTTTCATTCTCCTTTCTTCAGTGTGTACCACCCAGTTGGTATGTCATTCTGTGATTACTGCTACCCACAAGCAGTAACTTGCATTTGTCAATGTTAAAACTTCAACTGTCAGATCCCGTTGCAGTAGCACACCCTGATTACTGTCATTAACCATCCTGCCAACCTCAGTGTCATCTTAAAACTTGGGTATCAAACCTGATAAGCCTTCATCAATATCATTAAAAAACACAGAATAGAAGAATGGCCCCAATAAAGAACCCTGTGGAACTCCAGTAATAACATTAGTCTATGAAAAGCAGTGCCCATTGATACAACTGTCTTCTTCCACTCAATCATCCTTTTATCCATAGCGCCTAATGCCGCACTGCTACAATTTGCATAGCAGTCTTTTATGTGGAATGGCAATTAAAGCAATTCTAAAATGGAAGCATATACTGTCAAAATTATTTTTTGCATCAAGTTACATTTGTTACTGCACCATACTATCCAATCCGATTGGTCAAACAAGGTCGTGCCTTAACAAATCCATGCAGTGACTGCAGTGTAGCTGCATTCTTGTCTAGATGGTCCTGCATTGCTTCTTTAATCAGTGAGTCCCTTATTTTCCCTGGAACTGAAGTTAAGCTTACAGGTCTGTAAACACTCGTCACCCTTGATCCCCTTTGTGAATTGGGAATACATTCGCACATCTCCAGTCCATAGGGCCTTACCCTGAATTCAAGGCTAAAGGTTTCCTTAACTTCTCTGCTGCCGCCCACAATATAACTGGATAGATCCCATCCACTTCAAGTGCCAATTTTAACGCTTAGCTTCAAAAATTCTCTTCCACTTTGCTCTTGGTTACCAAAACACTGTTTAGCTCCCTGTTACAATTTGATAAACTTCTGGCAGCCCACTCAAAATTTTTCTCATGCAAATGTAGATGCAAAATGCCTATTCAAACTGTCAACAACATGAGCAGGATCAACAACAGTTAA
This sequence comes from Mastigoproctus giganteus, assembly GCF_048544385.1. Classification (NCBI taxonomy): domain Eukaryota; kingdom Metazoa; phylum Arthropoda; class Arachnida; order Uropygi; family Thelyphonidae; genus Mastigoproctus; species Mastigoproctus giganteus. The sequence goes on along the minus strand of NC_143580.1, from coordinate 36,368,382 downwards.
ACCATTCACATCTAGCAGGGAGTTAAATGATTTTGTAATAACTGATAGCAAAATGGAGAGAAATTGTAGAAAGTTAAACATAAGAAAGGCATCTGTGGTGGATGGGATCTATCCAGTTATATTAAAAGAGGCAGCAAAGGAAGTAGGCAAAACGTTAGCCATAATTATGAGAGCTTCCTTGGACTCAGGGGAGGTACCCATGGAATGAAGATGTGCAAATGTAACCGCAATTCAAAGGGCAACACAAGTAATTAAAGACCTGTTAGTTTAACTTCTGTTCCAGGGAAATTAATGAAGGCACTGGTTAAAGAAACACTGCAGGATCATCTAGGTAACACTGCAGTAATAATTCAGACAAAGCATGGGTTTGTTAAGGGGACGTCTTGTCTGACCAATCTGATTGGATACTATGATATGGTACCAAAGGAACTGAATGCAAAAAATAATTTTGATATCATATACTTGGATTTCAGGAAAGCTTTTGATACTGTTGCACATGGAAGACTACTGTACAAATTGGAGCAGTATGGCATTAACGGAAAGTTGCTACAATGGATAAAAGGTTGGTTGAGTGAGAGAAGACAGAGTGGTAATCAATGGACAGTGCTCTTTGTGGACTAATGTTATTAGTGGAGTCCCCCAGGGTTCTGTGTTGGGCCCATTGTTGTTTTGTATAATCATCAATGATATTGATGAAAGTATATCAGGCTTACTGTCCAAATATGCAGACGATATAAAGTCAGCTGGGCTGTTAATAACAGTAATGACATTATGCTACTACAACAGAATCGAGAAAAGTTGGGCAGATGGAGAAGTGGCAACTGAAGTTTAACACTGACAAATGCAAAGTACAACATACGGGTAGTACTAACCCCAGGAAAATGTACCAACTGTTTGATATACACTCAGGGTGGTAGAAAATGAAAAAGATTGGGGGGTAATCTGCAGTCAGATATGAAGTTTTCTGAGCAGTTCGGACAGGATGCGAGAGCAGGTCATGGGGTCTTGTCAATGATATACAGGAATTTTTTTTAGTAGTGAAAAGGAGGCAATTATCCCTTTGTACAAGGCAATGGTCAGACCACACATTGGTCACACATTGGTGTACACCAATGCTAGGAGATAGTTAAGAAATTTGATGAGCTTGAAGTGCTAATCAAGACATCAAAGGCAGATATTGTTAGGATATCAGAAATGTGGTGTCACACAGACATAAGCGGTGCAGAATTGGAATTTGGGGAGTACAACGTGTACAGAAAGGATAGACAGGAAGGGAGGAGGGGTTATGCTGTTAGTTAAGAAAACACAAAATCTAAGGAAGTGCATCCAACCGATGTTGGTGGACAATGCAATGTTGAGTCTGTTTGGTGTGACATAAGCACTGGGAAAGTAAAAATGAGAGTAGGTGTGTGTTATAGGCCTAATGAATCTGATGAGTATAATGAGAAATTGTGCAGAGAAATAGAGTGGGCCAGTAAATTAGAATGTCTTATAATGGGGGATTTTAACTTTCCAGATATTGACTGGAACATGTGGGTTGGTCACTCGCACACTAGCAAAACTTTTGTGGATTTATTGGAGGACTATTTTCTACAGCAACATGTTCGAGAGGCAACCAGAGGGAGTAATACTCTCGATCTGATTATCAGCAGTGATCACAATGTACTGATGTGGGAATTACTTAAAGATGTAACTACCATCAAGGCTAAGGGGAAGGGCTTTTGCTTTCGTAAAGGTGACTACAGGGGACTCAGAAAGTTTTTAAATTCTGTATAGTGGGATCAACTGATGATGTTACCAACACTGAATTCTAAACAGGAAGCCTTCAGAGACTTAATTTTGGAGGCTACTAGGCTTTTCATTCCAACTAAGAAATACTCCAAGTTTTACGACTGTTTGTTTGTTTGTTTGGTTTTTATTGCCGCATTAGCAACTAAGGCTATAATGCGCCAATCAAGTTTTACGACTAAATGGATGTACTAATCATGCTCGTGGCAGAGAAGAAAAATGTATGGGATGCATGAAAAGTATCAGGTGACACAGAAGCCAACGGCAGATATAAACTAGTCTGTAATCAAGTCACAAAGGAGGTTAGGCAAGCGAAGGCAGATTATGAGAAATGCTTGGCAAAGGATGCAAAGAAAACAGCAAAGAGTTCTTTACTTACATAAACTCTGGAAGGAAAGGGATGAATCAGATTGGACCACTTAACATAGATGGATTGACTATTGATGATCATGCTAAGGTAGCTGATAAACTGAAAGAGTATTCTGCATCTACATTCACACGAGAAATTATTCAGGGAAGGGAATGCCAGACGTGTATTAAACTCTGGCAGTAAGCTAGATAATCTTGTAATAACTGAAAGTAAAGTGGAGGAGAAATTGTTGAAGATAAACATAACAAAGGCACCTGGGGTGGATGGGATCTATCCAGTTATATTAAAGGAAGTAAGCAAACCATTAGCCATAATTATGAGAGCTTCCTTGGACTCAGGGCAGGTCCCCATGGACTGAAGGTGTGCAAATTTATCATCAATTCACAAAGTGGGTTCAAAGGGTGACACAAGTAACTATAGACCTGTTAGTTAGTTTGTTCCAGGGAAATTGATGGAGGCATTAGTTAAAGAAGCATTGCAGGATCATCTAGAGATGCCTGCAGTAATAGTTAAGACAAAAGCATGGGTATGTTAAAGGGAGGTCTTGTCTGACCAATTTGATTGGATACTATGATGTGGACACAAAGGAACTGAATGCCAAAAATAATTCTGATATCATATAATTGGATTTCAGGAAAGCTTTTGATACTGTTGTACATGGAAGACTGCTGTACAAATTGGAGAGGTATGGCATTAAGGGTAAGTTGCTACAATGGATAAAGGGATGGTTGAGTGGGAGACAACAGAGAGTGGTGATTAATGGACACTGCTCTTCGAGGACTAATGTAATTAGTGGAGTTCCCGAGGGTTCGGTGTTGGGCCCATTCTTGTTTTGTATATTTATCAATGATATTTATGAAGGTATTATCAGGTTTAATGTCCAAGTTTGCAGATGATACAAAAGTTGGCAGGGTTGTTAAAAATAGTAAAAACAGTATGCTACTCCAAATGGAGTAAATTCAGTGGCAACTGAAGTTTAACACTGACAAATGCAAAGTACTGCATATGGATAGCAATAACCGAAGAGAAACGTACCAACTGTGTAGTACTACACTCAGGGAAGTGGAAAGAACCTGTGGTCAAATATGAAGTTCGGTGAGCAGTGCAGAAGTGCAGCCAGGGCAGGTCATGGAGTCTTGTCAATGATATATAGGAATTTTGCTAGCAGCGACAGGGAGGTGATTATCCCGTTATATAAGGCAGTGGTCAGGCCACACCTAGATTGCTGTGTACAGGTCTGGAGGCCTCATTTTAAGAAGGATGAGGAGTTGCTAGAACGAGTACAAAGAAGGGCAACAAGATTGGTGAGAGGAACCAAGAGGTGCTCTTACAAGGCTTAAGTTCTGCAAATTGCAGCACCTGGAGAGTAAGCACCTGCGAGGTGATCTGATTGAGGTGTATAAGGCCTCGAATGGGTTGAGCAAAATGAATGCTGATGGGATTCTTCCTCTTGCTCAGATTAAGAACCTGAGGAGGCACAGATTCAAATTGAGGAAAGACAGTTGTAGAATAGATGTGCGGAAATTTGCCTTTAGCCAGAGGGTAGTTGATTGGTGGAACAAACTTCCAACTTCTGTCGTGGAAGTTGATAGTCTAAATAAATTTAAGGCTTAGCTGGACAGGCATATGGAACAAATTGGAGGGTTTTTTTTTTTTGGTTGATGCTGCATAAGTTTGCTTTCTTGCATCATATACTTATATTAATGCTAATGTGGTTGGTCCTGGCCAATTTCTCATTAAAGTAATGCTATTTTACATTCAGCATAACAACACTGAAAATAAAAGGGTTTCTCTATAACAATCATAAATTTCTACCTCTTAACCTTAATTTTTACTTTTTTATTACAATATTCGCATTAAAAAATGTGAGAATACTTTAAATAAACTGAAGTAACTGATGTGCTTGCAGCCTGACCATGAGAAATCATTTGTTAAGATTTCCTACATTCTTTTATCGCAGTGCAGTAACGGAATGAACATCAGTTAGAAATTAATTTCATTAGTTAGTGTATGTTTATTAGTATGGCTCCAAGAAAGCAGATAGCTTTGCCAATCACAGATAAAATTAGGATTCTGTAAGCTGTAGATAATGGTGTGCAAAAACAAAGATTGATAGTTCTAATGCTGCCAGGATTCATTCTTTGAAACTCTGCACAATTGGAATGGTAAAAAAACCACAGGCTTCTAGAGCAGCATTTTCCAAACTGTGTTCCGCGAGATGTGAACAAGTTCTGTGAAAAATCGTAATTAATAATTAAAAAAATAAAATAAATAAATTTTCCATATTTGTAGCATATCACTATAATATTTAACATCATTTTTTTTTTGGTTATTAATATACTGGCATAGACTAATAATCAAATATACCACGGAACACTTTATTTTGGTGGGCTTTGCATTGAGAAATATGTGTAGAGGTAATGACACCTACGAAAAAGTAGCAATGTGGTGATCTAGTATGCCATTTAGCCTGGAGTACACAGGTTAAAGTATAGGAGGAAGCGAACCGAAATCATAACTAAACTCACTTCCTTGATTTTATTTTATTATTTTTTTTTTTTTTTGATAATCATTAGTATTTCAAAATATTATTATTAAAATATGTGACCATGGATTTGTGGTTGAAAAACAGAACTTTAAAATGAGCAGCAAAGTACTAGTAGTGCAACTGTGGTCAATGAAAATGAACACAATACTGTCACACTTCAAAGTGAGGATGAACAATTGCAGCTTTTTGTTTGCCAAAAATCCGAAGTGAAAAAACAGGAACCAACTAATAAAAGACCAAAACGAAAGTATATTGACAGTTATTTGAATTTCGGCTTTCCATGTGTTTGCAAACAGTTTTTTGGCTCCCGCTAAACTTGTTTCGTAAGTGTTCTGTGAATATGTTGTGAGATGAAAAGTGTTCTGTGACTAAAAACGTTTGGGAAACACTGTTCTAGAGAATTTTTTTTACATTTATTATATAAAGCGGTACTTGCTAAAACTTTTGCAATGCCACTAGTCAATTTAGAGAATTACAAACCAATCCCCTCCTGCTTGCCCATTTGCAGGGTGGGAGGATCTTAAAAAGACAAAAAAAAAAAGTAATAACAATAATAACTAGAAAAGAAGAATATGTATACATATAGGAAACAATTCAAGTTCCAGGTTAAAGCATCCGAAACTACCAGCACAACGAGTTTGAACTCTGCAGAATCACGAACTGCACAAGGAGCTGGAGTTGCACCAGATATAGCAAACTCATGCCTACACCACAGCAAAGCCATTCAGAACGATTGCACAGAACTCTAGGTAATCCAGCACTACACCATACTGCATTACCAATCAAGGCTTCCAGATGCAGAAGTGTCTTCTGTCAAACAAATATAGCAGTTGAGAAGGCCTGGAGAGCTAAGAAGTTTTCCTGTTTATAAACTTCCATCTGTCATTGTAGAAGTTGACAGCTTAAATAAACTCAAGGTAGAACTAAACAAACATTTGGAGTGAATGGATGGGTGAAATGGGAACGGTTTTTTTTTTTTTTTGCTGATGCTGTATAAGCTTGCTTCGTTGCATCGCATGCCTCTACTAATGCTAATGCTAAAGTAGAATCATCTTGCAGCCTTCTGTCACAAGATTGAGATTACTCACTCGAGATACCAATTCAACTCTTAGATCGCTATACTCCTCACAGTTGTACATATGTTCCCATGATTCCCTTTCACCACAACGGAAACTATATCTTTCAGTGATTCCTAAATCGTGCAACTTTGCATTAATCGAACTATGACCAGTCAATAGGAACATAGTTTCTAAGTTTGGTGCAAACCATTTAAACTTATGAAAGCATCCTTGGACTCAGGGTCCCCATGGACTGGAGATATGCAAATGTATCCCCAATTCACAAATGGGGATCAAAGGGTGACACAAGTAATTACAGACCAGTTAGTTTAACTTCTGTTCCGGGTAAAATAATGGAGTCACTGGTTAAAGATGCTTGCAGGATGATATAGACAAGACTGCAGCAATAATTCAGACACAGTATGCATTTGTTAAGGAAAGGTCTTGTCAGAAAAATCTGATTGGATACTATGATGTGGTTACAAAAGAACTGGATGCAAAAAATAATTTTGATATCATATACTGGATTTCGGGAAAGCTTTTGACACTGTTGTGCATGGAAGACTACTGTACAAATTTGAGCAGAATGGTATTAAGGGTAAGTTGCTATAACGGATAAAATGGTGGTTGAGAGGGAGAAGACAGAGGGTGGTAATCAATGGGCACTGCTCTTTGTGGACTAATGTTATTAGTGGAGTTCCACGGGGTTCGGTGTTGGGCCCACTGTTGTTTTGTATATTTATCAATAATATTGAATAAGGTATATCAGGATTAGTGTCGAAGTTTGCAGATGATACAAAGGTTGGCAGTGTTGTTAATGACAGTAATGGCAGTGCACTACTGCAACAGGATCTAGAAAATTTGGGCAGATGGGCTGAGAAGTGACAACTGAAGTTTAACACTGACAAATGAAAAGTACTGCATATTGGTAAAAGTAACCCCAGAGGAACGTACCAACTGTGGTACTATACTTAGGGTGATAGAAAATGAAAGACCTGGGAAGAATTGTGCAGTCAGATATGAAGTTTTCTGAGCAATGCAGACAGGCTGCAAAAGCAGGTCATGGGGTTTTGTCAATAATATACAGGAATTTTGGGTGCCTCCATAGCCAGGTGGGCAGGAGCAGCAGTGCATAGCACACACTTCTTGATTAGACCGGGTTGGAGCCCATGACCACCAAATACAGAGGATGCAGAAAGGTCAGGGAATGACAACCGCATTATCCCCAGAGCAATATGGCCTTAGTTGCTAATGCCCCTAAAGACCAAATGACAAACAAACAAAACAAACAGGAATTTTGCTAGCAGAGAAAAAGAGGTGATTATCCCTTTGTATAAGGCAATGGTCAGGCCATGCCTTGAGTACTGTGTATGGGTCTGGAGGCCTCATTTTTGGAAGGATATCGATTTGCTTGAGAATGTACAAAGAAGGGCAACAAGATTGGTGAGGGAAATGAAGGGATCCTCTTACCAAGAGAGGCTTAAGTTCTACAAATTGCAGTGGCTGGAGACTAGTCACCTGCAGCAAGGTGATCTGATTGAGGTGTACAAGGCCTCGAATGGGTTGAGCACGCTGAATTCTGATGGGATTCTTCCACTTGCTCAGATTACGAACCTAATGGGGCATAAATTCAAATTGAGGAAAGACAGTTGTAGAATAGATGTGCAGAAATTTGCCTTTAGCCAGCGGGTGGTTAATTGCTGGAACAAATCTTCATCTGTCATTGTAGAAGTTGATAGCTTAAATAGATTCAAGGAGGAACTGGACAAACATTTAGAGGGAATGGTTGTGTGATTTTTTTTTTTGGCTGATGCTACATAAGCTCATACACTTGCTTTCTTGCATCACATGCCTGTATTACTATTACTTTATCAAGGCTGCATTTCTTATATCTGGAAAAAAATTTTGTGTAATTCATCCTTTATCACAAACACTCCAATGCTCTTGGCAGACATTTACCAGAGTATCCTAGATTCTTGCCTTTTCCTTCTTGGGATCTGCCAAGATGTCCACCTCTATATTCAGAAAAGAACTTGGAATGGTACAGCAGACAGAATAAGCTAACACACAATACACCAAATGCAGATCAATAGGCAATTTGCCAGCAAAATCTGCAAAGCTGGGGTCGACACAGGCCTGCATGCCCAGATGAGGGAAACCACCGATAGCGCCTGACCCTAAATACTATACCACTAGTCCTGCATGCCATGCACATCCTAAGGAGCATTACTCTTTAAATGGAACTGAGCTCCTAGCAGATACTTTTCAACTTATGCACTCAAAACAAATTGGTGCCCTATAAGTTACCACCAGGATAATACGCATTCATATAGCAAGTTTAGCACCTTACCTTTTATTCCCCAGCCAACCCTAGTTCAGCACTTTCTCAAGTATTGTTGATTACTACAATAAGTCAGCCTGAATAGACAAGGAGATATTTTTCAGTTGGTTCAGAACTAAATTTGCCTTCAGTGTGCCAATATCTGACACCACTGGGCTTGCCACAGAAAGCTGCTATTAGGCAATGCACCAAGTCATGCTAATAAGGAAATTCTAAATCTTAAATCAAAAGGTGGAAATATTTTCATCAAATATTTACCCTCAATGTGACAGATTTAATACAACCTAGGGATCAAGGTGTCATCCAACAAATGAAAGCAATTTATCACAGAAATTTATCTTTCAAAGTCAACGGAAGAAAATGGTTGTGATTTATTGACGTTTTGGGAAAACCTGACTGAATTGGATGTGATAATGAAGTTTCAACCTTAAAGAGGTCTTGCCATAAAATTTTACCACTAAATGATTAAGGATTCCTAGGACTTGAAGAAAACTGCAAAGATCTGGTACCAGAAATATTACAAAATTTTCAACAAATTGGGGGGGGGGGGGTCGATGAGCATCAATTCATGATTGGCTTAATTCTGACAAAGATTTAGCTGCCCAAGAAGTACTAAATGAAGAGATTTTACATCATGTAACGACTACTACACCACTAAACAATGAAGAAGAAGAGTTGATGGCACAAAAATTAGCCACAGTGTTGTTTTAAACCAGGCAGAAGTACTTCTTGACTACCTGGAGCAGCAAGACGATAGTGTTCTGTTGGAAAAAATGATTTCAAGAAATATTCGAAGCGCCATTCGTCAAAAAGTTGTAAAGGGGGGGGATCTTCTATACTTACATTTTTTTTTTTTTTGTGAATTGATTTTTCGCTTATCTCTCCTATTTTTTGTAAAATTAAAACATAAAATATTATATTAAAAATAAAACATGTTTTAAAGATATCAAAGGCTAAGCTAAATTTTAAGTTTCCAAGTTTAAAATTGTAAGTTTTCTTGATGGAAACCAAATCACAATATGCACAAAAATTTTGTAAGTTAGGAATCAGTAGAGCAATTATAATGTATAACACTGCCACGGAACTCACACAGAAAAATGGAAGTCCTACATTACAAAAACCTGGAGGAATATGAAATTACCCACAATGAAATGAAGAAATTAAAGTTTTCTCCAGAATTCTAAATAAGACAGGTAAAAACAGAATAATTGAGCTTTCAAACAAATGGAGAAAAGTTTTCACAGAACAGGTAGGATATATCTAGGCTAGTCCTCATAAAAACGTAGACTTCGTTCTAGTGACAAGATGCTGCAAGTGATTGGACTATGAACACACACAGCAGAGCGTTGTACAGAAACTGATCCCATCTGTGGCCATTGCACCAGAACAGGTCAGAAATATGTAGAATGCTGATGCAAAAATAAGCTTAGACAATGAGCTGCCTGTAAGTTTAAAAAAAAAAGGCAACAGACAAACACTCCATAAGAGACCTAAAATGCCTGGAATATCTACAAGCACTTGAAATACTAAAAGTGAGAATCCAATAAAAATAGAAATCCCCAAAACCATTCCATAATTAAATGTTCATGACAGTGTTCAAAGGCCTATCATGGCCAAACTTAAACAAACAAAAACACTGATATTCTAGTTCTGCAAGGACAAAGTGCTATAAAGGTAAAGTAACAGGATACTCAGCAAAACCTTAGGAAATGACAGCACTAACAGTGAACAAGGAAATAAAAACAGTAATAATAGTGCAAAACAAAGATCACATAATCATCAAGATTAATTCACTCTGAAAGACCGAGGCAGGAAGAGTGTCATTATTTACACAACAGGCAAAAATAATGATAGGGTTATTATTCCTAATTTTCCTGTACTGTATATCTTATATGGGTATCATTCCATAATTACACTATTCAAACAGGCATTAAACTTGCTTAGAACGAACATTGCAATCATAACGACAGATTCAAACTCATAGTCAAGACTATGGCATAATCAATGGACAGATGAAAATGGTAGGAAAGCCGATTTAATTTTTGCCATATAGTGCAAGGAAGCCACAGGCTTTTGCTGCACCGGCTACACATGCGTGCACACACAAAAGTAGATAAGAAAATACAAATTATACACTTCCCTACTTATGTAGGTTGACATTTGACATTTGAATTTTTTGTTAATCTCAACTACCTGCAGAAGCAACCAACAACTTGCTAGATTTATTAACTACAAACAATTTTGATCATATTAAATGAACTGGACAATCCCATGACATTCAAGAACAGACAATGGTGAGAGTCAACCAATTGACCTGACAATAATAACACCCTCAGTGCATCAACAAATTCAAAACTGAAGAATAGTCCATCAGCCAAATCAAGCAATAACCTTGAGTAACAATAGCACCCCCATAACATCAAATGAGCAAATTTGTAATTAAGACCATCCAATGGAAAAAATTCAATGAAATGATCAAAGAGGAATTATCAGGTTATACAATTATACTATGTGTAGGAGATATCTGCAGGTCCATAAAAAAAGAAAAAACCTATAACCCAGCTATTCCACGGCAAACCTCTACAAAAAGCTGCACTACAGAATGAAGAAAGAATGGCCAGAAAAACCTTCCAAAAAAAAAAAAAAAAAAAAGTTACACTGCTCCTCCACCCCTTCCCACAAGAACTGGGGCCATTAAAACATATTTACTATGAAATCAGAAAGAAATACACCAAGCTCATCAAAACTGAAAAGCAAAAAGCTTGGAGGATATTTGTCAGTACTGTAGGGTATCAAAACCCAAGGTCCTATTGTACAAACTTTCAACAGATAAAATCATACCATACGAAGCACACAGCAACAGAAACAATCACTTTGAAATGCTCAATGGAGATCATCTTAAGAGAAATAATTACAGACAATGACTTGAGTGATGAAAGCCGGGGGGGGGGGGGGGAAGAGAGAGAGAGAGAGAGAGAGAGAGAGAAAATTAGGCAAGGTAATGAGAACCATGCCACAATGACAAACAAGCCAAAGATTAACCTAGGTGAAGTAAATAACACAGTCAAGCAGATAACATTAACAAATGCCTCAGAATTTATCTCACTGAAGATGCAGTAATTCTGTGGGATTGGAAAAGTGCCAATGTATCTCCGATACATAAGGGCAGTTCTAAGCCTGAAGTGATAAATTACCGGCCAGTCAGTCTAACTTCAGTAGTAGGGAAAATCATGGAGGCAATGATCAAGGGTGGAATTCAGGATCATTAAGATAGAATTGGAATTCTGAAGGATACTCAGCATGGTTTTGTAAAGGGAAAATCATGTTTAACTAATCTAGTTAGCTATTTTCAAGGATCAGTCAAGAGCTGGACTTATGGAATAATTTCGAAATTGTTTATTTGGATTTCAGCAAACCATTTGACTCAGTCCCACATGAGCAGTTACTTGATATGCTGGAAAGGGTTGGAATCACAGGAAAAATCCTTAGATGGATAGCTGGACAGGCAGGCTTCAGGGCAGGAGGCAGAGGGTTGCAATAAATGGTAATTCCTCAGCTAAGTATTACACCTGGGGAACAGTAACCACAAAATAACTTATACACTTGTGGAGTTGAACTACAGACATAAAGTTCTCTGAGCATTGTAGACACGGTGTCCTATGGTGTCCTACTGATGATTTATCGAACATTTGCTAGTGGCGATAAGGATGTTGTAATCCCACTACGTGAGGCTATTGTTAGACCATTTGGAATATTGTGTTCAAGTATGCACCTAAAAAAAGACATTGAGCTTATTGAAAAGATCCAAAGACAGGTAACTCGCCTGGTGAGATCGGCAAAAGGAAAGACTCCATATGAGGAGTCTTCAAATATGTGGGTTGCACATCTGCGAAACTAGGCAGCTCAGAGGAGACTCAATTGAGGTGTTTAAGGATCTGAGAGACAAAAGTAAAATGAATAAGGTCAAAATCCTCGCAGATATAAATGATTTTAGAACTAGGGGCCATAATTTCAAGTTATGGGGGAGAGATGAAGAGATTGGATTTCAGGAAGTTTTATTTTAGCCAGCGAGTTATAAATTACTGGAATAAGTTACCTACATGGGTGGTAGAGGCTGCCAGTTTGGAGAAATTCAAAGATCAGCTGGATAACTACCTACGGGAGGAGGGAAACACATAGGTTGCCTACTTTCTTTCTCTTATTAATTTTTTTTTTTTTTTTTAATTTTCTTCTTATTATTATTTTATTATTTATTTATTTATTTTATTTAGTGCTGGTGCAGCATAAGCCATAGGCTTCCTTGCACCATGTGGCCATTGCTAATATACTAATTAAGAAGCTCAAAAGCTGGAACCACAGGCATAATTACTCTTATATAATAAATGAATGATAGCAAAAGAACACTTTGCTATCATCCATCTGGAAGCAATCTGTTGAAAAAAGCCGTGAATTAGGGTTGAATTTGAAAGTGTCTGCAATTCTGCCCAGACACGATAGGAGGGAGATATGATGAAAGCCATGTCAATCAATTTGGCACTGGAAAGACTGTGCAAGGCTCAAGGTGTAGAATTTTTTTTCAGCCTGGTCTGTACTTGTTAACAGGGGAGACTGCTTCTACAGGGATGGGATACACTTAAATAGAAAGGGTGCAAGAATATTTGCTGATGTTATCGAGGCAGTGTCGGGTAGGTCGGAAAACTGCTAGCTTGGGGGGATACAAGGACTAATAGATTAACAGTAGCCACTGGCCGAGGTGAGAGTGATTCTTGCACTGCTTCTATTGGAATGAGCAGCAGCCTGGAAAACAAGATGCAGGATATTTCAGAGACTGCTGGGAGTCATTGTGGTACAAGTAAACAAATGGGTTGTGTTAGGGTAGCTAAGAATAGGAACAAGTGCATGTATACTTGCATGAACACCAATGCTAGGAGTTTGGTAAATAAATTTGATGAATTTGAGGTATTGCTCAGAATATCAAAGGCAGATATTGTTGGGATATCAGAGACGTGGTGTCATACAGATATAAGGAATGCACAACTGGAATTTGGAGAGTACAATGTGTACAGGAAGGATAGACAAGATAGGAAGGAAGGAGGGGTTATACTATTAGTTAAGAGAAACACAAAATCCAAAAGTGAAGCTAGTCGACATCGCTGGACAGTGCAGTGTCGAGTCAGTTTGGTGTGACATAAGCATTGGGAGATCAAAATTGAGAGTAGAAGTCTATTATAGGCCTAATGACTCTGATGAGTATAATAAGAAACTGTACAAGGAAATAGTGGGCCAGTAAATCAGAGTCTTATAATGGGGGACTTTAATTTCCCAGATATTAACTGGAATTTGTGGGTTGGTCACTCATGCACTAGCAAAGCTTTTGTGGATTTATTGGATGATTGTTTTCTACATCAGCATGTTCGGGAGGCAACTAGAGGGAGTAATACTCATGATCTGATTATCAGTAGTGATTCATACATTAAGAATCTGCAGATAAAGGAACCACTAGGTGGCAGTGATCACAGCGTGCTGAAGTGGGATTTACTCAAAGAGGTAACTATCATCAGGAGTAAAGAGAAGGGTTTTTGCTTTCGTAAAGGTGACTACGGTGGTCTGAGACAGTATTTAAATTCTATATGGTGGGACCAACTGATGATGTTACCAACAGCAAATTCAAAATGGGAAGCATTCAAAAAAATTATCTTGGAAGCTACTAGGCTTTACATACCAACCAAGAGAAATACTGTTTAAGGTTTAGGCCTAAATGGATGTCAGATGAACTAATGAGACATGTGGCAGAGAAGAAAAATGCATGGGATACATATAAATTAATGGGTGATATGGAAGCCTATGATAGATATAAGCTGGTCTGTAAGCAAGTCACAAAGGAGATTAGGCAGGCAAAGGCAGATTATGAGAATCCTTGGCAAAGGATGCAAAGAAAAACAACAAAGAATTCTTTACCTATGTAAACTCTAGAAGGAAAGGGATGAATCAGATTGGTCCACTGGATATTGTTGATTCAAATGTTGATGATCCTGCTCAGGTGGCTAACAAACTAAATGAGTATTTTGCATCTACATTCACCCATGAGGAGTTAATCAGGGAGGAGAATGCCAGAGGTGAGTTAAACTCTGGCAGTGAGCTGGATGATTTTGTAATAACTGAGAGGAAAGTGGAGGATAAATTGTTGAAGATAAACATAAAACATAACTGGATAGATCCCGGGTGGACGGGACCTATCCAGTTATATTAAAGAAGGCAGCAAAGGAAGTAAGCAAACCCTTAGCCATAATTATGAGAGCTTCTTTGGACTCGGGGGAGGTACCCATGGACTGGAGATGTGCAAATGTGACCCCAATTCACAAAGGAAGATCAAAGGGCAACACAAGTAATTATAGACCTGTTAGTTTAACTTCTGTTCTAGGAAAATTAATGGAGGCACTGGTTAAAGAAGCACTGCAGGATCATCTAGACAAGACTTCAGTTATAGCTCGGACACAGCATGGTTTTATTAAGGGAAAGCCTTGCCTGACCAATTTGATTGGATACTATGATGTGGTCACAAAGGAACTGGATGCAGGGAATAACTTTGATATCATATATTTGGATCTTAGAAAGGCTTTTGATACTGTTGCACATGGAAGACTGCTGTACAAATTGGAGCAGTGTGGCATTGGAGGCAAATTGCTGCTATGGATAAAGGGATGGTTGAGTGGGAGAAGACAGAGTGGTAATCAGTGAACACTGCTCATCGTGGACTAATGTTATTAGTGGAGTTCCTCAGGGCTCAGTATTGGGTCCATTGTTGTTTTCTGTATTTATAAATGATAGTGATGATGGTATATCAAGCTTATTATCCAAGTTTTCAGACGATACGAAGGTTAGTAAGGTTTTTAAGGACACTATTATTATTATTATTAGCCATATGGTACAAGGAAGCCTGAGGCTTATGCTGCACCAGCCAAAAAAAAAAAAAAAAATTCCCGAGTTACACCCTGTGTGTGTGTGTGTGTGTGAGAGAGAGAGAGAGAGAGAGAGAGAGAGAGAGAGAGAGAGAGAGAGAGAGAAGAATGATGATATCCAGCTCAGGACCCCGGGTTTGCCAAGCCCATACTCACCAGATTTGAGCCCACTAATGACAGTACGCTCTGCAACAGAATCTAGAAAAGTTGAGCAGATGGGCTGAGAGGTGGCAAATGAAGTTTAACATTGACAAATGTAAAATACTGCATATGGGAAGCAGAATCTCCAGAGTGACGTATCAACTCTGTTGTACTACACTGACAGTGGTAGAGAACGAAAAGGACCTGGGGGTAATTGTGCAGGAAGATATGAAGTTTTCTGAGCAGTGCAGATGGTCTGCAAGAGTAGCTCATAGTGTCTTGTCAATGATATACAGAAATATTTCTAGCAGGGATAAGGAGCTGATTATCCCCTTGTATAAGGTAATGGTCAGGCCACACCTTGAGTACTGTATACAGGTCTGGAGGCCTCATTTTAAGAAGGATGTAGTGCTGTTGGAACAAGTACAGAGAAGTGCAACAAGATTAGTGAATGGATCAAAGGGTTGCTCTTATGAAGAAAGGCTTAAATTTTGCAAATTACAGTGTCTGGAGACTAGGCACCTGCGAGGTGATCTGACTGAGTTGTATAAAGCCTTGAATGGTTTGAGCATGCTCAATGCTGATGGGATTCTTCCTCTTGCTCAGAACAATCATTTGAAAGGGCATAAATTCAAATCGAGGAAAGACAGATGCAGGATAGATGTGCGGAATTTTGCCTTTAGCAAGCGGGTGGTTGGTTGGTGGAACAGCCTTCCATCCTTTGTTGTGGAAGTTGATAGCCTAAATAAATTTAAGGCTGAGCTGGATAGGTACTTGGAACGAATGGAGGGGTGAAATAGGAGCGGGTTTTTTTTTTTTTTTTTTTTTTTGCTGATGCTGCATAAGCTTGCTTTCTTGCATCATATGCCTCTACTAATGCTAATCCTTTCTGAAAATAATATGCAAATAAAATGGAAACCAATTCACATTCATACCACCCAGATGGCACTACTTGATGTGCAGGGTAAGGTATGTGTGTCTTCCACAGAATGCTCCTGAATGTTAGTTCAACTTCACCACAGTAGACAGTGATGATACAGAATTCTGTAAAATTGCCAGAAATTAGTGTTGTGCTATGTTTGTGCAGTATGTGTCTTAGTACCATGCATGGCATGAAGGCTGAGAAGCCGGAAGATAATTGTTGACATCAGACTTGAATTTCTATAGTTTGTAATTTTCAGGTAATACATTGAAAGATTGTTCTGGAAAACTGAAATTGAAGGGATAAACAACGAAGAGAATAAATTGGTCAACTAATGAGTGCCGGGCACGCAGGATGAAGGGTCCATATTCATGAATGGTTGTTAGTGTAGTATCTCAAATAGAGAGCTTTATGGTAACTGAAAAAATTTTCTAATACCCCGGGCTTGACCTAAAACAGAGGAACTAATGGAAATGTTATCTATTTGAGTCTTTCCAGTTGTTCAGATTTCTTCCTGGAGAAGCAATTCAAATCTTGAGGGAGAAGCAACTGGCAGGTGAGGGCTGTGCAAGACTCTGCACAGGCACCTCCCCACCACTGGCTCTCTGGGTACCTCCTTGCTGGGACAACTCCAGCTTTGAAAATTGTTAAAAAATACTTCTTGTTACAAAATTTATAAATGACCTTTATAGAATTATTAACTAACTATTTAGTAACTTTTTTGTCACCAAAAGGAGAGTTACTTAGTACAAAGAAGCACACTATCAAAGTGCAATAAAAAATAGTTTTTTTAATTTTAACACAAAAAGTAAATGATAGATTTCAATCAGAATAGTTTTCCCTTGATAAGCATAATGCATAGCCAATGTGATTTTTAAATTTTTAGCTTCATTAGTGACGGAAATAGAAGGGGAGGGACACGAAATTACTCAAATTTTCCTGTCTGGCGCCGCCATTTTTAATTTTAAAAATATTTTTAAACCTATTCGTTGAGCTCTTTCCAACGGTGTATAAGCTATAAGCTGTCAACAACATTTTGTCTCCCCATTACCCCCCCCACACACACTTCTCAGACAAATTTTTGTCAACAACGATCAATATGGCGTTATGCTGGTCCACATGTTGTACAAACCCATGCAAAATTTCAACTCAATTGGTTGAGTGGTTCCAGAGATACAATGCTGTGACAGACAGACAACCAAGTGACATAAGGGTCCTTCACTACACTACAGACCCTAAAAATTTGGTTCTGTGAGTTTGAAGCTAGACAGTGCTGGATGCTAACTAGCTGCAGCAGGTATTCAGACTGGTTTGGAAGAGAGTGTGAGAAACACAATGTCAAATCAAAAGATCATGAAGCATTTATAGAAAAAGGCATGCAGAAGAAACCGAACATCTCTGAGACAGAGAACAGAGAGACTTGGTAAGAGGACATGTTCTTCTTTGAACGGGGGTCTAGAAGCTTCAGAGAGGTTTTTTGGGGGTAGCACCCCAGATGTGTGAAAAATATTACATAGCAAGACAGATTTGAGATTTGTATAGAGTGAGTGGTTGTTTGCAAGAAAGGTAATGCTGATAGTGAAAAATAAGACTAGTTTTTTTTTTTAATGCAAAGGAAACAATATTTACAATTGTCAGGGAAATTCCTAATAGAGATATACAATCTTGTCTAGAAATATAAGTGGCACTGAAGATGAATATAGAAGTAGTAGACACTTTTTCTGCAAGAAAAAAACCAAGACTGAGTTCTGAAAGGATTGAAATTAACTGTTTTTTCTGCAGCACTGGAGAATTAGATGGAGCATGGCATTTAAGGAAATGGTAGTGGATATTCAGGAAATTGGAGCTGTTTGCGCAAGGTTAAGGCTTAACAAACTAGAAAGTGCAGTGTGCTATTATTATTATTTTTTTATTATTATTAGCCATATGGTGCAAGGAAGCCTGAAGCTTACTGCACCAGTCAAAAAAAAAAAAAAAAAAAAAAATTCTGAATTACCCCAAGACAGAGAGAGAGAGAAGGAGAAGGGAATCGCCAAGAAAGAGAAGAATGATGATATCCAGCTGAGGATCCTGGGTGTTGTTGTTTGTTGGATTTATTGGTGCAAGGGCTACTAAGGCCATAATGCACCTATTACAATCTTATTTGGTACATGATTGCTATATTAAATAAAAGGATTCAGATCAGACGGTATTTGTATCATTTTGAGGAAGGTAAAAACATCATTAATATCTTGTCGGTCCCCAAGAATCTGCTGTAAGGTAAGTTTATTAGAAGAATATAGATGTGAAGAGAAAGCTGTTTGTTGTTCTCTCAATTATAATGGGCATTCAATGATCAAGTGGTTTACTGTGAGTTGAGTTTGACAGTTGCTGTATAGTGGAAGGTCATACTGAGTGAGTAAATAACTGAGTTAGATGGGTATGCCCTATTCGCATTCTGGCAAGTACAACTTCTTCGATCCTTGGTGTGCCAAGCCCATACTCACCAAATGCGAATCAGCAAAGCTATGGATAGGATTTACAGTCAGTGGAAGAGGGTTATGAATATACCAGAAGAAAAGAGTGGGAAAGAGAAATGAACCTTTAGAAATGCTAGCATTAGAGAAGTTAGAAGACAGAGGTGTCATCCACAATTACCTGAAATGAGCATTCAGAGAAAAAGCTGGATACCCAATTGCAAAAAACAGTCAGTAATCCATTAGGTGGGAGATTGTTTGGAAGAACTTTATTCCAAACCTGATCAAAAGCCTTAGGTATGTCAACAGCAATTGCCTGAGTTTCACAAAACTTTTCCACTGAATTTGTCCATGACAGGTAACATAAGCCAATATATCCCAGTGGATCAACACCGACAGAATCCATATTGATAATCACCAGATAGAAGGTTTGAGATGGTTGGTGCTTGATGAATTTCTCCACTTCTAAGTTTCGAAGTAAAAAATTGTTGAAGGTTGTTAAACCAGAGCACTTAATGTTTAATACATTACGTACTCAGGTTTAACAAATTTATATTGAAGACTGACGTTTACAGATATGCAGAAATTTGCTTTCAGCCAGCAGGTAGTTGATCACGGGAACAAACTTTCATATGGCATTGTGAAAGATGGTAGTTTGAATAAATTTAAAGAACTAAACAAATTATCAAAGGGGCTAGACAGGTGATGTGGGAAGTTTTTTTTTTGTTTGTTTTTACCCTGATGCTATATAAGCATGCAATTCCTGCTCCCATAACACAGCATATCGTAGCCTTTGGGGTCAGACCCTTTGAAAATGTTATAACAAGAGTTTACTGTATTTGTTCAACTGTAATGGAATTTGAAATGCCCTGACAAAACTTTCTGAAAGAGTCAATAAATTGCATGAAAAAAATTATTGGGAATTAAGCTATTCATGCAGACAATCAGCATGTGAAGCTAATAGGCACTTGACACCTTAGCAGATGTGCACAAAGATAATAACCACGATAAACCTGTTCTCAACTATGTTCCACAGACGATTTTAAATCAATACAGAAGTGAAATGAAAGATACATAACAGAACATAGCAGCCAGTTGCCTAAGTGACCTTAGCACATCTGAAGAGGGTTTGACAATCATTTATATCCAAAGCATAATTTGAACTTGCAACTTTTAAGTTAGAGGACATCATTAACACTATCCCAGGCATCAAAATTAACTTAAATTTCAAATCTTACAGACAGCACTTTTGTTTTATAACAGTACCAATAATACATATTTTTAGAAATTTTCAAATATTTAAAACAGCAGTATAATACCACTTTAGCTCTGAAACACTATCATACTGTCCTCATTTATTTTTATATTCTTTAATTACTGATATTATATAGGGATACAAATCCTCAACTTCAGTCTATCTTATATAGACTCCTTCCAAAACTTAGTTAACTGAATTACTCCTAAAACAAAATTTTCCCCATTTGTAATAAATTCATAACTTCACTAATAAAAAAAAAAAAAAACCACCTTCTTTCATAAGATGGAATATATAATATAATAATTTTCTTACTTTAACACAGCATGACATTGCACTTCACTGATTTTTCAATAATAAACCACTATCTAAATAAACCGATATATTTACTTTAATAAACCATATCCAGGATATAGGGGATGGCCTTTACAGATTTTAGCTGTTCATTTTAATTATGTAACAGCAGAGACCATGTAAAGAATTCTCTGCTTTCCTCATACGTGATAAAAGAAAGACCAACCTTATTGACAAGATGTTCAGTAACAACTTCCCTGAGTCCAGTATACAGACGTTCTCCATGTTTGTGAAGGACCATCGTATATGCATTTCTATATAATTCCTCAAAACTTAGTCCACTATTGTTCTTTTTTTGTATTTCTTGGATAGCATTTTTTAACAGGGCCCATATATTTTGCACATATTTTTCATCCATAGTCATCTAAAGAAAAAAGTAAAAAAAACATTAAAGAAATCAGTGTAAAAAGACTGTTCACAGAAACTGAAATATTTGTAAATGAATTTAATGGACACTAAGCAAAAAAATTTGTCCAAAATTTAAGAAAAATATTTAAATAATAGTATAAATATTGTTAAAAATTGTTGCAGCTTATCAACTTAGTTTCATTGAGTTCCAATTACAGGACTAACAATAACTGTCCTCCTCTCCCATCTTTCTAAAACTGAAAAGTAGCTTCAGTAAAATATACATTAAAAAAAATTATTTCCCTTACATAATAAAATAAAATTCAATCAGCTTCCATAGAATTCTGGAATAAGAAATTATCACTGACAGAATATCTGACAATCTACTTAGGAAGGAAATGTCATAATTTAAAAATGGTTGTAAAAATCACTTGGGGGGAGGGGGAATCCCGTGCCCTTCTGTATCCTAAAATTAAAAGAAATCAATGCCATTTCAATAACTATACCTTTGTGAAAACTCTGTCTCTCTCTCTCTCTCTCAAAAAAAGTAGGTCTTCAGCATGTTTCATAATTAAAAGCATCCAGCCTAGAAACCTATATACTCATAAAAGCTGCATTAACATGAACTTTTTTTTTCATCAAGCAAAAGCTTTTCCAAATAATGTTTAATACATTGCATTAATCTCACATTATGAGACTACACTACTTGACAAAATTAAGAACAAAATGTTTTTCATGAATATTTTATTGTGAACAGTGTCACCAAGGACGAATATTTGATATAATAGGCATCCCAGCATGCAAATTCCGAGTACATTATGCAAATTATTCATGCCTATAAAAAAAAAAAAAAAAAAAACGGTGTGGGACCACGTGACTTCATTCCCATTTTTTTGCTTGCTCAGTGGAATACCCACATCTCCAGTACTCAGGATGCCAAGTCATCGTTGTTTAGATAATTCTTTTAGATAGTGGGGACTGATGGACGACTTGAAACAGCGAAGTCGCAGGCAGAGCTGACGTGTTGACTTGTCGTGCAGTGTTGTCTTGGCACCATGGAAGCAGTTTTGGGAGACAGGAACCATTACAAGAAGAGCTGGTCACTCCAGGGCTGCAGCCAGTGTTGAATCAACAGCGTTTTCACCGGGGGATGTAAACTTTGGGGGGGGGGGGACATGTAGTATATGTGTATATTTGTTATTATTATTTAATATATGTATATTTTTGAATGGTATGATAAGAGAATATGAGAAAAGAAAATAGGAAACAAAAGGAAATATTTATTATTTAATATCTACATACAATAATCATCACAGTTTAATAATATGAAAATCACAGATTAAAATTCGCAAAAAAAATCATACAAATTATAAGCAAACATACAAGTAATATAATAATCTTATTCTTCTTTGCTTTTTTCTTTGCATATGTATCAATCACTCCATTTGTTAATTTTACCGAAAACTCATTCAGCCTTCTACACTTATCCTCATGCAACCTTGCGGTGTTTCCTGTCCCATTAGGTTTCTTAATTTTATCATCATTCAATTCATTGTGCTGAAAGAACGTTCAGCACTAGAAGTCGGAAGAAGAATACAGCATTGCTTGATACATAATGTCTTTAGCTCAACATATCCAATATTTGATTCCAAAATAGAATGTATAAGATTATTATTGAATTGGTTTTCTTTTTTTGACACATATTTAAAGGAATGAAAGTCGTTCCACAAATGATTAATGTTTAAGTTAAAGTTTAGACAAGACAAGATTACCTTTATGCCATTTTCTGTTAGTTCGCAGAAAGACTGATTATTCAAACTTTGCAGTAACGTTGATGATCGACATTGCTTTGTCATTAAAATGATCATTCACTGAAAGAGTGTTCTATCCCAAATACAATCTCTGCACGAATAAAAGAATCAAAGATTAGAAATCACTGTGATCGGCTGAATTTTTCTCATCTCATATTGCCCATTTAATTATTTTTAAAATTGTGTCTTTTGAATTTTAGTGATTTATTTTTGCCGCATACCACATAAAACCTTCCATATATACTTTGGGAAACACTGCTTTAGTTTATATGATTTTTATGTTGTGTTTATTTGACATAAATTTATTGAATTTGTGTTTTATAATTACAACACTGTAAACTGATACCAAGGCCCCTAAAGAGAGCAGTAAGAAGAAATTTCAATGTCCGAGTTCTTGGAACGAATATTACAATAAAAATTACTATTTTTTTACCAGTGGGGAATTTTATTCCACCAGGGATTGAATTTAACATCCAGTCACACTCCTGAATTCAACACTGGCTACATCAACCAGAACATACCACCATTTGGCTCTAACAGCATGACAGAACCATACGATGCCCTGTCATCAACTGTCTTTTGAGGTTGCTGGCCACGGGTGAAAACATTTCCAACCAGTGTGTTAAGAAGGCTCAATTCCAGTGCACTCTATGCAAAGAAGCCAGTGGTCTGTACCCCATTAAGAGCTTGTCGAAACTGGTGCAATGAGCATATAATTTGGAGACCTGACAAATGGAGTAGAGTTCAGTTCCCTGAAGAGTCCCATTATAGATATTGGTGGTTCGACTGTTGATGATCCTGCTCAGATAGCTGACAAACTGAATGAGTATTTTGCATCTACATTCACACATGAAGAATTCTGTAAGGAAAGGACAATACAGAAGTTTACTAAACTAACAGGAAGCTAAATGATTTTGTAATAACAGAGAGAAAAGGTTAAACATAAAAAAGGCACCTGAGGCAGATGGAATCTATCCAGTTATATTGAAGGAGGCAGCAAGGGAAGTAAGCAAACCCTAAGCCATAATTATGAGAGCATCCTTAGATTCAGGTGAAGTCCCCATGGACCCGAGATGTGCAAATGAATCCCCAATTCACAAACAGGGTTCAAAGGATGATACAAATAATTATAGACCTGTTAGTTTAACCTCTGTTCCGGGGAAAATAATGGAGTCACTGGTTAAAGAAGTGTTGCAGGATCACCTAGAGGGAACTGCAGTAATAGTTAAGACACACAATGGGTTTCTTAAGGGGATGTCTTGTCTGACCAATTTTATAGTATGATGTGGTCACAAAGCAACTGGATGCAAAAAATAATTTTGATATAATTGGATTTCAGGAAAGCTTTTTTGATACTGTTGCACATGGAAGACTGCTTTAAAAATTGGAGGGGTATGGCATTAAAGGCAAGTTACTACAATGGATAAAGGGATGGTTGAGTGAGAGATGGCAGAGAGTGGTAATAAATGGACACTGCTCTACGTGGACTAATGTTAATTAGTGGAGTCCCTCAGGGATCGGTGCTGAGCCCATTGTTGTTTTGTGTATTTATCAATGATATCGATGAAGGTATATCAGGTTTAATTAGCATTAGCATTAGCATTAGTAGAGGCATTTGATGCAAGAAAGCAAGCTTATGCAGCATCAGCCAAAAAAAAAAAAAAAAAAAAAAAAAAAAAAAGTAACATAAATAAATAAAAATAACCACTTCCACTTCACCCCTCTGTTCGTTCGAAATACCTGTCCAGCTGAGCCTTAAACTTATTTAGGCTATCAACTTCCACGACAAGGGATGGAAGTCTGTTCCACCCACCAACCACCCGCTGGCTAAAGGCAAATTTCCGCACATCTATCCTACATCTGTCTTTCCTCAATTTGAATTTATGCCCTCTCAGGTGATTTTTCTGAGCTAGAGGAAGAATCCCATCAGCATTGAGCATGCTCAAACCATTCAAGGCTTTGTACACCTCTATCAGATCACCCCGCTGGTGCCTAGTTTCCAGACACTGTAATTTGCAAAACTTAAGCCTTTCTTCGTAAGAGAACCCCTTTGTCCCATTCACCAATCTAGTTGCCCTTCTCTGTACTCGTTCCAGCAGCTCTACATCCTTCCTGAAATGAGGCCTCCAGGCCTGTATACAGTACTCTAGGTGTGGCCTGACCATTGCCTTATACAAGGGAATAATCACCTCCTTATCCCTGCTAGAAAAATTTCTATATATCATTGACAATACACCATGAGCTACTCTTGCAGCTCGTCTGCACTGCTCAGAGAACTTCATATCTGCCTGCACCACCACCCCCAGGTCCCTTTCATTCTCTACCACTGTCAGTGTAGTACCACAGAGTTGATACGTTGCTCTGGGGTTGCTGTTTCCCATATGTAGTACTTTACATTTGTCAATGTTAAACTTCATTTGCCACCTCGAAGCCCATCTGCTCAACCTTTCCAAATCCTGTTGCAGCAGCATAGTGTCAGTAGTGTCCTTGACAACCCTGCCAACCTTTGTATCGTCTGCAAACTTGGACATTAAGCCTGATATACCATCATCAATATCATTTATAAATACAGAAAACAATAAAGGCCCCAATACTGAACCCTGAGGGACTCCACTAATAACATTAGTCCACGATGAGCAGTGTCCATTGATTACCACTCTCTGTCTTCTCCCCCTCAACCACCCCTTTATCCATAGCAGCAACTTGCCTCCAATGCCACACTGCTCCAATTTGTGCAGCAGTCTTCCATGTGCAACAGTATCAAAAGCCTTTCTAAGATCCAAGTATATAATATCAAAGTTATTCCCTGCATCCAGTTCTTTTGTGACTGCATCATAGTATCCAATCAAATTGGTCAGGCAAGACTTCCCTTTAACAAAACCATGCTGTGTCCTAGCTATAACTGAAGTCTTGTCTAGATGATCCTGCAGTGCTTCTTTCACCAGTGCCTCCATTAATTTTCCGGGAACAGAAGTTAAACTCACAGGTCTATAATTACTTGTGTCAGCCTTTGATCCCCCTTTGTGAATTGGGGTCACATTTGCACATCTCCAGTCAATGGGTACCTCCCCTGAGTCCAAGGAAGCTCTCATAATTATGGCTAAGGGTTTGCTTACCTCCTTTGCTGCCTCCTTTAATATAACTGGATAGATCCCATCCACCCCAGGTGCCTTTCTTGTGTTTATCTTCAACAATTTCTCCTCCACTTTGCTCTCAGTTATTACAAGATTCTCTAGCTTACTGCTAGAGTTGAATACACCTCTGGCATTCCCCTCGCTGAATAACTCCTCATGTGTGAATGTCGATGCAAAATATTCATTTAGTTTGTTAGCTACCCGAGCAGGGTCATCAACAGTTGACCCATCGATCTCAAGTGGACCAATCTGATTCATCCCCTTCCTTCTAGAGTTTACATAAGTAAAGAACTCTTTGCTGTTTTTCTTCGCATCCCTTGCCAAGGATCTCTCGTAATCTGCCTTCGCCTGCCTAACCTCCTTTGTAACTTGGTTACAGATCAACTTGTATCTATCATAGGCATCCGTGTCACGTGTTAATTTGTATGTATCCCATGCATTTTTCTTCTCTGCCATATGCCTCATTAGTTCATCTGACAACCAAAGTCAGATTGTCATTTTGATTAATGTCAAAGTTTGCAGATGATACAAAGGTTGGCAGGGTTGTTAATGACAGTAAAGACAGTATGCTACTGCAACAGGATCTAGAAAAGTTAGGCAGATGAGCTGAGAAGTGGCAATTGAAGTTTAACATTGACAAATGCAAAGTACTGTATATGGGTAGCAGTAACCCAAGAGAAATGTACCAACTGTGTGGTACTACAGTCAGGGAGGTGGAGAATGAAAAATACGGGGGATAATTGTGCAGTCAGATATGAAGTTCGCTGAGCAGTGCAGACGGGCTTGCCAGGGCAGGACATGGAGTCTTGTCAATGATATATAGGAATTTTGCTAGCAGGGACAAGGAGGAGATTATCCCATTATACAAGGCAATGGTCAGGCCACACCTAGATTACTGTGTACAGGTCTGAAGGCCTCATTTTAGGAAGGATATAGAGTTGCTAGAAAGAGTACAGAGAAGGGCAAGATTGGTGAGAGAAACAAAGGGGGTGCGCTTATGAAGAAAAGTTTAAGTTCTACAAGTTGCAGCATCTGGAAACTAGCGGGGTGATCTGATTGAGATCTATAAGGCCTTGAATGGTTTGAGAAAGCTCAATGCTGATGAGATATTTCTGCTTGCTCAGACTAAGAACCTTTTTCGCGAATATTTTATTGTGAACAGTGTCGCCAAAGGAGAATATTTGATATAATAGGTATTCTGGCATGCAAATTCTGTATATGTAATACAAATCGATCTAACACCTTACACATTATACAAATGATCCATACCTATAAAAAAACAGGTTGGGACCACATCAGTTCATTCCTGTTTTTTGGCTTGCTCAGTGGAATGGCCATATCTCCAGTACTCAGGATGGCAAGTCATCATTGTTTAAATGACTCCTTTAGATGGTCGGTCATTGGATGACCTGAAGCTGTGCAGTCGCAGGTGGCACATTGGCTTAATGTCTCACACAGTGTTGTGTTGGCACTATGGAAGCAGTTTCAGGAGACAGGAATCATTACAAGAAGAGATGGTCAAGGTTGCACGAGGGTTACATCAACCAGAACAAACCACTATCTGGCTCTAATAGCAAGATAGAACCTACAATATCTTGTCATCAACTGTCTCATGAGATTGCTGTGGCCACAAGTGAAAACATTTCCAACCAGACTGTTAAGAAAGCTCAAATCAAGTGGGATATATGCAAGGAAGCCTGTAGTTTGTATCACATTAAACTCAAATCACCGCAGAGCTCGTCAAAACTGGTGTCATGAACATGAGACTTGAAGCTCTGACAAATGGAATACACTTTTGTTCTCTGATGAGTCCTGTTTTAGTCTACTAACAAATTCCAGATGTTATTTAATCTGAAGACAAGGAGGAATGCAGTACCATTCCTTTAACATCAGAGAAAGAGACACTTATGATGGAGGCAGTGATCTTGTGTTAGGTGGAATAATGATCAACAGCCAAACCCCTCTTCATGTTTTTGATAGGGTTCCCTAATTGCACAGAGGTGCCAAGAACGGATGCTTGAACCCTCTGTGCAACTTTTAGGGGCATTTGGCCCCGATTTTCTTTTCATGCAAGACAACTGCTGCACATAGAGCTCAATATAATAGCTCAAGGCAGTTTCAAGGTATTCCTCCACCAAGTGGTGGAGGAATACCTTGAAACTGCCGCTGTGGCCAGCACGATCGCCAGATTCAAATCTGATTTAACATGTGTGATACAATGCGATGCCCTTGGACATCGCATTGTACGCTGACAGCCAATTCTTCGTTCACTTGGTAAGCTAAAGCTTGCGCTGGCGGAAGAACAGGATTTATTCCCACAGAAACTTATAGACACCTTTATATCGAGCATGGTTCACCACTGTTAGGCCTGTTTAGCCACTGGAGGGATCATATGCCCATATTTTTGAGCATCACGTATCCACTTCTGTAATGTGACCTTTTTAGCAATTCTTATCCAACCGCTATAAATGTCCCTTATACCTGTCTGAAGTTTCTTGCTGTCTCCTCATTTCATTGTTATTCTATGCTACACCACCATACCAAATTTTGTACTGCTTCACTGCAAGCTGCAAGAGGTACTCCACGTTTTCTACGTGTTCTGTTAATGTTGTCAAGCAATGTATTATGAACTGTCTTACAATATGGCATAATCAAGACCTTTATGATGTGAAAACATCTTTGGCAGCACCTACTAAATTTTTTGGATTGGTAATGAAAATGCGAGACAGAAATGATGCAAATGACATCACTTCCTAGATGACGCTAACTCAGTCACTAATGTTGAGTTGGTAGAGTAAGTAGTTGGCGTGAGCATAAAATGTTACATCGTTCATACTAAATATTTTAGACTGAAGTAAAACTGATTGGTAATAAAAATGTGAGATGCAGATGACATCACTTCTTAATAAACGATGCTAACTTGGTCACTAACATTGATTTGGCAGAATAAGTAGCAATCATGAACAGAAAATGTTACATCATTCATAACTTCGGTTCTAGCTGTTTGATTTTAAAAATTTTAACATTTTTGATTTTCTTTCGCTGCCTACTATTGAATTATGAAAAGTGTTGAAAATACAATCTCAAGTGTACATTTCCTAAGGATGTTTTCAAATAAAATAAAACATCTTTCGTGCATACAGGATACATGCACTGATATTTTATTTGTATTTTTTCCAGATAAGCTTGTGTCCACTTCAATTTAAGAGAAAATCATATTTTACTAACTCAGCTATTTTGAAAAGTCATATCTAGGAAATAATTTTGACATTATTTATTTAGCCTTCAGCAAAGCATTTGATCATCCCACATGAGAAGTTACTGTATACAGTAATACCCCGAAGTTACGCGATAGGTGGGTCCGACCAAAAATCGCGTAAGTCGAATTCGCGTAAGTCGGGGTACAATTTTGCATATAAATACATATAAATTTTGCTTAATTGGGACCAAGAACTAACAAAAACACTAGTTTAGAAGAAAAATATTAATAAAATTGCAGTTCTTTATACATATTAATACAAAATATGTATTAAAAAAACAAATGACTTACGTTAAAAAGTTATTTCGATGTCGATGGCTTCATAAAATCTAACAAATTCGTCTGACGACACAGCGCGTTCTTTTTTTCATGCAGAATTTCTTCGTAGCAAGCTAATAATTTTTTTATTCCTTGCTTTGTAGCTATAACGCGTTCTTCGTTGGAGTCTATGTTTTCTAAAATTTTTAAGCCCTTTACAATTGAGCCCTTTTCAGTTTTCAACCTGTCAAGTTTGCAATTGTCATGTGCTTTTTGCCGTTGCTTCATTTAGGCCTGTAGCACGTGCAATATCACATGGTCTTTCATTTCGCTCAAAGCGTTTCACAACTTCATATTTTTTCTCTATCGACAGAGGCGGACTGGCCATAAGCCTTACTGGGGAAAGGTGGGCCAGTGTGACTTTGGCAATAAACCATAGTATGAGGCCACTATAAATTTTCCCGGGTAAGAATTTTTGACCCAGTCCGCCTCTGTTTATCGATAATTGCTTTTCTTTTTCTCTCTGAATCTGCAGTGTCTTCACCAGGACGCTTCCTTTTCACACCTTTTAATTAAGTATTTTACTCATTTTTAGGGAATCAAGCACAATTACAAAACGAGGAGGCACGCTTGATACGCATAAACAAAGCTGCGCGCATGTAGCAACTGAATAAACAACACCATAAAGGCAGAGATACGCTATTAACACCTCGCATTTCTAGGGGTTACTACCATAAAACAATAAAAATCCAGTTGCGTTTCTGCTAGTGAAATCTGTTATAAACTGGTAGTAAACTCGATCTAATTTCATTTGCGATTATATCGATAGCTGGAATTGTGTTGGTTTTTACGTTATTATGGTGAAATGAGTTTCCCTTTCACTGATATAAAAAACATAAAAGCAACAAAGTTGAATTTTGTTCATCTTTCGCTCTCATTCTCCGCCGTCGCACCGTATATCGATAACATATGAAAAACGACCTTGAAGATAGTGGGCGGTAGCGTTGCCAAACGAAAAAATCAAGAACCGCGTAACTCCGAGTTCGCGTAAGTCGGGGTAGCGTAAGTCGGGGTATTACTGTACATTGGAACATGTCAGGATCACGGGTAAGATTCTTAGATGAATAAGAGTGGCTGCAGGGCAGGAGGTGTGATTAATGGTTACTCTTGACAGTAGCCACTTCACAGTAAGATACATTTTTTCAGTAGTTGAAACTGCTGAAAATTCAGAGTAACCTTTTTTTTTTTTCTTTTTGATATCAATGAAAGAACAGAGGGCACGATGTCAAAATTTGCTGATAATGTAAGGATTAGGAGAGTGATTAATGATAAATTTCAAGCAAAATTTCTTCAGGATGACTTATGCAGACTTCGAGGATTTTTCAGAAAAGTGGCAGCTATGTTTTAACATAGCAAAATGCAAGGGCTTATATTTGGGGAGTAGAAAACACAAAATAACTTACACTTACACTTAATAATAACTTACAAATAACTTTGGGGGTTACAATACATGAAGTTCCTTATGCAGTACAGAGAGGATGAAAGGAGGGCCCATAGAATCCTATCAATGATTTAGCAAACATTTGCTTGGCAAGGTATGGAGGTCATCAAAATTTCACTATATAAGAAAATTTTAAGTCCACATGTGGAATCTGTTCAAAAACTTCGGGGGCTTACATCTGGTGAATATGGGCTTGGCACACCAAGGGTCCCGAGTTGGATATCATCATTCTTCTCTTTCTTGGTGATTCCCTTCTCTGTCTGTCTCTGTCTCTCTCTCAGGGTAACTTGGAATTTTTTTTTTTGGCTGGTGCAGCATAAGCCTCAGGCTTCCTTGCACTATATGGCTAATAATAATAATAATAATAAGTATGAAAACCACACCTCAAAAAAGAGACAGATCTTGAAAAGATCCAAAGACCACCAAACCACTTGGTGAGACTTGTGTGTCAGGAAAAACTTTGAATATGAGGGCTAAAGAACTTATTAACCAGGCACCTTACAGGGGATCTGATTGGGATCTAAGAGGGGAGACAGTAAAATGACCGAGGAGGGAGTTTTCACTGTTACAATTCCAGAACCAGGAAACAAATTCAACTTACAGAGAAAGAGGTTTAGATTGAATTGCTGGAAGTAATTACTAGGATAATTACTTCAAGGGTTGAAAAGTCTGTCAGTTTGGGAAAATGGCAAAGGTAAGTTACCTACATGAGGAGAGCAAAACTTAAGCAGTTTATTTTATTTTATTTGTTTTATTACTACTACTACTTTTTTTTTTTTTTTGGCTGGTGCAGGAAAAGCTCAAGGCTGTTGTTGTTATTTGGTTTTTAGGAGCATTAGCAACTAAGGCCATATTGCTCCTGGGATATGCGGTGGTCATTCCCTGACCTTTCCTCATCCTCCGTATTTGGTGGTCACGGGCTCGAACCCCGGTCTAATCAAGGAGCATGTGCTACACACTGCTGCTCCTGCCCACCTGGCTATGGAGGCGCCAAGCTCAAGGCTTCCTTGAACTATATGACTAATACTATTCTTATGAAAAGTGTATGTAAATATAGCTCTAACACACACACACACACTATCAGATTAGTATACACACAAATCTCAAATTATTATACCTTGCTTTTTAAGAAATCTTTGTGTGTGATGATACTGGCACTGAAAAATCTTAACTGTTTGTCACTAGCAGTTACAAAAACTACATCTGATGTTTCCTTATTATTACTCTTGGTGCTGCTTAAATCTTTCTTTTATCTCATTTATTATTTCTGGAGGGAGCTAAAATTCGCAGGTAATCTTAATTAACTTGCTGTTTAATTTTTTCCCACTTATGGTCTAAAAACAAAATATTTTTATATTTTTGTTCTGGACATTATCCACTATTTACTCTCTTCAAACAAAAAATAAATAAAATTGGCTTGAACTTTCACAGATTCCAACAAATCAAAATGCCATATTTTGAATGTCTCTTGGGCAGTACACTGCTAAATATTCTTCCAAGTATGATAGTCTAGGGCTTGCTACCTGGGAGTCTAAAATATTGAATTTGTGAGTCAACTAGACCAAATTTCTGTGAAGTCTGATCATTTTATTTTGGTCTTCACAGCCAAACCCTCTGTTGTACCTTCACAGTGGTGGGCTGGTTAGTAACCCTGGGTATATCCCCATGTGCAAGGTAAGGAATACTGCACCTAGCATACTGAAGGTGACCCACTCGTTTTAACAAATATAAGCAAGTGCCGAGGTGTGTCATCCACATCGGATGAAAGCTCAGATAAAGAATGTGTGGTTTCTATAATCCTATTGCTGCTTATCCATAAATAATTAGTGATATTAATAGTAATTAATAATACTGCTACTAAACTGCCAGCACTTGAGGCTATGAAATGACAGACTTAAATGTCAGGAGGTTGGCAGCAATAAAATTAAGAGTGCTATTAGTATTAGTAATGGTCACATAGTGCAAGGAAGCCTATGGCTTATGCTGCACCAGCCAAAAAATAAAATAAAAAATTATAATAAAATAAAATAACAAAAAATAAATAAAATAAAAACAAATCAATACATAAGATGAAGAAAATAAAAAAAATAAGAAAATTTAAAAATAATAATAATAATTAGAGAAAAGGAAATGGACAACCTATGCATTTCCCTCCTCCCTTAGATAATTATCCAACTGACCTTTGAATTTCCCCAAACTGTCAGCCTCTATCACCCACGTAATTAACTTATTCCAGTAATTTATAACTTGCTGGCTAAAATAAAACTTCCTGGAATCCAGTTTAAACAACTCCCCCCGTAACTTGAAATTATGGTCCCTTGTTCTAGAATCATTTATAACCGTGAAAATTTCATCCTTATTCATTTTGCTTATGCCTCTCAGAGCCTTAAACACCTTAATCAAGTCTCCTCTAAGGTGCCTAGTTTCCAAGTTCCTATTTGTCAAATAGTGCCTACAAAATGTATTAGTAACATGATGTTAAAGCACCAGCACAAAAAAAATAAAATAAAACTTCAATTTGCCTATTCCAGCCAATATTTTGTCCAAATCTTTTTTTAAATTTATACAAACTAATCACTTACACAAAACTAGGCAGAAGTTTATTCCAACAATCAATTACTATCTGGCTGAATGCAAATTTCTGTATATCTATTCTGCAAATTCTTTTCGATTTATTTTTTAAATCGAAAAGAACTTTTTCAAAATTTATGTCCCCTTGAGTATGTCATCTAAGAAATAGTAACAATGATATCAGCATTTAATTTACTTAATCCTTTTAAACCCTTATACACTTCAGTTAAGTCACCATGCAGATGCCTCATTTCTAGAGATTGCAACTTACAGAATCTCTCTTTTTTGGTAAGAATATCCGCCCCCTTTGTGCTCACTACGAATCATGTTACTCTTCTCTGTACTCTTTTTCCAACATATCTATGTCCTTCCTAAAATGGGGTTCTAGGTGTTGCAAAACCTGTACATTACCGATAAAATCCCATTGGCTACTCCAATATTCATGTTAACATGTTCACAGAATCTCATGTCAGATAATACAATTACTCCTATTTTTCCTTATCAGCTATATAGCTGCTAACTTTTGACTTCTGAAAAGATGGAGATTGGGTATTTGTAAACAGAAGGAAAACAGGTTTTCAAAAAAAAAATAAATAAATAAAAAAAAAGATTTTTTTGAAATCCATACTATACTACAAATTAAATTCTACAGGCAAAATATATTTATTTTATATTAAAATACAGCCATAATCAGTATGCTTTTAAACATTGGCTTACCTAACATATTTCTCGCTGGATTTCTGTTTGGATTGCTTGTTATACATCAACTGATTATGATTTCTGCAACAAAGTTACTGCAGCAAGATCACAGATATAGCAGACTCTGCACATCTTCATAAATATTGGAGTCAAAGTTTTGTTTATAACTATGGCATTACTGTTTAGACTTGGCTGTCAAGAGCATTTCCAAACCTGCACCAGAAAGAAATCTGAACTCAGTTTTGAACTGGTTGAACAATCTTCAGTGCTCAGCATTGCTATTGAGGAAATGTTAAAATGCCAAGAATGACTTTGGATAACCTGTTATATTTCATGCTTCCTTCTGCACTTGTCAGTTCTCCGAACCAGGACACTGTGCATTTAAAAAAAAAAAAAAAAAAAAAATTTGCAAACAAACTCAAGTAAAGGATATTCTTATCAAAACTAAAGAACTAAAATGGTCTTGGCCAGGATACATAGCTCGAAGACATGATGACAGATGGACTAAGAGAATAACAGAATGGTACCCAAGGGGAGATAAAGGAAAACCTGGAAGACAAAGACAGAGATGGACAGATAAAATGCACGAGTTTGTGTGTAGTAAATGGATGGCCATTGCGCAAAACAGAAGGAATTGGAAAATTGTTGGAGAGGCCTTCATCCTGTAGTGCATTGATAATGGCTGATGATGATGAGTGGAGTATCTTTAATTACTGCGAAGATGTTCCAACTATAATCCAATTCCTCTCATATCTGGCACAACATATCCCTGCCAGATGATTGTGGGGGGCAAAAAAACCTCTCTTCCAATTGCTTCCCAGGAAATGCATTTGGGTATGCACAAACTTCTTTGTAGAAATATGGCAAAGGCTCTATCTTGTTGAAAAATCAAGCCACCATCAGTGTCATTCTGCAGCAGGTCCAGCTATATGACCGTGCAAGTTGCTTCTCCAAAGAAGTAAAAAAAAGTGTGTGTGTGTGTGTGTGTACCCAGTATGCACAAATGATGGTTTATGTGAAAACACCTTTAACGAAAATCAGAAACATTTTATGCTCAAGCCTGCTACTTACTCGTCAATAAAATGAGTGAATTCAAACTGCTGGTTAGGACAAGTAATGCTGACATAATAGGGCTAACGGAAACCTTGTGCCACCCGGAGATAGGGGATGATGAGTTTCAGTATGGTGTGTTTAATGTATTTAGGAAGGATAGGGAAGATAAAAGGGGTGGTGGTGTCATGCTTCTTATCAAAAGCAGCCTGAGTACAACAAAAGCTTTCTTGGATTCAGACGTTTCACATGCTAGTATAGAATCTGTTGGTGCGAGATAGTTGGAAGCAAAGGTATAATGACAGTGGAAGTAACCTACAGGGCCAGGTGATTATGAAGTTCATGATGACAGCCTCTACATGCAAATGGAATGGGCAAGTAAGCATCAATGTCTTATTATGGGTGATTTTAATTTTTTATGTCATTTAGGAAGCTCACGACCACTACTTCATAAATAACATGAATGTTCATTCAACTTACATCATTCATCGGTTTTACTTAAGTCCAAAATAACGATGTAACGTTTTATGCTCACGTAACTTACTCTACAGAATCAATGTTAATGATTGCATTAGCATCATTTCCATTTCATATTTTCACTAATGGGCTTCACTGTTGGACCGAAATTTAGTAGGTGCTGCCAAAGATGTTTTCACATCAAGAATCAATGGTAGTAACTGCATTCGCGTCATTTAAGAAGTGACGTAATTTGCGTCGTTTTCGCATCACATTTTCACAACATATGAAATTTCAGATTGGCTTTACTTCAGTCCGAAATTTAGTAGGTGTCACCAAAGATGTTGTCATATCAAAACGTTCTGCATAATTTGTGACAACTCACTTGCAAAGGGCCAAATTCCACAATGATTACAATTTTGAGATAATGCAGCCATCTATTGTGATACACATTTTCTGGCTGGTGAATAAAAACTTAAGATATTCTCTATCATTTGTAATTTCAGATTTGTATCACGGCAATGACATTTTATTTTTGTAAAGGAGGTTTCTAGGCACTCTACTATTTCCCCCCCTTTCTAAGTTCCCTGTGAAACTAGTCTATGTATAATAAATAATACCTAGGTAAATAAATTCTTTTTAATATTCAAATTTAAAAAAATATATAACTGCAGTGACCTGCCAATCTTTGACCTTAAAACGGGCAGTTCTACACATTAATTGCATAGCCCTGCTGTAATATTCTAAAGGACAGTGGAATTTCACTTGACCATTGTAAATGGGACTGAGGAGTAAAATATAATCAGGTATATTTCCAGCATAAAGAACTATAATTTAATAATTAGAGATACTATAGACAAAGATCAACTAAAGGTAGTCTATTCTAGTTAAACCATGAATAATGTTTTTTTCCCCAATATATTTGATAACACTAGTCACAAAGGTCTGATCAGTTAGAAAAGACTTATTTTCAGGCAAAGATCCATTCATTATACAGCCGAACAACTTGAAATTGCAACTGTAGAAGTGTAGTCAAGCATGCAAACGTAGGCACCTCCGTAGCCAGGTGGGAAGGAGTAGCAGTGCGTAGCACACGCTTCTTGATTAGACCGGGGTTCGAGCCCGTCACCACAAAATACGGAGGATGCGGAAAGGTCAGGGAATGACCACCGCATATCCCAGAACAATCATCCAATAAATCCACAAAAGCCTTGCTAGTCTGTGAGTGACCAACCTACAAATTCCAGTCAATATCCGGGAAATTAAAATCACCCATTATAAGACACTCTTATTTACTGGCCCACTCTATTTCTCTGCACAATTGCTCATTATACTCATCAGATTCATTAGGCCTATAACACATGCCTACTCTCGTTTTTCCCTTCCCAGTGCTTATGTCACACCAAACAGACCCAACATTGCATCGTTCAACCACATCAATTGGATGCACTTCCTTAGATTTTATGCGTTTCTTAACTAACAGCATAACCCCTCCTCCCTTCCTGTCCTGTCTATCTTTTCTGTACACATTGTACTCCCCAAATTCCAGTTCTGCACTGCTTATGTCTGTGTGACACCATGTCTCTGATATCCCAACAATATCTGCCTTTGATGTCTTGACTAGAACTTCAAGTTCATTGAATTTATTAACTATACTCCTAGCATTCATGTACATGCAAGTATACATGCACCTGTTTCTACTCTTAGTTACCCTAATGCAGTCCGTGTATTTACTTGTCCCACTATGACTCCCAGCAGTCCTGGAAATTCCCATTGCCTTGCTTTCCAGGCTGCTGCTCAATTGCATTTCAATAGAAGTAGTGCAAGAATCACTTTTACCTCTGCCAGCGGCTATTGTTAATCTATTAGTCCGTGTATTTTCTCAAGCTAGCAGTTTTCCGACCCACCTAACTCTGCCTCAATAGCATTAGCAAATATTCTGGCACCCTTTCGATTTAAGTGTATCCCATCCCTGTAGAAGCAGTCTCTCCTGTTAGCAAGCACAGACCAGGCTGAGAAAAATTCTACCCCTTGAGCTTGCACAATCTCTCCAGGGCCGAATTGATCGACAAGGTTCTCATCATATACTCCCTCCTATCATGTCTGGGCAGAATTGCAGACACTTTCAAATTCAACCCTAACTCACGGCTTTTTTTCCAGCATTGTCTTGTACTTGTTAAGTAATTCTGCCGGTCTCCTACTCTTAATATCATTTAGTGCCAACGTGTGCAACAATAACACCTTTTGCCCCTGGCAGACATACCCAGGCCCTGTTTCATCTATCCTTTTTGCACAATATGTTCCCCGTTTCACTGACAATAGAGTCACCTACAATAACTAGTTCTTTTGGGACCAGCGCATTCTGCCTTGGGGATTGTCGCTGTGTTGCATGATGTTCAAGTGCAAGCTCTAACATTGATGTGGGCAGCTGAAAGTTTGATGGTCATCCCTCAATTTAAATCCTTCGAGGGAATCCACCCTATCCTTCAAGCTCTCATATAAGCCTATAACAATGCCGAGTTGGCACCGGATTTCCTCACACTCCTTACATCGCGCAGACACAAAGACATTCCCCTTGGCAATATCATGTCCCGTTCCTGATTGCTCCACAAACATAAAACAAGCAGTGCATTTCAACAGATTGTGATTCAGAGGGCAACCCCCCCCCCTCAGTTCTCCCCTGAGCCACAGTTTGAGCCTTTTGCTTTGCTGCTCTGGTCTGTGTCATGATTTCTATTCAAGTTCAATAAAATTCCAATACAAAAAATAACCCTAAACCTATATCCCAATGCAGTTATAACACTATGTATTTCGGTATCGAATATTATCTCCGAGTTACGTTATATGACTTTCTTATCCCTTGTCAACTTATATGTATTAATTTATGATGTTACGTTTGTAATAACTAGGTCACTATATTTATTTAGTTAAAAAAATACAATTCAATTGACAATGAAATTTAATAAGATCAATAAATTTTACTGATTAAATTGATACTACTATACTCGCTATCTAGTTTTCCGTTAAACGTTAACGCTAGCACACGTTGTGTATAACAATGGCGGCAAGTTATGAATGGTTAATCTACGGACACGAGGTATTATTTACTTTCCAAATCGCGCTATCTAAATTCAAAATAAACCATGGAGCTTGACAAGGTCTATAAGCTACTTATAGAAAATAATTTAATTTAACAAAGTCAATAAAGCGGCTGAGTATAATTAAAAACTTTTCATTCACGGGAGCTGCAAAACCTGTCCACATGTGGATTTGATACCCTTAACGATACTAAGTAATAACCTACAAAATCTCTATCTAAATTCAATAAAAACTAAAGTATTGTTACTAGGAATATAAAGCAACTCTAAAAAATAAATTAATATGCCAATTTAAGTCAATAAAAAAGCAAAAACTTCTCTATTTGCTGGAGCCGTAAAAACTTCGCCTGTTCACATGTACTCTCGCACCCACTCCTCTTGTGTATTAATGACCTTCTTCCACTGACTGGAAATTCTATCCATAGTTTTGCCGATGATAGCACATTGCATTCCACTTTCCATTTTGAAAAACCTTGCCCTGCTCAATCAGCTTCAACTTCTCGAATATCTGCTACCAATTCCTTAAATGCCGATCTCCAGTGGAGCAAAGACAACTTAGTTGATTTCAATCCTTCTAAAACTCAGTCTTGTCTTATATCTCTCACAAAAAGGATTCTTCTGCTCCTATGCTTATTTTCAGTGACATTCCAATTTCTAGGCAAAATGATATCTCTCTTTTGGGGATTACCCTGACTTCTAATCTCTCTTGACACAAACACATTACAAATATTGCTTCCTCTGCATCTAAAAAACTTGGTTTTCACTCTCGGCGTTACTTTTCTTCCAAACAGCTGTTCACTCTGTACAAATTGCAAATCCGGCCTACCATGGAATATTGTTCCCACATCTGGGGCAGTGCCCCAAAAACCTCTCTCAGGCTTCTAGATTCACTTCAGAAGAGGGCAGTTAGGTTAATTAATGACTCATCTCTAACAGAGTCTCTCCACTCGCTGTCTCATAGACGTACTGTTTCTGCTGCATGCTTTTTCTACAGATACTTCCATGGGCACTGTTCTTCTGAATTGGCTTTTATTATTCCCGCTCTCTCTTTCAAAACAGTCCGAACACGTGCCGCCACCAGCCAAGGTCCATTTACTGTCCAACTTCAAACTCACAGAACCAACTTTTCATCTTCCTTGTTTATTCATTCAACTGCCATTTTCTGGAACAATCTTCCTTCATATGTATTTCCTGAAAATTAGTCTACAGAAGTTCAAGTCTAATGTCAACAAATATCTTCTTTTGTCTTCTCAACCTCCAACCCAAGCATGGTACTAAGTACTATAGGTTTTAATACCTCTCGTGTTTGGGGTTTTCATAAAAAAAAAAAAAACTTTTTAAGGCAAAAATCACAGAAGCCATGAACACATAAATACCTTCAAGAAAATATTGCAGAAGGAGGATGCCAAAATTGATGACTGCAGAGCTGGCTGGTCAAATAGAGCATGGGACAGTTAGAGCAATGACAAGTACTGAAGCCTACAACAGGTACAAGTTGATCTGTAACAGTACGGCAAATAAGGTCAGGGAGGCCAAGGCTGCATATGAGAAATCATTGGCTAAGAGAGCAAAGAATGTGGACAAGGAAATTTTCATGTATGTGAATACAAGGGGAAAAAAAGTGAATCAGATTGGACCCTTTTACGCTGGATGTGGGAAAGTCTTAGACAACCCAGTTGATGTTGCAGATAAATTGAACAGGTATTTTGCATGTCTTTATTGACGAAAGACCCTTCATGATAAAAACAGGCTGTGTGAGCAAGACCGAGCCATATGAAATTAGTGATGTTGTAATTACAGATGACTGTTTATTAGAAAAACTTTTGAGCATAATCGCAAGTAAGACTCACGGAGTTGATGGCATATGCTGAGTGGTCACAAGAAAGAGTGCAGTAGCACATGCCCTTAGAGTTGACCGGGGTTCAATCTCCTGACTGCTAAATACGGTTGATATGCCAACCCACACTGGACCAGCATTGCAGATTATTGTCCATTTCCATTAACAGTTGAGGAGGCTTCC
Organism: Mastigoproctus giganteus; assembly: GCF_048544385.1. Lineage (NCBI taxonomy): Eukaryota > Metazoa > Arthropoda > Arachnida > Uropygi > Thelyphonidae > Mastigoproctus > Mastigoproctus giganteus. The sequence continues at coordinate 36,327,985 of NC_143580.1, read as the reverse complement.
ATCCTGCAGTGGATTGACAATGGCTGCTCTGCTCAACTTACCCTGTAGTTTTGAGGGAGAGTGAGGGAGTGTACTGAACCACTGAGGTTAATTATGAGGGCATCTTTACACTCAGGGTAGGTTCCTTTGGATTGGAGAAGTGCCAATGTATCGCCAATAGATAAAAGCAGTTCTAAGGGTGAAGTTGGTAACTACAGAACAGTTAGAGTGACTTCAGTGGTTGGAAAAATCTTAGAGGCAGTGATTAAGCATGGAATCCAGGGGCATTTAGATAGATATGGCATTCTGAAGGATACACAACATGGCTTTGTTAAAGATAAATCTTGCTTAACTAACTTAGTAGGCTATTTTGACACAGTTACTCATGAGCTGGATTTATGGAAAAATACCGACATAGTTTATTTGGATTTTAGCGAAGCATTTTTGACCAAGTCCCTCATGGGAGGTTATTGTATAAGCTCAAACAGGTTGGGATTACTAGTAAAATTCTAAGATGGATTGCTAGGTGGCTACAGGGCAGAAGGCACACAGTTGTGATTTATGGATATTCTTCAGAGTGGTGTAATGTCAGGAGTGGGGCCTCTCAAGAATCAGTTCCTGGACCATTGTTGTTTCTCATTTTCATAAATAACATTGATGAAGGGATGGACGCTGTGATGTCAACATTTGCAGAAGACAAAGATTGGCAAAGTCGTTAATGATCAGTGTGAAATAATGCTCCTTCAGAATAAACTTGAACAGTCTTACACTTGGGGAATATCAACCCGCAAATAAATTATATACTTGGTAGGGTTGAATTAAAAACAGTGGAGGAGGAAAGGAATCTGGGACTTAAAATACAGGTAGATACAAAGTTTTCTGAACAGTGAAAACAGGCAGCCAGAAAACCCATGGTGTCCTATTGATGATTTATCAAATGTTATTCTGTAGAGACAGAGAGATCATAATCCCACTGCATAAGGCAATTGTTTGTAAGACCACATTTGGAATAGTGTTCAAATTATGGAGACCTCATGTGAAAAAAAAAAAAAATGGGCTTCTTGAACGGCTCCAAAGATGGGCAATTCGAATGGTAAGATCAGCAAAAGGATGACCTGTATGAGGAAAGACTCTGATTATGTGGGCTACACAGCTTGGAACCATTCACCTCAGATGTTACCTGATAGAGGTTTATGGGAACTCCATCTTTATTCATTAAAATGAATAAAGGTGGAATTCTCAATCTTATAAAGAATTTGAAAACTAGGGGTTATAAATTCAAATTACAGGGCTTAAGGTGTTAATTAGATTGAAAGAAGTTTTCTTTTAGCCAGCGAGTCGTTGATAGCAAAAAAAAGTTATCTCGCAAGTAGTTGAGGCTGACAGTTTGAATAAATTCAAAGATCAACTGGATGCTTACCTATGTGAGGAGGGAAGCATATGATTTGTGTTTTGTTATCTACTTCTTTTTTTTTTTTTTTGTCAGTGCAGCAAGTCTGTGGTTTCCTTGCACTATATGGCAAATACTATAACTATTCCTTCTAGAACAAGACATAACAATTGAGTTCTGGTTTCCACTAAACTGTAGTTTTATATAGAGGCCAATTGTGATTTGGAATCATGATAAAGGGAACAAAGACTTGAATGATGCATCAACCAAGAACTCTAAAAGAAATAATTCAACAGGCAACATCTCGAAACAAGATGGTAGATCACACTAAAAGTGTTCTTGTCGGGATACCTTAAAAAATCCTCATGTATTGCAAGAGGATCACATCCTTTTGCTATACATGAGATACCTTAAAAGAATATATACGGGATACCTTAAAAGAATCCTCATGTATAGCAAAATCTTGTTTGACCAATGTGAAAAACTAATATGACATGGTCACAAAGGAGTCAAATGCAAGAAGTAATTTTTGCATTTGACATGTATCTGATGTGGTTCCACATTGTAGGCTGCTGTACAAGCTACAGAGTTATGGGTAGGCTGAAGGTCAGGAAACAGAAAGTTGTGATCAATGGTCATTCTTCAGAATAGGCCAGGGTTATATATAGTTTCTCAAGGGGTTCTGTGTTAGGGTCACTCTTGTTTCTGAACTTGAATGATATTGATGAAGATATAAAGGGTGTGATACTGAAATTTGCAGATGATATAAAGATCAGAAGATGGCCTGACAATGCAAGTTGGGCTGAGCTTTTCCAGAATGATTTGGACTAGCTTTGTGAATGTCCAGAGAAATGGCAGCGATAACCTGAGAATAACTAAAGTAGAGCTGCAGGCCTGAAATGAGGGGAGAGACTTCAGTATTATGATACACCAGACAGAAGGTTATCAGTTATAAAGCAGGTGGTCAGGTAAGTGCACAGTGTTTTATCAATGATTTTCCAAGTTTTTGTATCTAGGGAGGAGGTTACAGTTCCATTATGCAAGTCAGTGGTGATATTGCAACTGTAATACTGTGTTCATGTCTGAAGGTCATATCTCAGGAAGATATGAACTTCAAGGTTCCAAAGCCAGGTGACTGATCTTTCAAAAATAGAAAAGGGATGTCATTTAAAGGGAGACTACAAACAATGCAGGTTACAGAGGGTGGAAACTAGACATCTTGGGGAAAATCTAACTAAAGTCTAATAAGGCAAGAGAAGGATGGAAAAGAAAATTACAAAGGACACATTGAAACAAACACAAAAACCAGGGTTCATAAATATAAACTATTAGAGAAAACCAACGTAAGGATGTGGTTATACTAAACATAAAGGCTAACATTTATCACAAAAGGAAATGTGACAGATGTCTACATTGAAGGTAAATCTTGAAATAGTAGTTGCCTGCAAGAGAGATCCACAACAGTCAGCACATGTCTGCACAAACACTTCTTGTGTTTGCAAGATATGAAAGTTTAGTGCTATGACTATGAGAGGGGTGTGTGTGTGTGTGTGTGTCCTGCTCCTTTTGTTGATGCCAGCATAATCACAGGGAGGATAAAGAAAATCAGCAGACTGTTGGGTCAGGGTAACTAATGTAGCAGTAAACAAATAACTTTGTTTCCTAGGTATAAACTTTTGTTACCAAATATGACTTAAAATATGTATTTAAATCTATACTAATAGTATACTCATTTTGTACACCTGCAGTTCTTCTATACAGAAAAAAAAAAAAAACAACTTGCATCTCCCCCCACTATCTTTTAAGATTAAAATTTTAAAAAATTGAATAAATGGATTTAAAAATATGTAAATAAAATCATTATCTACTTAGTGAACATAGCATTTATTGACCTTTTATATTTTTTTGACTATAAAAATTAACCTTCTACATATTTTAATAAAAAATTAGGCTAAAAATGAAACATTCTTTGTTAAATTTAGGAGTGTTCCTTATCCTTGGATGAGCTAATTTAACATTAGTAAAATTAATTCACCCATAACTAAAGAATTAATTCATCTATAATTTAGCATAACTCATCATAAGTTATGCATAATTTCACACTGCTTTGAAGTGCACTTTTCTGCAGTAAATTATAATTTTATAATATTACAATATTATATTATATTGCAATTGTATGATCAATTGCATATTACATGGCCAAGGATAACATTTCTTCTGATGCATGCGAGAAATTACACAAGATGCATAACTTTCACAAATATCATTGGATGATATCAGAATGTTGGGGACAACAAGTGAAAGCAGCAATCTTAATCTGACTAACAGCAGCAACTCATCATGCATTAAGAACTGCTGATAAAAGAATCATTAGGTGGCAGTGATCATAGTGTACAATGTGGGATTACTACTGTTAAGAGCAAAGGGAAAGGCTTTTGCTTTCATAAAGGTGACTACAATGGTCTCAGACAGTTTTTTAAATTCTATTCCAACAACAAATTCGAAATGGGAAGGGTTCAGGAAAGTAATCGTACAAGCTATTCCAATTAAGAGATACTGTTCAAGGTTTAAATTTAAATGAAAATCAGATGACCTGATGAAACTAGTGACAGAGGAGAAAATGCATGGGATACTTATAAATTATCAAGATATACAGAAACCTACAGTAGGCATAAACTAATCTGGAATAAAGTCACAAAGTAGATTAGGGAAGCAAAGGCAGATTATGGAAGTCTCTGCCAAAAAAAAGTAGCAAAATCTTTACTTATGTAAACACTACAATGAAGGGATAAATCATATTGATCCACTTGATATAAGAGTTGTCATCCTGCTCAAGTTGCTGTTAAACTGAATTGATATTTTGCATCTACATCATTAAAAGGTGAAGAATTTTTAAGGATGGAGGTGCCAGAAGTATATCAAATTACAGGCAGCTAAATGATATTGTAATAACTGAGAGGAAAGTAGACGAGAAATTGTTGAAGCTAAACATAAATGAGGCACCTGGGTTGGTTGGGATCTATCCAATTATACTGAGAGCAGCAGTAAAAGAGGACAGCAAATTTTTAGCCATAATTAAGGAAGCATCCTTGGATTCAGGGAAGGTTCCTTTGGACTGGTGAAGTGAAAGAATATCTAATTCTTAAGGGAATCGAAGGGTAAAGTGAATAATTACACACCACTAAACTTGAATTCTGATTCAGGGAAAATAATATAGTCCTGAAGTAATGAGGGACCATCTAGAGAAGAAAGCTGTTATATGGCAGTCACAGCGTGGATATTATGATACAGTAACGAAGGAACTGTATGCATAAAAAATTTTTCAACATCATATACTTAGATTTCAGGAAAGCTTTCAATATTATTCCACATAAAAGACTGCTGTACAATTTGGAGCAGCGTGGCAATAGGGGCAAGTTACTGCTGTGGATAAATGGAATGTAGCAGGTGAAGACAGAGTGGTTGTCAATGGGTACTACTCTTCTTGCACTAATGTTATTAGTGGTGTCGCCCAGAGATTAGTACTCAGCCATGATACTGATGAAGGTAATTAGGCTTATGTCTATGTTTGCAGATGATTCAAAACTTGGCCTAGTGGCTGATGACAGTAATCAGGGTATGCTTCTGCAACAAGATCTTGGTATTTTTTTTTTAGGAGCATTAGCAACTAAGGCCATATTGCTCCGGTAATATGCGGTGGTCATTCCCTTGACCTTTCCGCATCCTCCGTATTTGGTGGTCTTATCTGAAGTCTTATCTCAATGATCCTGCAGTGCTTCTTTAACCAGTGCCTCCATTAATTTTCCTGGAACAGAAGTTAAACTAACAGGTCTATAATTACTTGTGTCGCCCTTTGTGAATTGGGGTCACATTTGCACATCTCCAGTCCATGGGTACCTCCCCTGAGTCCAAGGAAGCTCTCAATAATTATGGCTAAGGGTTTGCTTACTTCCTTTGCTGCCTCCTTTAATATAACTGGATAGATCCCATCCACCCTGGGTGCCTTTTTTATGTTTATCGTCAACAATTTCTCCTCCACTTTCCTCTCAGTTATTACAAAATCATCTAGCTCACTGCCAGATTTTAACTTGCCCCTGAATAACTCCTCATGGGTGAATGTAGATGCAAAATACTCATTTAGTTTGTTAGCCACCTGAGCAGGATCAACAGTTGAACCATCAATATCCAGTGGACCAATCTGATTCATCCCTTTCCTTCTAGAGTTTACATAGGTAAACAACTCTTTGTTGTTTTTCTTTGCATCCTTTGGCAAGGATTTCTCATAATCTGCCTTTGCCTACCTATTCTCCTTTGTGACTTGGTTACAGACCAGCTTATATCTATCATAAGCTTCCATGTCAGCCATTAATTTATATATATCCCATGCATTTTTCTTCTCTGCCATATGTCTGATTAGTTCATCTGACATCCATTTAGGCCTAAACCTTGAACAATATTCTAGGCAAGCAGTGAAATTTTAAAATAGATCAAAGTTCCTGCTGCAAATTTATAGTAATATTTCTGTAGGGCAAACTGGGGAGAGAATTCTATGAAATCGGAATTGAACTTGGAACCATTCCACGAGCCAAAAGAATATATGTTGAAAATTTGGTAGCAATCTATATTTTTCTTGTTGATTAATCCAAAAACATAACTTTTCATTAATGTGTGTGTATGTGTGTGTGACAGTGAGAGAGTGAGAGAGAGAGAGAGAGAGAGAGAGAGAGAGAGAGAGAGAGAGAGAGAGAGAGAGAGAGAGAGAGAGAGGCGGGCTATGAAATCGTAACTAGAACTGAAACTTTCCAAAGGATCAACAGAATACAGGCCTTGAAATTCTAGCTTTGATCTGACTTTTCTTTCTAGAGTAATAAGCAAAATATACTTTCATTTATATGAATAAATTTCTGTAGTTGGAGGGGGGGAAGCTATGACTGATCTTAATAGCTCTCTAGGACCAATGAAACTTGTGAAAAATGTAGTAGTAGTAGTAGTGGCATGTGATGCAAGAAAGCAAGTGTATGAGCTTATGCAGCATCAGCCAAAAAAAAAAAAAAAAAAAAAAATCACACCATTCTCTCCAAATGCCTGTCCAGTTCCTCCTTAAATTAATTCAGCCTATCAACTTCCACAACGACAGATGGAAGTTTGTTCCAGCAATTAACCACCTGCTTGCTAAAGGCAAATGTCCACACATCTATTCTACATCTGTCCTTTCTTAATTTGAATTTATGACCCCTTAGGTTCGTAATCTGAACAAGTGGAAGGATCCCATCAGAATTCAGCATGCTCAACCCATTCAAGGCCTAATACACCTCAATCAGATCACCGCGCAGGTGCCTAGTCTCCAGCCACTGCAATTCGCAGAACTTAAGCTTCTCTTGGTAAGAGGATCCCTTCATTCCCCTCACCAATCTTGTTGCCCTTCTCTGTACACTCTCAAGCAAATCTACATCCTTCCTAAAATGAGGCCTTCAGACCTGTACGAAGTACTCAAGGCGTGACCTGACTATTGCCTTATACAGAGGGACAATCACCTCCTTTTCCCTGCTAACAAAATTCCTATATATCATTCACAAAACCCCATGACCTGCCCTGGCATCCTGTCTGCATTACTCAGAAAACTTCATATCTGACTGCACAATTACTCCCATGTCTTTTTCATTTTCTACCACCTTTTAAGTGTAGTACCACACAGTTGGTACGTTTCTCTGGGGTTACTTCTACCCATATGCAGTACTTTGCATTTGTCAAGGTTAAACTTCAGTTGCCACTTCTTAGCCCATCTGCCCAAATTATCTAGATCCTGTTGCAGGAGCACACTGCCATTGCTGTCATTAACAACCCTGCCAACCTTTGTATCATCTGCAAACTTCAACATTAAGCCTGATATACCTTCATCAATATCATTGATAAATATACAAAACAACAATGGACCCAACACCGAACCCTGTGGGACTCCACTAATAACATTAGTCCACGAAGAGCAGCACCCATTGATTACCACCCTCTGTCTTCTCCCACTTAACCATCCTTTTATCCATTGTAGCAACTTACCCTTAATACCATTCTGCTCCAATTTGTACAATGTGATACATCATTTATCAGAATGTGATACTGATTAAACTTTTTCTTATTATTGGATGTCTAATCATCTGATAACATACTTCCATTATAAGTTAGGTTATATATGCAGCACATTACATTTCAGGAACATTCTAATTTTTCGTTAAAATTAATAGAATTTTTTTTTTTTTCTGTGATTAACTGAAGTGAAAAATAAATATCAATTAATTAAAGATTATAACTTTATAGAACACTTAATAATAAAACTCTATAGTTTTACATTCTTTAAACTATGTATGTATGTGTGTGCGTGTGTGTGTGTGTGCGTATATATATATATATATATATATATATTTTTTTTTTAATTAAATAAAATAAAACATAAGCCAGTAGTATGGCAAAAACTGTAGAGCAAAAATTAACATAAAAGTAACCAAATAAACAAACAAACGGAAAAGAAGAATAAAAGTTAGACATAAATAATAGCCCAGAAACCCCTATATAATTTCGAACTTTAAATCCAATTAACATGACGTATATAAAATTTAGAATAATGCCAATTACATGTTAATTTAGCGGTACCCCCCGAGAGGTACCAGTTCCAAAAGACATGAAATATCACCAAAAAAGGGGGTTGAAGGAACTACTGAAAGATAACCAAATCAGAATAAATTAAAATAAAATAGACTGACCATTATGCCCCATATCGACAGAGGACCACGATATATAATATAATTCAATGGTAGTAGGGGTTGAAATGCTAATTTAGCAGCACCTGTGCAACCATCTATTTTCCTTTCTTCTATATAAGCTGATTCAGCTTACAGTATGTCAGTGGTGTGGCTCTGCTTTAGAGTGCTGTCTGTTCTATAATTTATTTTTCGCTGCATAAGGACCACCGCCATGCAAATCCTCTGCATTGGAGGATTGATCGGGGGAGGAAGGGTGATTTGGTACATCGATCTTTTCACCATTGCGACGATTTGTATAGCGATTGAAATGCAGCGATTCCATGACCATTATTGGCCTCGTGGTCCTCTGTCGATATGGGGCATAATGGTCAGTCTATTTTATTTTAATTTATTCTGATTTTGTTATCTTTCAGTAGTTCCTTCAACCCCCTTTTTTGGTGATATTTCACGTCTTTTGGAACTGGTACCTCTAGGGGGGGGATACCGCTAAATTAACATGTAATTGGCATTATTCGAAATTTTATATACGTCATGTCAATTGGATTCAAAGTTCGAAATTATATAGGGGTTTCTGGGCTATTATTTATGTCTAACTTTTATTCTTCTTTTCCGTTCGTTTGTTTATTTGGTTACTTTTATGTTAATTTTCGCTCTACAGTTTTTGCCATACTACTGGCTTATGTTTTATTTTATTTAATTTAAAATATATTTCGGCTTCATAGGGAGGAATTGCAAGTCGCTGCATCTAATGAATGCTCAATTATTTATTTTATTATAATTTAACTTTTGTCAATATTTAATGGTAGTGTGTATGTATATATATATATATATAAAAGATAAGCTGTAGTGATAAGTTCTAATAGTGCAATAATAGACAAAGTTAAGCCGGCTATAATGTATAATACGAAAGCTAGTAAGTTATAGCTTTTCAAGCAACCCAACGCCTTATGCAAGTGCCCAACGCAAACTGGAAAAAAATATACATATGCCAAATACAGTAAGGAAAACCTTACATATCAATAACATTAAAAGAAAAATTAAAATGTTAATTATAGGCAATTAGATACATTGAAAGGGACTTTTTCGAGGGCAAACCCTTTCAATGTATCAACCATAATTAAGGATGTAATGTTTAATCTTGTAAGATGGCATTAATCAGATCTGTGACGATTAATATATATATATATATATATATATAAAATTTGATATATTTATTATAATTGAGTTATTAATTAACTATTCATTTATGCATTTTACATACTTGGGATATATATATATATATATATATATATACACACACACACACACACAAGGTGTCTCAAAAATACACGGCATAACTTCAGTAATGAGTTCCTCATATGTAGACAATAAAAATATTTTATATCAACATAGTTCCAGAAATGTTTGGTTCCCCAGTTATTAACAGGAATGTCTTACCTCTCGTAGGCGATTTCCTTCATCACAAGGTACTGGCAGAATCTGGTGGTTTTCCATTCCAACCATGTATTCAAATCAGGGGTAAGCGGGTATGTACTTTATGTACGGTTTGGCAGAATGCAATACTCTGGAGGCTCATCGTTTGTACAACAAAAGGTTCCCAGAATGAAGATGTCCAGACAGGAAAACGTTTGAAGGTATCCATCACTGCCTTTGTGAACATGGGACCTTTACACCTCGTGCTGCCGACAGAGGACTATGACTCCTGTAGTAGAAGAGATATTGGACGTTGTGCATGCCACTCCTGGAATCAGCACACGCAGTATAGCAATGCAACTGGCTGTTCAATATTCCACTATTTGGAAAGTGTTGCAGGAACACCAACTGTATCATTACTATCTGCAACGGGTGCAGGCCTTGTCATCAGCAGATTACCCTGCGTGAGTAACGTTCTGCTAGTGGTTCTTGCAGCAGTGTGGTACAACTCCTCACTTTCCTGTCTTAGTGATATTCACAGATGAAGCACAGTTCACACGAGACGAAATCCAAAACTTTCACAATCAGCATGTATGGGCTGAGGAAAACCCACATGCAATTCTTCCATCACATCACTAACAGCGGTTAAGCCTCAACATCTGGGTGGGTGTTTTTGGTGATAAGTTATTTGGGCCCCATGTACTTCCAAACAAACTCACAGGGCAGGCATACAGAAACTTTCTAGAAAACAACATACCTGATTTCTTGGACGACACTACACAGATCATTCGTCAACAAGCGCACTTCATGCACGATGGTGCTCTCGCACATTTCAGCCACCTAGCCCGCAATTACCTGAATCAAAGGTTTCCTGGTTGGTGGATAGGTAGAGGTGGACCAACTGCCTGCCCTCCACGCTCATCTGATTTAAACTCACTAGATTTCTTCTTGTGGGCCATTTAAAGTCATTGGTGTATTCGACTCCAGTAGCTGATGTGGAAACTCTCTGCAATCGAATTGTGGCAAGTTGTGAGACAATAGGAAACATGCCAGGAATTTGGCATTGCCTTTGCGAGTCCATGAGACGTCGATGTGAGGCCTGTATTCAGGCAGAAGGTGGACATTTTGAACAATTACTATAAGGTGATGTGAACACTTAAGTGTCATAGACTTCAAAATTGGAAACCAAGCATTTCCGGAACTATGTTGATATAAAATATTTTTATTGTCTACATATGAGAAACTCATTCCTGAAGTTATGCCGTGTATTTTTGAGACACCCTGTATATATATAAAATATTGATAAAAATAAGATGTAATGAAATTACTGAAAGTGTTAGCAAACAAGAGAAGATATTAAAAAATTAAAATTAAAAATATTAAACTGAGTTATGGATCTGGGGTACTACTAGTAATAGCAGAAAAAACCGGCAACCATAACGAAATATAGACAAATATATTATTATCAGTATATTAGGTGGAGGTACTGAACTGTCAGATGTAATTACCATGGAAAAATTGAGAACACATGCATGGTAAAAACAGATTACCTGAAATAAAATGAAATTAAAGTTAAACATAAAAATAAATTATTGTACCTAAAGCCATGGGTCCAGGACTTTAACTACTTCGTCAAAGGGGTTGGCAGCAAAAATCATAGCAGCCACCACAATAAGCTGAGTCTGTTTCTGTTATGATGCATACATTAAAAAGTATGGTACGTACACATCATAGCCAACCCCGACAGAGACCAAAAGGAAGGATTAAAATTAAAGAATATATAAAAAATAAATAAAGTAAAGCTAAATTAATGCCGATAGAATTCTGTAAAAGTAAAAATGAATGAAATCCAAAAGAATGCAAAAATAAGAAAACTTACTATGTGCATGGACAAGAAAACATTGAATTAGGTGAGTGCCATCAGAGACCAAAGATGAAAACAGAAAGTTCACTATATGGTGTATTTATGTCAGTTGAAGTAACCCCGAGCAACTTCACACTCTTTTTCCCCCCACTCGGGGTTACTTCAACTGACATAAATACACCATACAGTGAACTTTGTTTTCATCTTTGGTCTCCAATGGCACTCAGCTAATTCAACATTTTCTTGTCCATGCACATAGTAAGTTTTCTTATTTTTACCTTCTTTTGGATTTCATTCATTTTTTCTTTTTACAGGATTCTATCGGCATTATTTTAGCTTTACTTTATTTATTTTTTTAAATTATTTGTTATATATTTTATATATTCTTTAATTTTAATCCTTCCTTTTGGTCTCTGTCAGGTCGACTATGATGTATACGTACGCAAACCTATTAACGTGTGCATCATAACAGAAACAGAGACCCAGCTTATTGCAGTGGCTCCTACGATTTTCGCTGCTCACCCCTTTGACAAAGTAGTTAAAGTCCTAGGACCCACGGCTTTAGGTACTATCATTTATTTTTGTGTAACTTTAATTTCATTTTATTTCAGGTAATCTGTTTTTATCATGCAAGTGTTCTCAATTTTTCCATGGTAATTACACCTGACAGGTTCAGCACCTCCACCTTATACACTGATAATAATATATGTCTATATACACTGAGTGATCACTGAATTATGACCACCCCTATCAAACCTGAATGTGACCCGCTGACCACGTGAGGTACAAGAGTGCACAGTTAGTCAACTTAAGTAGCATAGTTAAGGTGTCAGTGGTTCAGTAGGTAGTAAAATTCTGAGCATGATGGGTAAAAGGAAGGATATATTGGGACTTTGGTAAAGAACAGATTGTGGGTGCTTAACGAGCTGGTGCCTCGATTTCCCAAAATGGCTGAACTGGTGGGGTGTTCAAGAGCCACCCTAGTTAAAGTGTACCAGTACTGGCATCAAAATGGTCAAACAACGACCCACGGCAAAACTGCAAAAGTTGATGTTAGAAGTGAGAGCCGGGTCCGACGACTCATACAGGCAAATAGGCGCAGCACTGTTGAAGAGTTGACCACCCAATAGAACATGGACCAACCAGGAACAATATCTGGCATGACCATGGCTCGCGTGTATAGGCTATACCAGCAGACAACCCCTGCGGCATCCTCTCCTAACAAAGGTTCATCGGCATAAAAGACTTGCCTGGTGCAAAGAGTATGCAAATTGGACGTTAGAAGACTGGAAGAAGATGTGCTAGTTGGATAAGTCGTGTTATTTACTCCACACCGTGGATGGTCGTGTACGGATTTGGCGTCAACAACACAAGGCTCTTGATACATCATGCATCCTATCAAAGGTGCAGGAAAGTGGAGGCGGTTGTATGGCGTGGGTCATGTTTCACTGGCAACTTAGGCCCCTGGTGCATGTGGAACAACATATCAGTGGTCTCCGCTATCGTTAACTGCTTGCTCACTGTATATATCCCGATATGTTACACTTTTTCCCAAATGGCAATGGTGTCTTCCAAGATGACAATGCGCCAAGCCATCGGGTACTTGTTGTGCAGGAATGGTTTGAGGAACACAGTTCTGACTTCTAGCATATTGATTGGCCTCCGAACTCCGCCGATATTAATTCCATAGAGCACTTGTGGGACACTACAAAAAGGCATATCAGGCATCTGGATACACCAATCACCTCCATACCTGCATTGCTGACTGCATTACACACAGCTTGGTTGGCCATACCTCCCAAACACTTCAGACATCTTGTCGAATCAATGCCACGTCAGAGATATCTGCTGTACTGAGGGCAAAAGGAGGCCCTACGAAGCATTAGGTAGGTGGTCATAATTCAGTGATCACTCAGTGTGTGTGTGTGTGTGTGTGTGTGTGTGTGTGTGTGTGTAAGCTAAATTAAAATAGGATATTTGCCAGTAGCATGGCAAACCAGTAGAGTGAAAAACAACTTAGCCAAATAAAATAACATAACAAAAAAATATATAGGGGTGAGATAAAGAAGAAGAGGATAGTGTTAAAGCAACATTCCTAAAATAATTTAGAAAATTAAGCCAATTAAAATTCCATTTTATTAATTATTATTTTCGATTTATTTGGTCATGTAATGTTGTTAGTCTACGTTTCCACCTTAGTGAGATTTCACATAATTTGGAAACAGGTGCCATCAAGGGAACACCACTAAATTTCTTTTAGCTGGCTTAATTTTCTAAATTATTTTAGGAACGTTGCTTCAACACTACCCTCTTCTTCTTTATCCCACCCCTATATATTTTTCTGTTATTGTTATGTTATTTTATTTGGCTAAGTTCTTTTTCACTCTACTGGTTTGCCATTTTTTTTTTTTTTTTTTTTTTTTGATAGTTGTTGGCACATAGGCTTCTGTGGCCATAATGCACCTCCCAAGGTTTTTTGTAGTACTTTGATCCAAGCCCGAGGGGGGAATCGAACCCGCAACCTTTGGGTTGCCAGGCAGGCACTTTACCTACCCGGCTAGCCCGGTCAGCTGGTTTGCCATGCTACTGGCAAATATCCTATTTTAATTTAGCTTATTATAAGCAACATGTAGTGGATTGTGCTTTTCTGCTGCCACTGAAGTTAGCTTTCTTACTATTTTTTTTATTTATTTTTAATATATATTTTTATTAATTTCTATCTCTATTTAATTTTTGATTAATTGGATTATATATCCTCTACAAGCAACACCACATTCACAAGTTTTACATAAAAATAACATGCAAAGCATTTACACAGTCTAATGCTAACAATACAACACTAAAACTATGTTTAATCTATAAATTTTTTTCCCCACACAATTTATGGAAAAAATAAATAATAACTGCCAGATTTTTATTTGTCAACTTTTAATGAAATTTGGGATGGCTTGACAAATCTTTCTATATGAACCAAATATAAAATTTCATGAAAATCCATCTGCTGGGAGTTGAGTTGTTACATGCGAACGGATACACAGACATGATAAATACAATAGGCTCTTATGCATTTATGTTGACAGGCCTTTAAAAAAATAATAAAATACCCACATCATCTGTCCATCCCTCTAATAATTTGTTTAATCGTTCAACAAATTTATTTAAACTACCCACTTGTCAAAAACACCCTAATCTGCAATCTCTTACCAGTCTGTCAAATTCATTTGCTTTCACTGTCACTCTACTAACCATATAAATCACATAAAAAATTGATTTTCTACCTCTGAAACAGCTTTCTTCAGTTTAATGTTCCTAAGATGTAAATCGTTATCCTTGCTGATTAACTCCAGCTGGTAAAAATATGGAGGCTTGTGATATAACCAAGGATCTTACATTAATTGTCCATTCACTTTCTTACAATTCTAATCACTCAGCTCATACTCTTGATCTATTCTTAATGTCAGCCCATCAAATTACACAGTTAACATCAGCTAACCTCTAAATACATCAGATTGCAACACATTGCTGATCGCTTCTCTCATGGTGACTCTCTCACAGGCACTCAGCCACATGTCACTCGCTGACATTACAAGTATGAAACAAGACAACCTATTCAATTTCTCTTTTCCTTTCTTAGCCCAGTTAAATTTCCCAATATCCAGATTCTTGCTCTGATCCATCATTGAAATCACTCAAGATAAAATCCTTTTTTACTGATTCCATCCCAATTTGCTGTCCTTTAGCTTGATTTTTCCGACAAAAGTAACAAGACTACATAGAATAAGGATAAAGCTTATTGAAACTGGATTGATCCCGATCTCTGGATTCTGTGCTTGCAACAGTTGCAAACATGTTATTAATAAATCCAAACTCAATTCTGAAAAGGGTAGGGAACTTACTTCTTGTCCAAATGAGAGTTTGTCTTTTTGGACCATGCTAAAGCCATTGTCACAATGTCTATTTCTCCTTGCTTCCACCTCTTTTACAATTCCGAATCTTCATCAAACAATACTTATAGAGTATTTTCATTATTAACTAAGCCTTGCAGAACAGTTCAGATCACTTTTATTGCCAACAAGATTTATTATTTATAAGACAGAGCTTGGAAAGAATCGGTTATTTTTATGAACTAGTTCCTTCCAAGCTCTGTTGTTTAACAAACTAGTTTCTTTTGGATGAAATTTAGGCTGGAACTAGTTCATATCTTTACAAAAGAGATCATTTGCCGACCAGGCTAGCCGGGTGGGTAAAGTGCCTGCCTGACAACCCAAAGGTCGTGGGTTCAATTCCCGCCTCGGGCTTGGATCAAAGTACTGCAAAAACCTTGGGAGGTGCATTATGGCCACAGAAGCCTATGCGCCAACAACTGTCAAAAAAAAAGAGATTATCTTGGAACTAAGTTCCTTGTCTGATGTCAAGTTCTTTGCCAATTATCATTCAAGCACTTTCGGGGGAAAATATCAATTTTTTTTTTTTTTTTTTTTTAAATTTCACCCTGACCATACAGTTACTTAACGTGCAGCAACCCAAAAGTGTTGAGCAGAGGCAAAATTACAAATTTTGCCCCTTTCACAACCATATCAAATCATGCTATCAATCACTATTGATTCTTCATGACTTTTCGGAGGTGAATCTCATGACATGGCAGTTCTGCCATTTCATGAGGTGCCATTTAATCCATCCCAATGCTTGGAACCCAGGAATGGATTAAATGCACATTCTTTTAAATTCTTTCCCTTATCAGAGGAGTAGATTGCACTGGAAACGGAGAAAGAATGAGAGGTCTGACAGTTGGTGGTGGGGGGGGGGAACAATTAAAGTCAGGTTAATCAGGTTTATATTGGTATATCAGTGAAAGGAGAAATTAAGAGAGATTTAGGGGAATTTGTACTTGAAAATATTGTTTGTAGCCCCTTGTGAGTCAACTGAATAACGATCATTCTAGACAGCATTTCTACTGCCAACATGTTGTTTAGAGATGGAGAAAAAAAGTGATCATATATTTGACAATCAAATTTTATAAAAATTATGAAACTCGGGAACAATGCAAAGCAGTGTACCATTAGAGAATGTACAAGAAAAACAGTATGTTAATAAAAATGCTACAGCAATTTTTAATTTTCATTTGTACCATAACCATGAGCCAGATAATCTGATAACACAAATTACATCCAATGGTATTAAACAAAAGGGAGAAAAAAAGATTTCTGAATGACCATTAAAATTGAGCAGAAATGAGATAAGCTATATTCAACTCATCAGCCACTCAGAAGCTCAAGCTCTTAATGCCTAAGGCTTGAATATTCAAATACATAAGGAAGAATTTTATCAGGTGTGAACAAAAACCAATTTCTTTTAGATGGCTACACAGTACTCACCATCAAATATTACATCCTACCGAAGTCAGGAAAAAAACAAGTGAACAACAATGAACAAAATATAGTATAAAGTAGGGCTTCGACTTACGATGACATCGACATCCCAGGAATTGATATACCTTCTGTGTGATGTTTTATTTTAAGGACCAATGATATTTGCAGGTACCGATATAGCTAGAGCAATATATGGGTGGTAATTTTCAGATGCATGCCGCATGGAACATCACTCATATGAATGTTCAACCAATTAGTGTCTTTGTTATTGTTCAATGCATAGTGCACATAACATCACTCATATGATTGTTTCAGATCTATGATGATCTGAAACTTAAAGCTCCATCAACCAGTGACAGTGCTGTGCGCTTTGAAGACTTTAAGCCACCACATCAA
The DNA here is from genome assembly GCF_048544385.1 of Mastigoproctus giganteus. Classification (NCBI taxonomy): domain Eukaryota; kingdom Metazoa; phylum Arthropoda; class Arachnida; order Uropygi; family Thelyphonidae; genus Mastigoproctus; species Mastigoproctus giganteus. The sequence goes on along the minus strand of NC_143580.1, from coordinate 36,310,819 downwards.
AAAAAAGGGCGAATATCAAAAGTGTTGAACTGCATGGGGAGGCATCCAGTGCTGATAAAAAAAGCAGCTGAGATCTTTAAAATTGCATTCCAAGAGTTAGTTGATCAAGAGGGTTATCTTTCCCAGCAGGTTTTTAACACCAACGAAACCGGCCTCTTCTGGAAGCAAATGCCCAGGAGAACGTACATTACTAATGATGATGCTAGTTTACCTGGGCATAAGCCTATGAAAGATAGGCTCATTCTCCCGTTGGGTGCCAATGCCACTTGAAATTTTAAGCTGAAGCCTTTGCTTGTGTATCACTAACACTCCTGCAGTATTTAAACAACAAAAGGTCAACAGAGGCATGCTGGGAGTCTTTTGGCACAGTAACAAGAAGGCCTGGTTTACAGGATATGCCTTCAATGAATAGGAGCTTGGAGTTTTCTGTCCTTCAGTGAAGAGTTATCTTGAGAAAAATAAGCTTTCTCTGAAGGCACTGCTCCTGCTGGATAATGCACCAAGTCATGATCCCAACCTTGTTAATCTCTTGAGGCACAGTTTGACTTTGTTCAAGTCAAATTTTTGCCACCCAATAACACTCCTCTTCTTCAACCAATTGACCAGCAAGTTATTGCAAACTTCAAGAAAATCTACACCATGAAAATGTTCGCAAGTTGCTTTGCAGCAACCTCTGATGAAAATGCATTTTCATCAGAGGTCGGTGCAAAAATTTTTGGAGACTGAAGTTCAACAAGCCGTCAAAGATTTTTGGAGATTGAAGTTCAACATGCTGGACTGTGTAAGGCTGATTGTAAGTTCTTGGAATGATTTTTCCACCAGGTGTTTAAATTCAGCCTGGAAAAACATCCGGCCTTTAATTAGCCATAACATTGACAGAATTGAAGATCATGGTGCTTTGACAAATGATATTGTCACTCTTGGTAAATCAATGGGTCTGGAGGTTGGCAAAGAGGATGTGGAGGACCTCATTGATGTTTACGGGCGTCAGCTAACAACAGAGGAGCTACAAGAGTTGAAGGAAATTACTTAGAGTGACAATGGAAAGGAATAGGAAGAAAAAGACACCCAAAGAGTTCAAGACTGTCATTTCTTATTGGGAGCATTTAAGAGATGTGGTAAAAAAAAAAAAAAAAAAAAAAACCACTCCTACATTAAAAACTGAACTCATGATGTGCAAAATGGAAAACAAAGCCATTTCTTACTTCAGGAAGCTACAAAAAAAAAGTCGTCAAAAACAGTCCACTTTGGACAGTTTCTTTCCGAATAGCAGCAAAAGATAAAAGACTGAAAAGACACCTGACGCTTGATATAGTCCCACCACCACTGATTTCATCAACTCTGCACTTCAAATCTAAAGTACATGCTAATTTATTGTTTGTTTTTTTATTTTAAGATGTTTTATGACTATTTATTAAATAATCTTTATAAAACACTCATTTTAATGTAAAAATGAAGTATAATATGTAAGAAATGTGTTGTTGTGGAACGAATTACAGAAAATCAATGTGCTAGTGGTTTCAACTTACAATGTTTTCAACATTGTTAAATATTATATAGTTAATTACCTAAACCCATAAGAAATTATGCCTTGTGCATTTCATCTTCTAATACATTATTATTTATTCACCATTTTGCATCTCTCATATTGTGGAAATAACGTCGTAACTGTGATGGTATGTTGCATTACCTGCCCACCCACTGATGAAGCCAACTAGCTTCGAAACAATTGTCTGGGTGGTGGTATACACTGAAAATAAATAACAGTAGTCTTCTCTACTAGAGAAGTATTATTTATTCGAAGTAGTGCAATACCAGCTATCTCGTTATGAAGGCACCCACAATATGAGATACCATTAAAACAATGTCTTTACACTACATATGTAGTTTAAATTTATGGGTAAACTATGGTGTATCTAAACTGATATCATATAGTTAATGTTTTCAACATACAATGGGTTTTATGGAACAAATTACCATCGGATGTTGGGGCCCCACTGTACTTCTCTGCCAAATTAAATTTGAAATATCTATACGGATCAAGTAAGATATCAATCAACAGCACATTTTCATTTTGCCAATTACTGCCACCGACAGTAATAAAAAAATTTTAAAAAAGCAGCATAAACTTACTATTCATTATCAAAAATGGGATTATATCCCACTGGTGTTCTACCTTTGGTTATATTTGATTATATCCTACTGGTCTACCTTTGACTCAAAAAACTATTTCAACTTGCCCAAACATAATGAATCAATAAACACTACACTACTATATCACATGGTAGATCAAATAATTTATTATCAAAATGATACAATTTAAAGGAACTGAACAACCTCAATGCTAAACAAACTATTTATGACTATGTTTCGAGAACCCACGGTTTCTCACCTTCAGGCCTATGGTGGATAGAACATTGTTTTAGAAGTGCTACTACAAGTTTACAATTTGATAATGATATTTGATTATTTACAATACAATGTATTCTAATTATAATATACTCCTTTACACGTGCCTATAAATTTAGCTAATTCATTAATTAATTAAGAAATAAAAGTTTATGAAAAATCTCTTAACTTAGTTGAACGGGTTTAGCTGTTAACGAGATTTGGGATTGGAGTTTCTCGATCCAGTTGGGAAAGACTAGGTGGAAGGAATATTATTTGTTATTTTTTGGTTTTTAGGAGCATTAGCAACTAAGGCCATATTGCTCCGTGAATATGCAGTGGTCATTCCTGACCTTTCCTCATCCTCCGTATTTGGTGGTGACAGGCTCAAACCCCGGTCTAATCAAGAAGTGTGTGTGCTACGCACTGCTGCTCCTTCCCACCTGGCTACGGAGGTGCCTGTGAAAGGAATGAACTGACTGTTTATATAGGTTGGAGTTGACTTGGTGTAGCTAATGAGAGGTTGCTGCATGACAAACCTGACAGATTTTGGGTATGGGCAGAGGTTAGGATGATTAGGATGGGTCCAGGGTGGGGAGAATTCTGAGAGTATATCTGTGGATATTCCTAAACTTTTTAATCTGTTATGGATTATTATATTGACATATGAACTATTTAATAATTGATTGTGTTGTACTACTATTAAAATTAGAATTATATTACATACAGTTGCTAAATGTTATGATTATTACACAAATAATAACAATTATTTTGTGATTAATTGCTTAATAAATTTAAGTTAAGGCTTGAAAAAATTAAATTTAAATTAGTTTTAATTTTGAACAGGGCTTTCTGGATTTACTTTTAAGAGGTTTGGGCTCTTCCTTTTTTAATACCACATGATATAACATGTAGTGTTGATATAACATGATATAACAGTGTAGATAATGAACAGTCACATAGACCCCCCCCCCCTCCTCCAAGTAATTACAAAAACATTCTTCAAATATTAAACAGTGAGAACTTGCATCTACACCAGTGTTTCTTAACCTTTTTTGAGTCATGACCAACCCAGATTATGGTAATAGTTTTGGTTTCGCAACCCAAGCAAAGATTAATAAAATAATACACACAGATAACAATTAAATAAATTTTATATTTTAATAATACAAAATACATTACTTATATTGGTAACAACATTAAATCTTATTAATGTGAACCTTGGCTTTGAATAAGTTTTGAAAGCTCATCAAATCTTGGTGTTATATTGGATAGGCTGCACCTTGGGTCATCTTCGGGCTGCAGTCTGTTTCGCAATTTGGTTTTTGTTATAGTTAGAGTTGAAAACCCTGACTTGCACATGTATGTTGTTGTAAAGGGCAGTAGCACTGTCAGTGCTTCATTTACTAATGTTCGCTTTTTAATTTCAACCAGAATGCACACAAAGACTCGGTGCTTTTGTTAAAAGTGTAGCGAAGTGCCTTGTCACTGTATTTCAATGAGTTGCTCTTGTAAGTTATTAATATTGACAAAATCTTCATGCAAGTCATTTATGTCAAAATTAAATGGCATCCGTACCCAATTATATTTGAAGATATCTCCTTCAGGAATATACCGATAAAATTCTACTATTAGGTTTTCTAAATGTCTGATGATAAGTTCTTGTATGTCAGTGTCAGCAAAATTAATGTTTTATCTTCAATAAGTTGATTAAGGGTCGGGAAAGAGGCAAGTTTCTTTTCTTCCATAAATTTAGCTTACCTTTGAAGCATGTTATCTTTTCAGATAATTCGATAAGAGTGTGATTGAGCCTTTGCGTAGATGTATTTAAGTTGTTAATTTCGGAAAAAATAGCTGAAAGATAAGCTGCTTGAAGAATCCACTTTGAATCGGAGAATCTTGATACCAGAGGGTGATTTTTCTCGGTCAAAAAAAAATTTCAATCTCATTGTGTAATGATAAAACTCGCTGAAGCACTTTTCTACAAGACAGCCATCTGACTTCAGAGTAATATAGGAAGTGCTCGTATTCAGCGCCAAAATCAGAACACATCTGGTTAAAAATTTGACAATTTAGGGCCCTTGATTTAATAAAATTGACCACCTGAATTATCTCATTTAACACAGTGCACAACTCTGGTGACAGATTTCTTGAAGCAAGATTTTGTCTATATAGAAAGCAGTGAAAGGTTTTAACCTGCAGATTAACTTCTTTTACTCTTGCACAAAAGCCTTGCCGAGCCCCTAGCACTGCCGGTGCACCATCGGTGCATACACTGAAGCACTGATTCCAATTCAATCCTTCTTCCTTGAGAAAAGAATCTACCATTTGAAAAATATCTTCTTCTGTTGTTGTAGTGGTCATTGGTCTGCAAAATAAGATGTCTTCTTCCATATCTTTTACACCTAGGTATCGTACATAAACCATGAGTTGAGTGTCATTGCTTACATCAGTCGATTCATCAAGTTGAATACTAAATATACGACCAATTTTTATAACTGCAATTAGTTGTTGTTTAATATCTTTCAACATGTCTATGATGCACGCATGAATTGTATCATTTGACAGGGGAATCTGTTGCACTTTTTTCACAATTTCATCTCCGCAGGTAATACGCACCATATCAATAGCAGCTGGTTTTATAAGATTTTCCCCAATGGTATGAGACCTCTTCTGCTTTGCAATCTGCCAAGCACACGATAGGAAGCCAATGTAACTTGTCGAGCAGAATATACAATACTGTTATTTGGAGCATCCAAACGCCGTCTTTTGATCTGTTCTTCTTTACTTTCAAAAAAACAGTGGGACTTTACCAGTAAACGTAAATGTTTTGTGTTTCGTTTCAAAATGTCTTAAGTTAATTTGGCTTCAATGATTCATTACTTAATACTTCATAACATAGTACACACTGTAGTTTGTCTACTCCGCGATCATTAATGCAGGTGAAACCTAGCACTAAAATTGCTTTTTTGTATTCACGTTTTGGCATTATGGGTAGGTTAAATTTTAAGAATCTATATGTATACAAAAATAATGCTAACACTTGTATAAAAGAACATCAAAGTAATCCCGCAAGCAATTATTTCAGTTCTGTGCACCGTAGTATGGTAACTCGTCGACTGAGCAGTGTTCTTTGTGGCTCAGTTCTCGACATAACCATGAATCAGTTTATATCCAGCTCATGTCTATGATAAGTTTCAACGAATTCTGAATACCAAGAAGCTGTTATTTTCGAAGCCCAGTGGCTCGAAAGGTTTTTAAAATGATTTTTGTACATTTGTAATGTATTGTATGTTATTAGGAATAAAAAAAGTTATTGTTATTGCTGAAAATATTTCGTGACCTCTCAAATATGCCAACCAGCCCAATTTTGGGTTGCGACCCATAGGTTAAGAAACCATGATCTACACAAATAATTTGGCTTGGCTGTGGTATTGCAGCGTGCAGATTCCATCTAGTGCAATCATGACAGTAAAGGGAAATATACAAAAATTCTGAAATAAGAATGGACTTCATTGAATTTTTGGCCTGCCTTTACTTTCAGCTAGAGAACTGGCAGACTCATTCACACATCTGACATCAGAGTAACCATACAACAAAAAAAAGTTTGGAAATTCACCATTTACTTCATGGAATATTACATTAGCAGAGGCATATGATGCAAGAAAGCAAGATTACATAGACACAGTAAAAAAAAAAAATCCCATTTCATCCATCCATTTGCTCCAAAAGTTTGTCCACTTCTTCCATGAATTTATTTAAGCTATCAACTTCCACAACGACAGACGGAAGTCTGTTCCGGCAATCACCTACCCACTGACTAAAGGCAAACTTCCGCACATCTATTCTATAACTATCTTTCCTCAATTTTAGTTTATGTACCCACAGGGGTGCACTTATCAAGAAAGGCTTCAGTTCTGCAAATTGCAGCATCTGAAGACTAGGCACCTGTGAGGTGATCTGATTGAGGTTTAGTCTTGAATGGTTTGAGCAGGCTTCACTGCTCGTGAGATTCTTCCTCTAGCTCAGATTATGAACCTGTGGGTGCATAAACTAAAACTAAGGAAAAAATCTGAGCAAGAGGAGAATCTCATGAGCATTGAAGCCTTCTCAAACCATTCAAGACCCAGATCTTGAATTCAAGACCCAGATCACCTCACAGGTGCCTAGTCTCCAGATGCTGCAATTTGCAGAACTGAAGCCTTTCTTGATAAGAGCACCCCTTCGTTTCCCTCACAATCTTGTTGCACTTCTCTGTACTCACTCTAGCAACTCCACATTTTTCCTAAAATGAGGCCTCCAGACATGTACTCAGTACTCAAGGTTTGGCTTGACCATTGCCTTATACAAAGCAAGCAAGCAAGCAAGGATAAGCAGGATAATCACCTGCTTATCCTTGCTAGCAAAATTCCTGTATAACACTGACAAGACCCCATGACCTGCTCAGGCAACATGCCTGCACTGATCAGAAAACTTCATATCTAACTGCACAATCACCCCTGGGTCTTTTTCATTCTCCACTACCCTGAGTGTAGTACCACACAGTTGGTACATTTTCTGGGTTTACTGCCACCCATGAACAGTACTTCACATTTGCCAATGTTAAAGTTCAGTTGCCACGTCTCAGCCGATCTGCCCAACTTTTCTAGATCCTCCTGCCATGGCATACTGTCATTACTAACCCTGCTAACCTTTGTATCATCTGCAAACTTGAACATTAAACCTGATATATATTCATCAATACCATTGATAAATACACAAAACAACAAGGGCCCAACACCGAACCCTGGGGAACTCCACTAATAAAATTAGTCCACGAAGAACGGTGTCCACAGATTACCACTCTCTGTCCTCTCCCACTCAACATCCTTTTATCCATTGTAGCAACTTACCCTTATTGTCATACTACCCAATTTGTACAATAGTCTTCCATGCACAACAGTATCAAAAGCTTTCCTGAAATCCAAGTATATGATAACAAAATTATTTTTAGCATCCAGTTCCTTTGTGACCACATCTTAGTATCCAATCAAATTGGCCAGACAAGGCTTCCCCTTAACAAACCCATGCTGTGTCTGAACTATTGCTGTTGTCTTATATAGGTGATCCTGTATCACCTCTTTAACCAGTGACTCCATTATTTTCCCCGGGACAGAAGTTAAACTAACAGGTCTATAATTATTTGTGTCACCCTCTGAACCCCCTTTGTGAACTGGGGATACATTCGCACATCTCCAGTCCATGGGGACCTACTCTGACTCTAAGGATGCTCTCATAATTATGGCCAAAGGTCTGCTTACTTCCTTATAATACATCTTTTGCTTCCCCTTAACAAACCCATGCTGTGTCTGAATTATTACTGCAGTCTGTCTAGATGATCCTGCAATGTTTCTTTAACCAGTGACTCCATAATTTTCCCCGAAAGAGAAGTTAAACTAACAGGTTTGTAATTACTTATGTCGCGCTTTGATCCCGCTTTGTGAACTGGGGATACATTTGCACATCTCTAATCCATGGGGATCTCCCAAGTCCAAGGATACTCTCATAATTATGGTTAACAGTTTGCTTACTCTTCCTTTGCTACCTCCTTTAATATAACTGGATAGATCCCATCTATCCCAGGAACCTTTCTTATGTTTAACTTCAACAATTTCTCCTCCACTTTCCTCTCAGTTATTACAAAATCATTTAGCTCCCTGTTAGAGTTTAATAAGCTTCTGTTCTCCACTTCCCTACAGTATTTCCTTATGTGTGAATGTAGATGCAAAATAACCATTCAGTTTGTCAGCTATCTCAGCAGGATCATCAAACCCTCAATATGAAGTGAGCTAATCCAATTCATCCCCTTCCTTCTAGAGTTTACATAAGTAAAGAAGTCTTTGTTGTTTTTCTTTGCATCCTTTGCCAAAGATTTCATGTAATCTGCCTTTGTTTGCTTAACGTCCTTTGTGATCTGATTACAGACTAGTTTAAATTTACCATAGGCTTCTTTGTTGCCTGATAATTTGTATGCATTCCATGCATTTTTCTTCTATGTCACGTCTCATTACTTCATCTGACATCCATTTAGGCCTAAACCTTGAACAGTATTTCTTAGTCGGAACAAAAACCTAGTAGCTTCCAAGATTACTTCCTTGAATGCTTCCCATTTAGAATTTGCTGTTGGTAACATCAGTTAGTCCCCCTGTATAGAATTTACAAGCTGTCTGAGACCACTGTAGTCACCTTTAAGAAAGCAAAAACAAAACCCTTCCCTTTGCCCCTGATGGTAGTTACATCTTAAGTAAATCCCACATCTGTATACCGTGATTTGCAATTTGCAGAACTTAAGCTTTACTTGGTAAGAGCACCCCTTTGTTCCCCTCACCAATCTTCTTGCCCTTCTTTGCACTCATTCTAACAACTCTACATCCTTCCTAAAATGAGGCCTCCAGACCTGTACACAGTACTCTAGGTAGGGCCTGACCATTGCCTTTTAAAACGGGATAATCACCTCCCTGTCTCTGCTAGCAAAATTCCTATATATCATTGAGAAAACTCCATGACCTGCTCTGGCAGCCCATCTGCACTGCTCAGTGAACTTCATATTTGACTGCACAATTACCCCCAGGTCTTTTTCACTTTCCACATCCCTTAGTGTAGTACCACACAGCTGGTACATTTCCCATCAGTTATTGCTACCCATATGCAGTACTTTGCATTTGTCAATGTTAAACTTCAGTTGCCACTTCTCAGCCCATTTTTGCCCAACTTATCTAGATCCAGTTGGTGTAACTTACTGTCTTTACTGTCGTTAACAACCCTGCCAACCTTTGTATTATCTGCAACTTGGACATTAAACCTGATATAACTTCATCTTTACTGATAAATTCACAAACAATAATGGGCCCAACACTGAACCCTGGGGAACTCCACTAATAACATATCAACAAAGTTCCTTGTGACGACCGACTAACTGGTTAAAATAAATTTATTAAAATAAAAATGATATATACATAAGATAAAACAGAAATAAAATAAGATAAAAGCGTTAAAATACAATAAGATAGAAGAGTTAAAAAATATATAATAAAAGCGTTAAAACACGTAGTAGCTTTCAAAGGGAAGTGCCTCTTCATCAGCTAGTCTGTGAATGGTGTACTTCAGTATATATTGATGGTTACAATAGCACAAGTCAGCTGGGCATGATCATGTCCAGCTGACTTGTGCTGTACTCCACTAATAACATTTATCCACTAAGAGCACTGTCCATTGATTACCACTCTCTGTCGTCTCCCACTCAAACATCCCTTTATCCATTGCAGTAAATTGCCCTTAATGCCATACCTCTCCAATTTGTACAGCAGTCTTCCATGTGCAACAGTATTAAAAGCTTTCCTGAAATCCAAGTATATGATATCAAAATTATTTTTGGCATTCAGTTCCTTTGTAACCACATCACAGTATCCAATCAAATTGGTCAGTCAAGACCTCCCTTTAATAATCCCATGCTGTGTCTTATTAACTGCAGTCTTGTCTGGATGATCCTGCAATGCTTCTTTAACCAGTGATTCCATTATTTTCCTCAGAACACAAGTTAAACTAACAGGTCTATAGTTACTTTTGTCACCTTTTGAACCTCCTTTGTGAATTGGTGATACATTTCCAAATCTCCAGTCTATGGGAACCTCTCCTGAGTACAAGGATGCTCTCATAATTATGGCTAAGGGTTTGCTTACTTCCTTTACTGTCTCCTTTAATATAACTGGATAGATCCTGTCCACCCCAGGTGCCTTTTTTATGTTTAACTTCAACAATTTCACCTCCACTTTCTCTCAGTTATTACAAAATCACTTAGCTCCCTGTTAGAGTTTGATAAACTTCTGGCACTCCCCTCATTGAATAACTCCTCATGTGTGAAAGTAGATGCAAAATACTCATTCAGTTTATCAGCTACCTCAGCATGATCATCAATAGTCAACTCATCTATGTTAAGCAGTCCAATCTGATTCATCCCTTTCCTTCTAGAGTTTACATAAGTAAAGAACTCTTTAGTTGTTTTTCTTTGCATCCTTTGCCAAGAATTTCTCATAATCTGCCTAACCTCCTTTGTGACTTGATTACAGTCATAAACCAATCTACCGCACATGCTCTGCACATGCGCAACTTTTTTATTCGTTTTTAACACTAGGGAAATATAATGGATACATTTTGTCATGATAAAATTTTAATATTGCAAACAAAAACAACATGAAATATCTCCCATATCACAAATAACAAAACTATCACAAAACATTCCACAATATAAAAACAAATATTACATAAAAAATGAACTTTCTAGAAAAAGTACAGAAAAATCACAGATTACATGAAAAAAATTATTACACAAATATTCAAGAAAAATTTATTCTAAAAATTGCCATATGAAATTTACTTCTTTATTAATATTTGTTGTCGATCTTCTGCTTTACTCAATAGCTGAGCAATGATTACGGAGGAATGATTTGACATAACGATCCTGATCAAATTAAAGCAATGGTTTTCCATTTAGATGTATGTTAATCATAATCTGCAATGTATTTTAATTGTCAACATTACTCATTCATTCACTCAATATTCATTACACTGAAAGCTCGATCAGCTTCAGCACTGCTAATCGCAATGATTTCAAAGATATTTCTGGCTTCTTTAATTGAAAAGGGAATTTCACTCGATTTTAAAGATAAACTATCTTTGACAAAATCTCTAAAATCATTAATTTTTATTTCACATTTTATTAGAAAACAAATTTCTTATTCGGTTTCAACATCTTGCCATCGAGACGAAAATTCATTCATACTGCCCGATTTTGGGTAGCATAGTTTAAAATTTCTTTCAATGGTATCGTTATTTTCTTTATTTAATTTAAAATCACCCTGTTGCATTGATAACTTATCCTTTAACCAATGCATTTAATAACTTGTCCGCACAATGTAATCTTTTTACTTTCGATTCCTTCAAATTCTTTCGACTTCAACAAGCTCTCAATTTAAGGTTCATAATTTCCTTCAGAATTTTTCAAATTAGCAAAAGCATTGATAGTCTGAATAATTAATCTGCTTTTATCCTAGTGATTCTGTAAAGCTTCAGAAAGGTAAGAGAGCTCCTGCAGGATATCAACCATTAGTGCTAAATGGTTAAGAAATTCCAGATTTAAAAGTCAATTTAATAATTCCGAATATTTAACTTCTGATTCAAAATGTTTGCACAAGGAGGGGCAATTCCTCCAACCTGCAATTGCCGTCCGCAAGCTACAATCTGCCCATTGTGGCCAGAACACACGACCAATCTTTATAGTTTCCACATCAAGTTCTTTAGCAATCATCCTTAATTCGCGCTGGTTTTTGGGATTGGTGATACAGTTTTTTTTTTTTTTAATTATTGCCTGAATGGCATTATGCTCACATCTGGTGAGTATGGGCTTGGCACACCCAGGATCCTGAGCTGGATATCATCATTCTTCTCTTTCTTGGTCATTCCCTTCTACTTCTCTCTCTCTCTCTCTCTCTCTCTTTTTTTTTTTTTTTGCCTGGTGCTGCATAAGCCTCAGGCTTCCTTGCACCATATGGCTAATAATAATAATAATATTTTAGAACACTTTCTACACAGTGAAAGCCTCAACAAAGTTTCAAAATCTGCCAAAATTTCATCTTCATAAAGTTTATATAATATCTTAGTTGCCTCAATCCTCCCTCTATGTTGCTACTGTCACTAGTTCTTTGAATACTGTGCAAAATGTCGGAATCACACAGATATTCAGCTGCTGTGATCAAGTAAACATAGACGGAGAAATTTACCGGAAGGCATGGATCACTCACTTCTCCCAAAAACATATGCCTGTTTGTCGGAGTAAAGAACAACCACAACAAAGTTTGACCAGAGGCTATTATCCGTGCCGGGAATTTTCTTAATCCTCTGACTGAATATGGAAAGCACATTTATTGACTAGCGCGACTTCTCGGTATGTGACTACAGAGGTTTTGTGGACACCACTAACATCTTGAAACGGTAATCCCTTTCAATGTCTCTCCTAATCGTTCGTTTTTCTTCATTCAACGGAAACCATTTTAAATGTAATTCCAAGAGGAATTCAAAAAAATCGCTATAAAGAAGTTGGTTAAACAGAGGTCCGCCTATAATTAAATCAAAAATGAAGCAATTTTAAAATACATAACTGATCGATTGTGCCATTAAAATGCTGAGGATGGGACCCTGCTCGCCCCACCATAGTTTCGGCTCTGGTTACTCAATAATTGTATTCAGGATGTCATTTGTAAAATAAATGATTGTCTCAACAATAGGCTCACAAATTTTCAAAAAAAACAACAATGGGCTCTCGCGAGCCCACTATAGTTCACTACTGAGTGACCAACCCACAAGTTCCAGTCAATATCTGGGAAGTCAATATCAGAATAGCATTTATTTATTGCCATTAATGTTCATATTTTCGATTTTGTCGATACTTGAAAAAAAAGAAAACCCTCATAAACCCGGGAACTCAAAGCAGGAACTGCCTGTATATACACCACATCAATATATTATGATCACTAGTGGTTCCTTTAGCTGGATATTCTTAATGCATGATGAGTCACTGCTGATAATCAGTTCAAGAGTTGCTTCTCTACGTGCTGCTACAGAAAACAGTCATCCAATAAATAAAATTTCTGTAACTATGTGAGTGACCAACCCATAAGTTCAAGTCAATATCCAGAAAGTTAAAGTTCCCATTATAAGGCATTCTGATCTACTGGCCCACTCTACCTGGGCACCTCCATAGCTAGGTGGGTAGGAGCAGCAGTGCGTAGCACACGCTTCTTGATTAGACTGGGGTTCAAGCCCGTGACCACCAAATACGGAGGATGCGGAAAGGTCAGGGAATGACCACCGCATATCCCAGGAGCAATATGGCCTTAGTTGCTAATGCTCCTAAAAACCAAATAACAACAACAACCACTCTACCTGCCAGTGTAGTTCATTATATTCACCTCAGTCATTTGGCCTATAACAGGCTCCTACCCTCATCTTAGTTTACTCAGTGTTTATGTCACACTAAACTAACTCAACACTACACTGACCACCACATCATCTCGGTGTGCACTGTCTTACATTTCATGTGCTTCTTGACCAAGAAGCATTAATCCTTCCCAACCTTCTGTCCTTCCTATATACACTGTACTCACAATATTCAAATTCTGCAATTATGTTTGAGTGGTACCATGTTTCCAAAACACTTACTGCATTCACATTTGTTGACTTCACTATTACTTCAATTTCAAATTTGCTAACTATACTCCTGACATTAGTGTACAAGCAAGTATACATGCATTTGTTTTTGCCTTTAGTAATCCTAACACAACTCCATGATGACTCCTTTCCTTCATGCAGTTCCAGTCAATGTAATTAAATCAAAATACACTGTTATAGGCTTCAGTCTTTTCATCACTCTAGCTTTCCCATGTCATCTTTTTCTGCACTTTGAAACTGTCTATAGCCATCTCAGTTAACTTTTGACACTCCTTCCACAGTAGTAATTCTTCATCAATGGGAACTGTGCAAAACTGACATGAGAGAAAAAAAAAAAAACAGAACTCTTCTGAATTTCATATATATGAAATACATAGAGAAAACTTGGTCTATTAAATCATGTATATTTTATTTTAAAATGAAATTGTTATGAAAAAAATCTCTGAATGGATGATTGAGGTGATTCAGGAGGTAATTATCCCACTGTAAAAGGCCACACCTTGAGTACCACATACAGGTCTGAAAACCTCATCTTAGGTGGATACACTGGAATGGGTACAGAGAAGAGAAAGTTCAGTCAGAGATAAAAAAAAAAAAAGGTCCTCTCATCAAGAAAGGCTTGAGTTTTGCAAACCACAATGTGTGGAGCACTTGATGACAAATTTAAATTAGAAAAAGGATGGTTGCAGGACAGATGTGCAAAAATTTGCTTTCAGCCAGAGAGAATTCATTGTTGAAACAAATGTCTATATGGTGTTGTGGAAGTAAGTAGTTTGAATAAATTAAGGAAAGATTAGATACGCTGTTAGCAGGAATAGACAAATGATGTGGGTAGTTTTTTTTTTTTTTTGGCTGATGTGTAAGCTTGTATCTTTTGCTAATACTAAAATGCTGATATAAAATTGAAGTGTATAGGATTTGATTTCATTTGGCTGACATTTCATAAGTTAACTTCCTTGAATCATTTTACTACTACTTATATGGAGATGAAAAAGACATTCTCATCTTCATATAAGTAGTAGAATTTTCATCCTGGGGAAGAATTTTCTCAGCATGGTCTGTGCTTGTTAACAGGAGAGACTGTTTTTACAGGGATGAGACACTTGAATAGAAGGGGTGTAAGAATATTTGCTGATGCTGTCGTGGCAGTGATAGGTGGGTTGGAAAACTACTAGTCTGGGAAAATACGCAGACTAATAGTTTAACTAGAGCCGCAAGTTCAGGTAAAAGTGATTCTTGCACTGCTTCTATTGGTATATAGAAGGCCCAGCAGTGGGTCATCATGGAACAAATGTGTTAGGGTAACTAAGAGCAAGAGTATGTGCATGTATACTTGCATGTACACTAACGCTGGGAGCATCATAAACGAATTTGGTAAAAATTTGAAGTACTGATTAAGTCATCGAATGCAGACACTGTAGGAACAGCAGAAAAGTGGTGTCACTCACACTTAAGTGATGCTAAATTTGAATATGGGGAAGTACAATGTATACTGGAAGGACACGAGAGGTGGAGGGGGCAATCTTTAAGTTAAGAAGAATATTAAATCTAAGGCAGTGCAGCCAGTTGACTTGGGTGACAAATGCAACGTTGGGTCAGTTTGGTGTGATATAAGCACTGAAAAAACAAAATGGAGAGTAGGAGTGTGTTATAGGGGCCTAATGAATATGATGAGTAAGCCAAACAGTTATACAGGGAAATAGAGTGCACCAGCAAATCAGAATATCTCATAATGGGAGGTTTTAACTTTTCAGATTTTGAGTGAATTCGTGGGCTGGTCACTCTCACAAATTACAAGACTTTTGTGGATTTCTTAGATGATTATTTTCTGGAGCAGCACATTAGACAGGTAACAAGAGGAAGCAATACTCTTGATCTGGTTATTAGCAGTGATTCTTCATGCATTAAGAATCTGCAAGTAGAAGGCCAACTGGGTGGCAGTGATCACAGTGTACTAATGTGAAATTTAATTAAAGCCAACTACTGTCAAGGTAGCCAAGTGGTTAGGAGCGGAAGTGCAGTAGCACACGCTCTTTGAGTAGACCGGGGTTCAAGCCCCTGACTGCTGAATATGGTCGATCTGCCAACCTGCACTGGACCAGCGTGGCAGATTATGGTCCATTTCCCTCAGCATGAATTGTTGAGGAGGCTTCCATCCTGCAGTGGGTTGATAATGGCTGCACTTTACCTTTTTTACTGTCAAGGGTAAAGGGAAAGGATTTTGCTTTCATAAGGTTAACTACAGTGGTCTCAGACAGTTTTTAAATTGTGTGCTATAGGACCAACCAACTGATGATGTTACCAACAGCAAATTCCAAATAGGAAGTAATCAAAGAAGGAATACTGTTCAAGGCATACACCTAAATGGATGTCAGATGAACAATTGAGACACATGGCAAAGAAGAAAGTGCGTCAGATGCATATAAATTATCAGGTGATACAGAAGCCTATGGTAGATATAAATTAGTCTGAAATCAAGTCATAAAGGAGGTTAGGCAAGCTAAGGCACATTATCAGAAGTCTCTGGCAAAGAATGCAAAGAAAAACAGCAAAGCCTTCTATGCTTATATTAACAGTAGAAGGAAGGAGTTGAATCACAATGGTCCACCCGATGTCTATAGGTTAACTGTTAACGACCCTGTTCAGGTTGCTGAAAAATTGAATAGGTATTCTGCATCGACATTCACCCATAAGGAATTCTTTAGGGAAGGGGATTCCAGAAGTTTACAAAACTATAATGAGGAGCTAAATGATTATGATAACTGAAAGGAAATTGGAGAATTGTTGAGGATGCACATAAAAAAAAGGCAACTGGGTAGCTGGAATCTATCCAATTAGTATTAGCAGAGGCATATGATGCAAGAAAGCAAGCTAATACAACATCAGCCAAAATAAAAAAAAAAAAACAACCTTCCTATTTGGCCCATCCATTTGCTCCAAAAGTTTGTCCAGTTCTTTCTATCAATTTCCACAATGAAATATGAAAGTTTGCACTAGCAAACAACTACATTTATTCTACAACTGTATTTCCTCAATTTGAGTTTATCCCCCTCAGGTTTGTAATCTGAGCAATTAGAAGAATCCCATCAGCACTGAGCTGCTCAAACCATTCAAGGCCTTATACACTTCAATCAGATCACCTCGCTGGTGCCTAGTCTCCAGATGCTGCAATTTGCAGAACTTAAGCCTTTCTTGGTAAGAGAAACCCCTTTGTTTCCCTCACTAGTCTGGTTGCCCTTCTTTGTACTCCTTTTAACAACTCTAGATCCTTCCTAAAATGAGACTTTCAGACCTGTATACAGTACCCAAGTTGTGGCCTGACCACTGCCTTATACAAGGGGACAATCACCTCCTTATCCCTGTTAGCAAAATTCCTGCATATCATTGACAAGACCCCACAACCTGCTCTGGTTACCTGTCTGCACTGATCAGAAAACTTCATATCTGATCACTCAATTACTCCAGGTCCCACTCATTCTCCACCACCCTGAGTATAGAACCATACAGTTGGTTCATTTCTCTGGGATCACTGCCACCCATGTGCAGCACCCTTCAATTGTCAACGTTAAACTTCAGCTGCCATTTCTCACCCATCTGCCCAACTTTTCTAGATCCTGTTGCAGTAGCATACTGTCATTGCCAATCTTTGTATCATCTGCAAACTTGGACATTATGCCTGATATACTTCATCAATATCATTGATAAATATGCATTAGCATTAGCATAGGCATTTGATGCAAGAAAGCAAGCTTATGCAGCATCAGCCAAAAAAAAAAAAAAAAAAAAAAAACCACTTTCACTTCACCCCTCTGTTCGTTCAAAATACCTGTCCAGCTGAGCCTTAAACTTATTTAGGCTATCAACCTCCACCACAAGGGATGGGAGTCTGTTCCACCAACCAACCACCCGCTGGCTAAAGGCAAATTTCCGCACGTCAATCCTACATCTGTCTTTCCTCAATTTCAATTTACGCCCTCTTAGGTGATTTTTCTGAGCTAGAGGAAGAATCCCATCAGCATTGAGCATGCTTAAACCATTCAAGGCTTTATACACCTCTATCAGATCACCTCGCTGGTGCCTAGTCTCCAGACACTGTAATTTGCAAAACTTAAGCCTTTCTTCGTAAGAGCACCCCTTTGTTCCATTCACTAATCTTGTTGCCCTTCTCTGTACTCGTTCCAGCAGCTCTACATCCTTCTTGAAATGAGGCCTCCAGACCTGTATACAGTACTCTAGGTGTGGCCTGACCATTGCCTTATACAATGGAATAATCACCTCCTTATCCCTGCTGGAAAAATTCCTGTATATCATTGACAATACTCCATGAGCTACTCTTGCAGCCCGTCTGCACTGCTCAGAGAACTTCATATATGCCTGCACAACCACCCCCAAGTCCCTTTCATTCTCTACCACTGTCAGTGTAGTACCACAGAGTTGATACATTGCTCTGGGGTTGCTGTTTCCCATGTGTAGTACTTTACATTTGTCAATGTTAAACTTCATTTGCCACCTCTCAGCCCATCTGCTCAACCTTTCCAGATCCTGTTGCAGCAGCATAGTGTCAGTAGTGTCCTTGACAACCCTGCCAACCTTTGTATCATCTGCAAACTTGGACATTAAGCGTGATATACCATCATCAATATCATTTATAAATACAGAAAACAATAATGGACCCAACACTGAGCCCTGAGGGACTCCACTAATAACATTAGTCCACGATGAGCAGTGTCCATTGATTACCACTCTCTGTCTTCTCCCCCTCAACCACCCCTTTATCCATAGCAGCAATTTGCCTCCAATGTCACACTGCTCCAATTTGTGTAGCAGTCTTCCATGTGCAACAGTATCAAAAGCCTTTCTAAGATCCAAGTATATAATATCAAAGTTATTCCCTGCATCCAGTTCTTTTGTGACTGCATCATAGTATCCAATCAAGTTGGTCAGACAAGACTTCTCCTTAACAAAACCATGCTGTGTCTGAGCTATAACTAAAGTCTTGTCTAAATGATCCTGCAGTGCTTCTTTAACCAGTGCCTCCATTAATTTTCCTGGAACAGAAGTTAAGCTCACAGGTCTATAAATACTTGTGTCAGCCTTTGATCCTCCTTTGTGAATTGGGGTCACATTTGCACATTTCCAGTCTATGGGTACCTCCCCTGAGTCCAAGGAAGCTCTCATAATTATGACTAAGGGTTTGCTTACTTCCTTTGCTGCCTCCTTTAATATAACTGGATAGATCCCATCCACCCCGGGTGCCTTTCTTGTGTTTATCTTCAACAGTTTCTCCTCCACTTTACTCCCAGTTATTTCAAGATTCTGTAGCTTACTGCTAGAGTTGAATACACCTCTGGCATTCCCCTTGCTGAATGACTCCTCATTCCCCTTGCTGAATAACTCCTCCTTATGCAAAACAACAAAGGATCCAGCACTGAACCCTAAGGGACTCCACTAATAACATTAGTGAGTCCCCCATCAAAATTTAACAAGAGTAATTACAGACCTGTTAGTTTAACATCTATTCGAAGGAAAATAATGAATCACTGGTTAAAGAAGCAATTCAGGACCTCCATTGTCAAGGAGCAGTCTTGTCTAACCAATCTGATTAATTACTATGATGCAGTGACCAAGAAACTGGATGCAAAAAATAATTTTGACATCATATACTTAGATTTTAGGAAGGCTTCTGATATTGTTGCACACAAAAGACTGCTGTACAAACTGGAGCGGTGTGACAATAAAGTCAAGTCACTGCTATGGTTAAACGGAATAAGAAGAGTTGTTATCAATGGTCACTGCTCTTCGTGGACTAATATTATTAGGAATCCCCCAGGGTTCAGTGAGGGGCCGACTGTTGTTTTGTATATTTATAAATGATATTGATGAAGGTATATCAGACTTAATGTCTAAGTTTGCAAATGATACAAAGACTGGCAGGGTGGCTAAAGGCAGTCATCAGGGTGAGCTACTGCAGCAAGATCTAGGTAAATTGGGTCAATGGGCTGAGAAATGGCAGTAGAAGTTTAACATTGACAAATGCAATGTACTGCACATGGGTAGCTATACCCCTACAATAACTTATTAACTGTGGTACTACACTCTGGGTAGTATCTGAGAATGAAAAAGGCTTGGGGTAATTGTGCAGTCAGACACGAAATTCTCTGAGCAGTGCAGACATGATGCCAGGACAGCTCATGAGGTTTTGTCAATGACATACAGAAACTTTACTAGCAGGGATAAGGTGATTATCCCTTTGTATAAGGGCATGGTTAAGCTGCATCTTGAATACTCTATGCAGATTTTGGAGTCCTCACTTTAAGAAGGATGTAGATCTTCTGGAATGGATGTAGAGAAGGGCAACAAGATTGGTGAAGAGAACAAAAGGGTACTCTTACCTAGAAAGGTTTCAGTTCTGCAAATTGTAGCATCTTGAGAACAGGCACCTGTGGGGAGATCCAACTGAGATGTTTTGAGCCTGGAATGGATTAAGTAAGCTGAATATTAATGGTATTCCTGCACTTGATGGGACTACACACGTGACGATGCATAAATTCAAGTTGAGGAAGGATGGTTGCAGAACAGATGTGTGGAAGCTTGCCTTCAGCCACCAGGTGGTTGATTGTTGGAATAGGCTTCCATCTGTTATTGTGGAAGTGGATGTGCTGGGGTTTTTTTTTGGCTATATAAGCTTCCTTCTTGTGTCATTTGCCACTTAAATCAAAACAAATTTTATGACGGCTATAGGAATGATGATACAAAATGTATTTTTACCATTTAAAGTTCAGAAATAAAAAATATATATTATACTGCTCAACATGAATTTTTCACATGGAAGTGAAACATGGACAATCAAAATGTAAACAAAAGGACAGCTTTCAGAGTGCAGTATGAAATATTTTAGAAAAAAAAAAAAAAACAGAAAATTATCATCAATTAAAAGTAAAGCCAGTTTTAAAGAAAGTTTGTGAATATGGACAAAAATGGATTCAATGTATAGGCAGAATAAGAGATGGATTACTAATGTTGGTCAAATATTATAAAGACAAAAGGAAAACAAAGAATTGGTAGATCAAAGAAAAAGATGGCATAAGGCCAGAACAGGACACCTGGCTTAACTCCCTGGAAGGAAGAAGTATGTCATTTACACAGCATTTAAAAATAACATTATTTCTACATCTAAAATATACCAAACAAAACTCATTAACCAAAGCAAAATTTTCACACAGTTCCTTCTATAAAGTCTTGCTGTTGAATTTCTATAACAATGCAACCTTTTCCACAACAGATAATGGTTGCATTAATCTGTGATTGTATTAATATTAACAGTGGAAAATGATAGAAGAAACCCAGATTATACAGCATCAGCAAAAAAAAAAAAAAACTATCTACCTTGTGTCCATCCCCCCCCCCCAATAATATGTCTAATTTTCCCCTAAATTCTTCTCAACCTTCGACCCACACACAGTACTAAGCACTACAGATTCTAATACATTTTGAGTTTGGAGTTTTCGTTAAAAAAAAATTATTCAAACTATTAACTTCTAAAATACCAGATGGTAGTTTGTTCCAACAATCAACTGCCTGCTAGGTGAAGCCAAATTTCCACACATCTATCCTGCAGCCATCCTTCCTTAATTTGAATAGCCCCTTGCATATATAGACTAAGCAAGAAGGATTCCATCAGCACTGAGCTTACTCAAGCCATTCAAAGCCTGAAACATCCCAATCAGATCTCACCTGCTCTCCAAGCACTGCTATTTGCAGAACCAAAGCCTTTCCCATTAAGAGCACCCTTCACCCCCTTGCTAATCTTGTTACTCTTCTCTGCACCTGTTCCAACAGCTCCACATCCTGCAAATGAGGCCTCTCGACCTGTATGAAATATTCAAGATATGGCCTAACCACTGCCTTACACAATGAGATAATCACCTCCTTATCCCTACTGGCAAAATTCTGTCTATCATTGACAAAACCCCATGAGCTGTCCCAGAAGGCTGTCTGCACTCAGAGAACTTCACATCTGACTGCACAATTATCCCAGTCATTACAGGTCTTTTTCATTCTCCATTACTCTGGGTGTGGTACCACACAGTATGTAAATCTGAGATTACTGCTACCCACATGAAGTACCTTGTACTTGTCAATGTTAAACTTCAATTGCCATTTCTCAGCCCATCTTACTAATTTTTCTATATCTTATGTTTTGAACCCGCTGCAATCCTTTGGGCTATCTACTTCCTTTTAGGTGTCATATTTAAGGGCAAATAAATCAACAAAAGTTGCTATAGTGATCTTTCTTAGAAGCATGACAATCTAAAACGTTCAGTGAATGTATTAGATCAGCTTCATGCTTCGTGTATGAACTGAGACCCAAAAACTGAGTACTCTACCAATAATCTTGTTCACAAATTGCAGTAAACAATCTCGTAGCCTTCTTACATATTTCCCCTGTCGCTGGAGTGCAGTAAAACATTTATGACGGAATAAGCTCATTTTCTAACTATTTTCATAAAAGTATCTATAAAATGGATGGTATGTGAAAAATGGATGGCCAGGTTTCAGAGATTCCACTGTGAATAATTATACTCAGTTCTCCCTCCTTCCCTACATTCTTCTAACAAGAGTAATAACATTATTATTTTTTTTTTTTTTTTGTATACAAAAATACAGAAGCATTTTTAATTGACAAGTTTCTGCCAGAAGCAAATAAAGAGAGGCTTCTGTAAGTGTTTTAAAAATGGGAGATGTGCATGTACATTTTACTAGATTATATTTCAAAGTAATGATTCCTGGTGAACTTAATGGATACAGAAACAAATGCTAATGCCAACCAGGGGTGTATCTTCTAGGTAAAGCTAGGTAAGGTGTGCCTACTCTTTACATTCTAAACAAATAAATAAATAAATAAATAAAAATAATATTAATATACCAAAAAGACTAAACTGGATCACGAAATAATTTCTTGATCAACCTGATTGAGCCACAAAATTTATTATTTTTTATTTAATGTCTCAACGTTCATACCGTAATTACTGTATCCATTGTGATGCCATGTGCTTAATGCTTAGGCAGTCTCCAAAACTAGTAGACTGTTTTCAAGTCAACATTCCATTGTAAAAACATTACAATGGAATGTTGCATATGCATAACAAAACTCTATGGGCTGCTCATAGTTAACAAGGTTAAGTTATCTTTTAAGACTGCTCCAGCATTACTGGTTGATCACTAGTGGAGGAGGACAGGAACCATAGAGAGAAACTCAATGCTAGTTAGGTTGTCCTCCCATGATCATACTATTACATTCATTTAAAGCAGCAATTAACAATTCATTATTTTGAATGTGTTATATTTTTCAAATAATTGAAACGAAAGCACTTCACCTGTGTAAAATTTCAGGGGCTGTGACATTTTAATGACAAAATCACACTCACCGAAGATGGAGAGGAAAAAATACCTGATACCTGCAAAATGTACTGTTAGACTCTATTTAGTAATAAATAAATTATAAACCTTACGCAGATGAAGTGCTTTCATTTCAAGCATTTTGATCAAGTTAACCTGTGGAACATGCCACCAAAATATTATATTAATATTTTAGTTTACTGCTTAAAACTGCAATTCAGGCCCAAGCCATTTTTATTATAATATCATTCTGACTGACTTTATATGCATAATGATAAACTAAATTGATGATTACAATCACGATGCTCATTCCCTCAGTGATGAACTGGTTTTTGTTTAATTACATATTAGTTTATGTTGTTTATTAATTTCCTTAATCTGCTGGTTGGTTGGGATTGGAACTTTTTTGGCGCATTAGCAGCAGTGACTACTATGCACCTCTTAATCTGCAATCAGGTTTGTAAACTGAATCAGATATTTTACCCCTCCCCCTTCAAAATTCTACATGCACTACTGGCTTGATTCCATGCTAAAATTCACTTTAATTATGCCATTTTTCATTTTTATAAAATTTCCATCATTCAATCCCCATCCACACACCATAAACACCTTGTATTGGTGTTTACAATAAGCTGCTGATATCAGTGCAATGTCTAGGTAGATGTAACAATCTTAAATTAAGCACTATGCACTGTATTTTTAAATATAGGTTACTTAATCTATTTCAGTCAACCCTATCATTAGCCAATAAACTTTTTATTGTATAGTGATAAACATTTTAAATAATAGAACAGCTATAATGAATTTTTTTTTTTAAAAAGCAGTTAATGTATACTGATAGTACTGATGGAAATGTTAAATAGTTTATATTCAGTAACAAAGTGACCAGAGTTCTATTTACAGTTATTGTTGCTAACACCTTGATAAGGAATTGAACTGGTTATTGTCCAATAGTTAATAATAACATTAATAAACATATAAAAAAAAAAGTCTGTAAAACACATACAGTGATTTACAGTTACATCAGCTGTTTTGGTGGTTATAAGAATCATGAGACCTATAAATCACTGACCGAAGGAACTGAACAATGACAAAAAGGTCTTGTAATTAGAAAAAGCAGCATTACATGGTTATTCATCTTATGGGAATGAACGTAAAATAAGCAACACTAATTTACTAGTCTTGCAGATTAGTGTTGCTTACTTTAGTTTTGTTTTAGAGCACTAGCCTTGCAAATTTTTTTTTTTTCTGTTGCTTTCAAGTTTCTCCTTTGTCATTCAAGTAAATACCATAATATAAATATTAAAATGAAAAGACATGCACTGGATATTCAAAAATTCCTTATTGGAATTTCCAGAATTACATAATGAGATAAGGTAATTCTGGAAACTCAAATCCAAATACTTTTAGAAATCAGAATTAAAAAAAAAAAAAAAAAATCTAAAATAATAAGAAGTAACTATAAGCTTTATATACACTTTTCTTCCTTGCATCATGTTGCCAACACAAATATTAACTAATGTGTTATATGACAAGATGGAAAAATTAACCATGTTGTTATGAAATGCAACAAAAACCACATTTTAAAATTAATTTGTTTGTTATATGCCTACCTTTCTGGGACTTTATTTGCCAGAGTGAGCAAAAAAACTGCAAATATATTTAGAATGTAAAAAGGCCAAAATGACTAATTAACATAGCTTATAAAAAAACACTGATATTAAAAGATTAATCATTATTAAGTAAATTCAAGATAAATATGTAGCATACCTGGAAAAACATATACAAAATATATATTTGATAGTATAAACCAGAACTATGATGCTCAATACATTCTACGTTGATTTCAATATTTGTATTTTCATTCCTGTGATCACAACATATGGTTAAAAACCATGGTCGGCTTCAGGAAGGAAAATCGGTTTTTAAAATTTATGTTAAACTTTTTAAATTATTTTTTTAGTTTTGTTCAATTGATATTTTAATTGTTTTCAATTTATATTTTTACTGTAATCATTTTGCGCTAATGTTTTATTCATTTTAATTTTTGGAGAGTATCATACAGAAGTATCCTACTTATCATATTGAGGTAAACTTCTCTTATTCTTTTACAAAATATATATGCATATATTTTGCATATGCTGTTTTCAGTTAAAGCTTATGGCCAAAAAAAAAATTGCTCCTTGAGTCGTGATTGGAAACACTTTAAAGAAATAGCACCAGACTTCTTTGCTTTATTCAGAAAAGTGGCATTAAAAATCTGTTCATAACAAAATCCCCAATTTCATCATTGCAAAGCCAAAATAGGCTGTTTTACTAATCTAATCATAATGGCTGAATTAAGATTAGATTACACTGTCACAAAACTGAAAGTCTACAGCTGAAAAAAAAATTTGCATACAGTAGTATACATTTTACAGTGGATAATTCCATTCTTTTCTATTCATGAAAATACTATCTCATCCTTCTGTCACTGAGCGCTGTTGTTTATATTTGAAGTAATCAATCCTAAGCCTTATACACACTTAATTAGAAAAATTAAAACATTTTATAAAAACTAATCAAGAGCATAATTTAATCACAGAAAATATATAGATATCACAACTACATGACAGACAAAACAAAACAAAACAAAACCACAGTATATACCGAGAAAATGATCTTATGACTCTGTAGATCATTGCTTGGTAAATGCCACTGTCTACATTAATGTTAACAGAGAATTTCCAGGATGAATTTCTTAACAATACTGTACCTATATTTCAGACTATGAATTTTTGTTTCTCTAATTCATAAACTACAAATCACCATAATAAAATAGCTGTTTACATTATGTAAGTCTAGAGTTCTCCATACAGGGTGTTTCATAAGGTGGGCTATTTCAGGATCAATTTAGGACCTAAAAACAATGAAAAATGTTTATATAAACACACATCCAATTCTGAATGGTTAGAGTTTGGACTATCTGAATTTTAAGAAATGACTATGGAGTTTTCAATAATAAAAATAAAATAAATAAGAATATGAGGACACATACCTAGTAAAATGTTTATTCACACTAAATACATTTGCTTGTTCTTATTTATTTTTATTATTTTTCACCAATGAAAACACCAGAGCCATTTTCTGAACCATTTCCACAAACATCTGAATGGTTACTCTGTAATCATTCAGATGTCTGCGAAAATAGTTATGAATCAGACACAGATTAATATGAACTTTTTTTTCATCGTTTTAGGTTCCAAATTAATCCTGAAAGTATGAACTGAATGTTATGAAACACCCTTTTTTATGGGTCATATACTACAGTACTATATAGAAAACATACAGACTGAGCAACTTCTTCACAGAACATTTAATGCCAGCTCCCCCTCTGGCAGTGCTACCAGAGTACATATGTACATGTTTCTCACATGTGGGCCCTAAGGAGTTTCATATAATGCTTCAAGTATGTTACAAGTTTTTCAGTAGGTGCTGATATCTCTTATCTGTGTTTGTAAGTAACTATAGACAGTTTATAATACACAGCAGCAAGAAAATGGATTTTAAAATCAGAGGAGGAGACCATGCCTGTCAGCCACTGGAATTGAGAACAAAAAGTTAATAAAATTGAACTCAATCAATACATAAGTAGATGTATTAAGATAGTATTACATCAAAAATAGAAATGTGAAGAGTTTTTTAAGAATTTTTGTTTTTTTTTTTTCTGTAATTATTAAAAAATTCCAATCTGATTTGCCAATTTCACACATACTCATTCCACAGAGCCCACTGCTAGCAAAACACTCAACCCTGAGGGTCTATACATTTTCAAAAACACTATGAAAAAGGTTAAAAACAATGTGCACAACAGATAATCCTATCTCCAATTTACTTGCTTGTCTAAACACCATTTCAGTAATATGTACCTGTATCAAGTTTCATGATATAATTTTAAATATTTATGTTTTTCCTAATTCATGTTTCTCTAGTTTTTTTAATAATCTAACTAGAAGTAATAATTAAATATAAAAATTAGTAAGTCAGTTATATATTCTATACTGGACTCACCTTTTCAGATATGACTCTTTCTTGTCATGACAATTGAGTGGTTTGCATGCACTTGGCAAAGAGTAATGTTGACCAATAGGGCAGCATGTCTCAGACTTATTGTTAAACTCAAGTCCCATTCAAACATTACTAATATCACGTTCCACTCAGACATCTTTATTTGTGGTGATTTGTATGATTAGCATGGTGATTCTCAATATACTACACCCTATTTGAAATGTCTTCACACTCCACAGCTTGAGAAGCACTGCAATAACAGCCTAGAGTCAGTTTACATTATTTTTAATTTAGTTAGGTAAACCTCAGAATGGCAATGTACACAAAAAAATCTGAGTAGTTTGAAAGCCAGTGTCTCACTTCTCCACAGAACAGCCAATGACAGTGTCTCCTCTGGCATTTCTACCTTCCATCCAGTAACTTGACCTCAAAGTTCTTAGTCATTTTATCACAGTAGTCTTAAGATTTACAAATTAAAGTCAATAAGATACTATACTTGATACCATTTAATAGTGGGTATCAATATATATCAATGCCATTTAGTAGTGGGTTTTTAAATCAATATTAGAGTTTCAGAAGAAAATATCAACTGAAAAAAAAAAAAAGAAAAAAAAAGACAATTCATTCCTAATTGATGTGCTCTCAGAATAACATTTCTCTTTAAATAGATCAGGACCTGAAATTAGCTATAAAAAACGTACTAGGAATTAAAGTTCCCCTTCACTGGAACTAGCAAACATTTTCTGAATGGATTTAAGGCAATTTTGCCATGTTAGAAATACCATATACCCATTTGTGGAGATCATCAGAAAATAATTTTTATTTTCTGATGATCAATTTTAATTTAATGCAATTTTATTTTTAATGTTAAAGATCATTTTGAGCTATATTTTACCAAATAATATTAGTATATGTAAACTTTACATATTCATATCATTAATGTTGTTAAGATGATTTTTTTTACCTTATATACTTAAGGTAAAAAAAAAAAATTAGAATTATACCTCTATACTTGGATATATTTCTATTAGCTATTTTAAGTAGGAGAATCAGAATATTGATTTTAATTTTTCCACTTTTCCTAAATAATCAAACCAGTAGCCATATGTCACTCTTGTTCCCCCAAAGACTCATCACTCACTTATGCATATAGTCTAACTTTTTTTTCTTTTTTTTGGGTTAGGCTGCTTGTCTATCAAGTACTGAATTCTATGTTCTAAATGGTCATGCTAACAGGTATAATGGTCACTGTTGCTCACTATAACGTTCCATTTACTTATTGTTTATAAGTAAATGGACGTTTACATATTGTTTATATGCAAACGTCTGTAAAGTTACTTAAATGATGGTTACAAATACCCCAGTCCATTATTCTTGTTTATACTCTGGCATGGCTACCAGGTGAGTGGAATTTACAATAAATTATCAATACAAACATTAATCATATTTAGCAGTTACATGCTTGAACCTCGATCCACTCAAAGAGTACATGCTCCTGTGCACTCTCACTCCTGACCACTCAGTTAAATCAGGCACCATTTCCAGTTCTATATTTTCAATACAAAATCAAACCTAATGACTAACCTCTCAAGTATAGGAAAAAAAACCATCTTTTCAGAAACATTAATATGATGACATGACATAAGATAAAGTAAACAAAGCAGAGTCCCTGATAATAGCCTTTTCACAAGAAACTTTCAAATTTATTTTCTTCTGACAGATTTTGATGATATGCATAGTATAACACTTTCATATCTGTACAGAAGTTCACAATATTTTTCTAATGGAACAATCAATCCTCTTTTCTACAAGTAACATTTTGATAAGAAAAAGATTGTGATGGATATTCAACTTGACAAAACAAGTATGTCAAGTTGAACAATCATTACATACGCAAGCTTTTTTTACCACACTTCAACCAATATGCAGGAGTTCCAATAAAGCTGATAAAAAAGTGCATTTAATTACAAAGAAAACAAGTAAATACTTTGCACACCTAACCCACATAGCAAAACTGCTCACTTGATTTCAGTTTGCCACATTTCTTAATGGCAATCACATGACTATCTGCTGAATGAAAGTTCATTTATTTTTAAATCAAAGGATTACATAATAAAGCCTACTAAATAATATTAAATTCCATTATTTCTTTCACCCAAATAGAGTATTTTATCTAGTTCTTTAAACCTGAACATTCTCTCTGGCTTTCCAAGGTTGGTTGGGAGTCTGTTTTGGCGCCTAATTCCCATTTGGATAAAAGTAATCTTTCTTAAACCTGGTTTGCAATCACTTTTTTTTTTAGTTTTAATCTGCTTCCTCATTTCTATCATACAACTAGTGTTCGGTTTCCATCAGCTGTTTTAAAGCCTTAAATAACTCATCACCAAACAGATATCCAGTTTCCAGAGTTCACAATACAGAACTGAAGTTATCTCCTACTACTAATACCATTTGTATCATCCACTAATCTCACTGATCCTCTTTGTAGCATACATATGTACAAGGAATGCAGTTTCCAAACCTGTATACAGTACTCAAGATTTCTAGTTGGGGGGAAAGTGACATTCTTCACTGCACTGTAAGGTTAATTGACTGAAATATTTACTTTTTACAATACAGTGATGAATATCAATTATTTCAAAACTTATGTGCCTACATTATGTCTTAAGAACTAATATGCCTATCAGATACTCAATGGTAACCATTCCTTTATTCAATAAAACTGTTACCTCTGTCTTCCCACCGTTAAACTATATCCTGTATACTGGTGGTTCTCAAACTTGTATGGCATAAGAACTCCCTTTTAGCTTCAAAACGTTTCCATGGATCCCCAAGCATGGCAAAATTGTTTATATCCTATAAATTGATTCGGCGTTTAAATATATATTTCAGCATAATTCACAGATCCTCTGAGGTATCTAGACAGATCCCAGCAGTCCACAGACAGTTTAAGAAATGCTGCAGTATACCGTTCACAGAATTCCATATGTCTGCTCTAATAGAACTTCATGTCCAATTCTATGATTAATATTTTTCTTTTTCAACTACCTTAGGTTTGTTGCTCCCTAGGTTACAAAATAAATTAGAATTACTTAGTCAATGCAGGATTTTGCATTTACCAATGATATATTCCAATTGCCAATTTTTGACTATCTGAATATTTTATCTAAGGTTTAATGTAGTATGTATGCTGGTTACTGTTGTTAACCATTATTGACAAACTCTGACATTAAACTTGTAAGAACTTCATAAATGTTGTTAATGAATACCAGAAACAATAACAGACCCAAAACTAAAAGTTTAGGAACCCCACCTTGATCCTTGATGACAATACAGTAGTTTCCTCACTTGTCACTCATTTGAAGAGGTTTGTGTTCAATTGCTGTGGATGACTGAAGGAATTTCTGAAAATCTTCAATAAAAGCTGTAGTTGGCCAATCTCAAATGCAGTAGGGTTCCCCAGATGAGTTCTGGGTTTTTCAGCCAGTGAACACACACCTATACAGCAATAATGGCATATTATGGTCCAAGTCGCTGTTGTACCAACCAACCCCACTATTCATAATGGACCATGCAAACCAATAGGCAAATTAAATTATTAATTATGAACAAACATTCATAATTAATATAATTCGATGTTTTGTACATCTTTTAATAACCTTTTGTTTTTTAAAACTTTTTGTTTAATACTTTTAAATAACAGCTTTTGTTTAATTAGTGTTGATTAAAATCTCCTTTTATGATTTATATGTAGTAGTGGCATGTGATGCAAGAAAGCAATTACCAAATTTGGTAATTTAATAATTACCAAACATGCAAAACCAATATCTTTCCAGTAGTTAACCAAAGAGAGTCATCAGAGAAGGAAGGCAAAGCAGAGTCCTGATAACATTTGTCAAAAAAACTTTTGAATTTGTTTTTTTTTTCCCTAACTGAAGATGTGCATACACCTAATATTTCCACATCTGTACATATGCAGTTTCTGAAATCTAAACATATACACATGGAATGAGTTGGCTGGATATGAATGAAAACACATACAAAACAGCATAAGTGTCGTACAGTTATTTACAGCAATAAGTTATTCGTTTGAAATAACTGCTCATCGCTTAGTTTTAGCTAACACATAAACATTGTATAAAAATTCACTTCTCTTGAAAAGTAATGTCATTCACAGCAGAAAGAAAATGTCCTTTATTGCAAACTATAAGGTTACACAATTATATTTTGTGTGAATTAGAACTCATTAATATTCGACTTATACAACTGAAAGGGTAAATTGGTTATTAGACGATTTATCGATGGCAGAATAACTGCATACACAAAAAAGTACTATTCTTTATTACTGAAAGATATTTACTTTAAAAAAATCATATCACTTATCTAGATACATTATTTCAAATCGGTTAGGATATATAGGATGTCTTGTATGATATAAATATATTTGGAAAAAAAAAAGGGGGGGGGGGGGGGCAATATGATGCGATACCCGATTATAGAGAATATTTTTATTACATTTCTCTTCGATGACCATCTATTAATATTCATCTTGTATTGTCAATCCGTTTATTTTCATACGGAAACAATAGATTATTCAAATATCATAAGAGAAGTACGTGTTCTTTATTAAAAATTAAACTATCCGTATATATTTTTTTTAATGTAGGGGAAAGACTAAAACTACCGAGTGGAAACAATAACCACAAAATTCCGGTTATATTTTGCCTTCACGTATACTTACACACATAGATATATAAATATATATACACATATACATACATGCCCAGATAATTCATATTTTTGTTGTTGATGATGTTTAACGTAAATAACATCTCTGTCGTGTGTCTTAGTTGTCTGTCAACATAATGCGGGTTGTATTTATGAAAACAGGAATTTAAACGTAAACGAACAATCAAATAAAAAACAGAGACGACCATCAGAAAGTAGAAATTAAGCCAACGCCGCTACACCACTGCTGCAGAAATAATAATAAAAAAAAATTATATAATTATCTTAGTTTCAAAATCACCACTAACTTACAGGAAATGCCCTAATCCTCATTTTGGTATCCTTTTTTCCTGGTTTTAAACTCATTGTGATATTTGCAAAACCTGTCAAAACATCAACTGTGAACACAAATCACAATCTACACACACAAACACTGAAACTTGCAGAAGAAAACCTAGCCCTATACCGTATCCACCAACATAGTCATTGGTATACCATCGTGCACTGCACTTCGGTCGAACGTAGCAGAGTCCGAATGGACAGTTCACGGACTGTATTACACCGCAAACAAATAGTACAAAAGTTTCAAATCAAAGTTTATAAACATAATACTTCAATATTATAATGATTGATAAAATGTGAATGGCTATAGATTTTAAGAACACTTATCACTATGCAGCTAAAGTTCCTTAGAAAACAAATTTGACGGATTTTAAGACAGCGAATTGTGAGAATAGCATGTTATAAGTAGCGCCTTAGTCTGAGTGGCGGTGACAGAGACTGACTTATCGTTATGCCCCCTCTTAGAAAATCGAACTGTTATTGCTATAATTATTTATATCCAGAAATGTTAGTACATTATACTAACATTAATATATATGTACTAACAAATTAATATATACTAACTACTAGCATACACTTGCAAAAATAAAAGCCTAACTACTTAACAGTTACACAACCATTAGATGGGAGCCTCTAGTAAACATTTGAAAAATTTCAAATCATCTCGATGTGAAAGCCAACAACTTTAATAGGTCGGTTTTGATACATTCATATTATTGTAATGAATCAATTTTTATTATTATTTTTAAAAATATATTCTAATGTATTTAAAAACACCAACCAACAAATAAAGCTATCTTTATATTTCATGGAAAAGTCGTAAACTATTAGTCGCCTGTTCATCCTTATTACGTAAGGAATGTGAAATACCAGAACCGCTTGTCTCGAGTTTTGAATTTTCTTTGAAACTAACTGGAACAGTATGTAGAGGCGTGTAATGCATACACTGCGTTCAAAAGCATATACTGTCGCCACTACTGTTCATAGCATTACATACGCCTGCGTGTCAAAATAAAATACACTCTTATTGACTAAGTGTCATTATTTCGAAATTATTTTTTTCTGTCTTTGCAGATTTCCTCTTGAGCCATGCAATCCCGGCTCATACGAGCGGTTCTGAGGTCACAGGCATTGCAGGTGATTCCAAATGATTTGTTGAACCCACTGTTCAGGCATTTACGTTTGATGAGCAGTTGGTCAGAGCCAGTAAAACCAGTACAAATTTCATCACTTCTCAAATAGCGATTCTGTCGTTGCTGGTATAGCCAGACCCATTTAACTGAATGCCAAAGAACCATCTTAGAGTTAAGTTGTTGTATATACTGAGTGATCACTGAATTATGACCACCTCCGTAATACTGTGTTCAGCTACCATGCGCAAGAATAACAGTCGCGTTCGATTAGGCTTTAACTTCACTAGATGTCTGAAGACGTCCGTAGGGATCTGCAGCCATCCTGCCTGCAAGGCTTTAAACAATGTCGAAAGAGACGAAGGTTGCATATCCATAAGCCTCACTTCCCTTTCAAAAGATCAGATGGGTTTTCAATTGGATTGAGATCAGGAAAATTTTGAGGCCAATTAATACGAACCACTTGTGAACAGAGCGGGCGGGATGACAGGGGCAATCATTGTCTTTGAATCCCATTTCTGTCCTGGGAAAAATGCAACATGGTTTGCTAATAGCAGCCAGTAGACCTCACCAGTGAAAAAACATTAGTCCATATGCACCACAAGTCACAGGCAGGAAATCGTGGCCCACACTAAGCAACCACCATCACCTGCCTGGACAGTGAGCACCAAGCACGATGGATCCATGGACTCGAGTTGTTTAAGCGACACACGAAAGCGTCCGTCAGCGTGTTGTACCCGGCATTTGTACTCAACCGACTAGCAGATTGTTTCCACATCCCGTGTCCAACCAGCATGTCGTTAACACCACAGCATTCGCCGTAAACTATGATCAGAAGTGAGAATAGGATGCCTCTTGAGTTGTCTGCTGGAAACCCATATGTCTCAGTATACGGCAAACCGTCATTTGGGATATTATTCTTGAATTCCTCATATTGTATTGCGATGTCAACTGTCGCACAGTGACCTGCCGTGGATCCTGTACAAATTGCTGCACGCTTCGCTTACTGCAAGCATACACATGTGTAATCCTTTGCAGTTCTGCTGGCGGGAGAAGGCTTGACCCAATCAACACCGTTCTTTGTATACCTCATCCATAGTAGTCCTTGGTGCAAGACAAGACATGCCATTTCAGATATGGAAGCATCCGACGCACGAAATCCCCCTATAATGCCCTATTGAACATCCATGATATCTTAACTACGTCCAATAATTGCTACTTTAACACTTTGACTTTCACGACCAGATGCAAATTACCACTGCATTGGCGTACGAAGTTTTTTGATTTTTATCCTGCGAATTATGCAGCATAATACACTGGAGTGCAAAATTTAAGGACCAATCAGGTTTTCACCTGTACCTTCTTACATCGCGGAGATTCTTTCATTTGAGTGAGCTTCCATCTCAGTTGCCACCCGGATTTTCATCCATATGCAACCAATTCTCATTCAATACATCAGTCTTAACTTAAAATAAAAAAACAATATATTAAGACCAATATGGTCAACTCAAAATCAACGAAATTAAACTATTATTCGACCATTTAGCCTTGCAGTGGGGATGGGCAATCACATCACACACCACAAGTTGCCGTCCCCACCACGAGGAGGTAGGTCTCTACTACCATCCAGGCATCGCCCGGCAGCGACCATAAGCCAACTTAGCAAAATTTAAGAAGGAACAAAGAAATTCATTATTTACAAAAATATTACTTAAATTTCCTTCAGTGAGAGCGAGCGTCCCAAAGTCCAACCTCGCTCTCAAGTCCTCATATAAAGGACAATATAGCAAGATGTGAAGGCCAGTCTCAGATTCTCCACACTCACAGAACTCCGTAAGGGACAACCCCAAACGAAACAGCCTTGACCTCAGGCCATGCCCCGTAAGCACAGCAGCAGCTGCAAACCCAAACCGGAGCCAGGAGCATCGCTCCCTACTCACAATATGGATCGAGGGCATAAAGGCATACAAATGTCGACCTTTCTCAGAGTTTGTCCACTGACACTGCCATATAGCACTTAACTCATCATTGATTCTCCCCCGTTCTGCTGTTATACCAGGGAAAACAACCAGCTGCCCCACCGGGCATGACCGGACGCCAAAAATCACTCTGGTAATTCCCCGCCTAAGAGCATATCGCAACGCAAACTGCGCCACTACTAATTCTGCAGGCATTTTCCCTGCAAGGACGCACAAAGCATCCGTGGACACAGTTCTACAAGCCCGGGTTATCCCCAGAAGAGCAAACCTCTGTGCCGAAGACAAGATTCTACGTACATGAGAGTGTTCAATACACCCTCCCCAAGCCCCAGCAGCATAAGTCAAAATCGGGGTAAAGATGTTATCATAAAGAAGGTGGAGGGCACACCCCTTTATACCCCATTCAACACGCGTAACTCGCCGGAGCTTGGCATATAACCGCTTCACCTTGTCTCTGACATAGGCAGCATGTGCTACCATAGAAAGCCGCTCACCAAGGACAACACCCAGGTATCTGGTATTCTTAACTACTCTAAGCGAGAAGTCACCAGAACGACATAAAGGAGGGCGAGTCCCACTGAGGCGTCCCCTCAGAAGAACTGCAACAGATTTTTCAGCTGAGACCTCAAGCTTATGCTGAAAAGACCAATTCAACAACTGACCTAAAACAGCAGCTGTACGATCTTCAAGCATCCGGCGGGATTCACCACACACCAGGATAACTAAGTCATCAGCATAAGCTATGCTGGTCGTGCCTTCCACACCTTGCATCTGGAGGTACTCATCTAAGACCCAATTCCAGAGAGTCGGCCCCAGAACTGAACCCTGCGGGCATCCTCGATAAACTCTTCTCTCACACTTCATGAAAGGAGTACAAATGAGCACATATCTCTCTCGGAAATAGTCCTCAAGAAGACGGTATAAATTTCCTGGACAGAGGGACGCCCTAGCCCTGCGCAGGACACTGCCCCACCACAGAGCATCAAACGCCCCCCTAAAGTCCATGAACAAGCCCAGGACATATCGACCAGACTGTTCATTAACACTGCTTATCAAGTTATAAATTGCATCCTCAGCAGAGGAGCCCGCCTTAAATCCGTACTGGTTATTGGCCACTAGCCCCCGAGCAGCATAATGAACCATCAGCCGCCCAAGGACCAGCCGCTCCAACAACTTTCCAATAACAGACAACAAAGCTATTGGGCGATATGAACGAGGCTCATCCACGGGCTTCTCAGGACTCTTGAGAATAACCCTCAAGTTAGCCATCTTCCATATTGCAGGAAATACTCCCTCACGAAGACATGTATTGAAAAGATCCAAATACACATCAGGACTCGCCCGACATGTTCTTCTCACCACAACAGTTTCAATATTGTCCAGTCCCGGAGCACGACCTTCTCTGGTCTGCTGTAAAGCTAACTCGAGCTCAGCGGGAACAAAGGGAGGCTCGCTCCCAACAGTTACATAATTAGTATTCTCCTGAACAACTGACTCTGCAGAACAGTATCAGGAGAATCTTCAACTAAAATTGAACTTAGCAAATAAGAGACGGAGTCAGCCCATCCCAAGGTCACTCTGTCAGTCGCCACAAATGTGGACATAATTTCACCACCATAGATTTTATCGCGGAGATGGGGGAAACCCCTGGTGCCGTTTGACACTAAACACACACACACTGTACCTTCTTACAGGCGAATAGGGGAAACCCTGGAGCCCGCCAAAAAATAAAAAATAATAAAATACTTTGAATACTTTGTACCTTCTTACAGAAGTGGCCTGGATATGGGAAGAGCATACCAAAGGAACCTCGTGAGGTACAGAAATGATGAAGGAAACAACACGGACACAACAACGGAAATAAAACAGTACAGAGGGACTTTATTCAAAAATGGCAACATAGCACTGGCTGCCATGATACAGATGCATCACTGCCAAAGATGGAACAGAGGGAAGAGGTGGTTCTCAGTAGGAGATATGGCCACCCCTAAGCTAATGTCGATGCAGGCTTTGCACCGCCTGTCCATACTTAGAACAATGTTGTTGATAAGTTCTTGCGATAAAATCGCCCATTCCTCTGTCAGTGCCATATTCAGCTGGTGAACATTTTCTGGTGGGTGTGGACGTGCTGCTAGGCGTCTCTCCTGAGCATCCCATATGTGTTCGATGAGATATAGATCGGTGGAGCGGGCAGGCCAAATCCATACGAACAATGTCCTCACTTTCCAAAGGCATATCAACAGCTACAGTGCGATGGGGTGTGGCGTTATCATCCATAAACACGAACTCGGGGCCAATGGCACCTCGCAACAGACGCACATGTGGAAGAATTACTTCAGTACAGTAGCGTGCACCGGTTACAGTACCGCCTTCCAGTATCTGGAGTTGTGTACGTCAATCCATGATAACGCCTCCCCAGACGAGAACACCTCCACCGCCATATCGATCACTTTCAGTGATGTCTGCGGGCCGATACCGTGTTCGAACCTCTCGCCAGATTACCTAACTTCCAAAATCGCTGCTGAGCCTGAATCTACTCTCATCAGTAAAAGGTGCCTTGATAAAGATTTTGTGGTTGTAACCTTTAGAAATAGTGTTGATCTTTAAGTTTTGCACACCAGTGTACATTACGAACGGGGTGTTCACAATTCAGAGATCACTGAGTGTCAGTTAGATTGGCGCAGATGTGGGAAACTACACGTGGCGCCTGACCCTAAATACTATGCCACTATATAGGTTAGTTTATTTATAGTCAAATTCATATAAGTACAGAGATGAAATCTTAAAAACACGGCCGTTTGATTTCAGTATCTATTTGGAGTTATTCTCCATGTCTTCAGAAAGAGGAATATATATAATTATACTGTATATGATATAATCATATAATTACAATTATCATTAAGATTAATAATCATATATAATATAATAATTATAATTATAAATGATTATTCATCGTACTAGAGATGTGCAATCGCATCCCCAATTCACAAAGGGCGACACGAGTAATTACAGACCTATTAGTTTAAATTCTGTTAAACTATTAAGGAAAATAATGGAGTCACTGGTCAAAGAAGCATTGCAGGATCATTTAGACAAGACTGCAGTTATATATTTCAGACATAAAATGGGTTCGTTAAGGGGAAATCTTGTCTGCCCAACTTGACTGGATACTATGATGTGGTCACAGAGGAAATGAAAGCAATAAATAATTTTGATATCATATACTTCGATTTCGGGAAAGCTTTTGATACTGTTGGACATGAAAGATTGCTTTACAAATCGAAACAGAATGGCATTAAATTCCAGTTGCTGCTATGGATAAAGTGATGGTTGAGTGGGAGAAGACAGAAAGTGGTAATCAATGGACACTGTTCTACGTGGACAATTGTTATTAATGGAGTCCCCCAGGGTTCGGAGTTGGCCACATTATTGTTTTCTATATTTATCAATGATACTGATGATGAAAAAGGTAATCTGCAGCCATTATCAACCCACTGCAGGATGGAAACCTTCTCAACAATTTATTTTGAGGGAAATGGAACATAAATCTGCCAAGCTGGTCCAGTGCGGATTGGCAGATCGACCGTATTTAGCAGTCAGGGGCTCGACCCCAGTCTATTCAAGGAGCGTGTGCTACCCCTCTCCCGCTCCTGACCACTGGGCTACGGAGGCCTGATGAAGTATATCAGGGTTAATGTCCAAATTTTCAGAAGTTACGAAGGTAGGTAGGGTTGATAATGACAGTACGCTACTGAAAGAAGATTAAAAATTTTGGGCAAAAATTATTATATTAGGCCACCCGATTATTTATATTCATTTACCGTGCATTGTGTATTATGTCCGTAAATTGAGTGTGTTCTATGGTCGCTTTACCTGTTTTGCTGGACGAAAAACCCGAGATGCTTAGAGAAAAATCCTTGCTATCTATGCCTGAGACCGATTAACTGAGCCACCAAGTGAAAAAAGGCCATAAAAGTTCCTCGCGTCAGTGACGAGATTCGAACCCGGGCCTTATCCACCAGGTATGGTGAGGACGGTGACGATGCCACTGTCACGCAGACAGAAATGTTGGGCATTTTTATATCATATTTATATTTAGGCCACCCGAATAATTAAATTCATCTGCCGTGCTGTGTCTTATGTCTGTTAATTGCATGTGTTCTATGCTCGATTTGTCTGTTTGCTGGACGAAAAAACTTGCTATATACGCCTGAGACGGACTAATTCAGCCACGGAGTGAAAAAAGCCATGAAAGTTCCTCGCGTCATCGACGGGATTCGAACCTGGGCCTTTTCCACCCGGTGTGGGGAGGACGGTGACGATACCACTGTGCTACCCAGAAATGTTGGGCAGACGGGCTGAGAGGTGCAAACTGAAGTTTAACATTGACAAATGCAAAGTATTTCGCCCTCGTGGGAAGCACAGTTGATAAGATCGGCGTCCTCCCCACTCCGGGTAGAAAAGGCCTGAGTTCGAATCCCGTCGATGATGGCAGAAATTTTTATGGTTCTTTTTCAAAACGTGGCAGAGTTAATCAGTCTCAGGAGTGGGTAGATCGTTTTTCTCCATGAAACTCGGGTTTTGCTTGCAGCAAACAGAAAATAGACTTCTGGACATACGATATGCAAGCAGTATGCACGGAGCAACATGGTCTTAGTCGCTGATGCTCCTAAAACCCAATACAACAACAACAGCAGCAGCATAGTACTGCACATGGGTAGCAGTAACCCCCACAGTAACGTACCAACTCTGCGGTACGACAGTCAGAGCAGTGGAGAATGAGAAAGACAAGGAGGTATCGTGCAATCAGACATGAAGTTTTCTGAGCAGTGCTGACAGGCTGCCAACGCAACTCATGGGATATTTTCCATGATTTACAGGAATTTACAAGCATGGATAACGAGTTGATTATCCCTTTGTGTAAGGCAATGGTCAGGACACACTTTGAGTACTGCGTACAGGTCCTGCGAACTCATTTTAGGAAGGATGTATAGTTGCTTAAGCGAGTACAGAGAAGGGCAACAAGATTGGTGAAAAGAACAAAAGGGTGGTCTTACCAAGAAAGACTTAAGTTCCGAAAATTTCAGCGTCTTAAGACTAGACACCTGCAAGGTGATCTGATTAAGGTGTATAAGGCTTTGATGGTTTAATGACCTCAATTCTGATGGGATTCTTTCTCTTGCTCAGATTAAGCACTTGAGGGGGTATAAATTCAAACTCATAAAAGAAAGTTCTAGGATAGATTGTATGGGAATTTACCTTTAGCCAGCGAATACTTGATTGCGGGAACAAACTTAAATCTGTCGTTATAGAAGCTGATAGTTTGGATAAATTCAAGGAAGAACTGGATAACCATTTGGAGTGAATGGATAGGTGAAATAGGAAGGGGTTTTCTTTTTTTTTGGCTAATACTGTATAAGCTTTCTTTCTTGCAGCACATGGCACTACTAATGCGGATGTTAAAAAGGAACCATGAAGTGACATTGATCACAGTGTACTGATGTACGATTTACTTAAAGATGAAACTACCATCAGAGGTAAAAGAAAGGGTTTTTGCTTTCGTAAAGGTGACTATGGTGGTCTCAGACAGTTTTGATATTCTATACGGTGGGACCAACTGATGATTTTACCAACAGCAAATTCTAAATGGGAAGCATTCAAAGAATTAATCTTGGAAGCTACTCTACTTTTTTATAACAACTAAGAAATACTTTTCAAGGTTTAGGCCTATGTGGATGTCAGATGAACTAATGAGACTCGTGGCAGAGAAGAAAAATTCATGGAATGTATATAAATTATCAGGCTACACAGAAGCCTATAGCAGATATAAGCTAGTCCATAATCAGGTCAATAAAGGAGGTCAAGAATGCGAAGCAAATTACGAGAAATCTTTGGCAAAGGATGCAAAGAAAAACAGCCAACACTTCTTTACTTATGTAAACTCTAGAAGGAAGGAGATGAATCAGATTGGTCCACTTGATATCGATGGTTCGATTGTTGATGATCCTGCTCAGGTGGCTCACAAACTGATGAGGGGAGAAATGGTTGAAGTTAAACATATAAGAAAGGCACCTGGGATGGATGGGATCTATCCAGTTATATTAAAGGAGGCAGCAAAGGAAATAAGCACACCCTTAGCCTTAATTATGAGAGCAACTTGGATTCAGAGGAAGTTCCCACGGACTGGAGATGTGCAAAAAGGGCATCATAAGGTGACACAAGCTAAACTAACTAACAAGTCTGTTATTACAGACTTGTTAGTTTAACTTCTGTTCCGGTGAAAATAATGGAGTCGTTGATTCAAGAAGCATTGCAGGATCATCTAAATAAGATTGCAGTTATAGTTCAGACACAGCATGGGTTTGTTAAGGAAAAATATTGTCTGATCAATTTGATTGGATATTATTTATTATTATTATTATTATTTTAGGGTTGTCCGTAATTGAATACATTAACCCGTATTTGTGTGTGAAATTGCGTGTGTTCTATAGTTGATTTGCCTGTTTTGCTGGACGAAAAAAAAACCCAGTTTCTGGGGAAAAAAAACTTGCTATCTATGCCTGAGACCGACTAACTCAGCCACGGAGTGAAAAAAGCCCATTAAAGTTCCTCGCGTCATCGACGGGATTCCAACACTTTTCTATCCGGTGTGGGGAGGACGGTGACGATACCACTGTGCTACACGCGCAGACCAATTTGATTGGCTACTATGATGTCACAAAGGAACTGGATGCAAAAGATAATTTTAATAGCATACTAGGGGGCTCCGCAGCCTGCTCGCTTCGTTCGCCAACCCCCGCTGATGTAGACTCGAACGAGAACGGGCATTAAATTCGTCGTTCCTTTCACCGTGGCACCTCATACTTCCATCGTATAAGATCCGCCGCCAATTTGAAAGTCGATGTTTTCGGCATTAAAAGACGCGAAAGCACAAAGCTTGTTGTGGACTCGTTTTCGCGGATGTATCTCCCTTTTTCCGTGTTGTCAAACAACAAAGTCTTTAAAGCGTCTGCATAGGTATCTTGCCGTCGGCAAACATACCTTCCCTCCGTGACAACACGAATTTGCGGCTTTTCCGAGTTCGCCGTGGAAAGATAATCCGCCGCAATGTTGACATCCATCTACCATATAACCTAAATCGCAATATGATACTTCAATAGTTTCTTCGTTATCAGGATCTTGTGAAGATCTTACATTACGTCTGAGTCGTTTAACGATACGCTGAGTTTCGGCCTG
The DNA here is from genome assembly GCF_048544385.1 of Mastigoproctus giganteus. NCBI lineage: Eukaryota > Metazoa > Arthropoda > Arachnida > Uropygi > Thelyphonidae > Mastigoproctus > Mastigoproctus giganteus. The sequence goes on along the minus strand of NC_143580.1, from coordinate 36,268,308 downwards.
TTTATCGTCCCTTCAAGTTCGTCATCGAACTTATTCTCTGATTAGTTCCTAACCTTTCGGCACGTTTCTCTCTATATTTCCATGAAGACTCGTGACGGCGTCGTTTTCTCTCGGAATCGGTGATTGCCAATCTAGGTTGCGGCACTGTGTTAATTACTACGTTAGTACGTATGATAAGCAAATCAAAAGTCACGGCTTACAAACACACCTGTCGAAACGCACTGATCAATATCTAATCAGGAAATGACCTGTATAATGCGTGAGCAATATTGTTGCATCCGAAAGAGCAGGGCTAAAATATCTGCAAAACTATACAAATGTTTAAAATATTTACAGAATACTAAACTATTTACAAATATACAATCTAGATCAGGTTCCTTCATCAGCTAACATTACAAGGAACATCAAAGGATGCCAAGCGTGGCCATGTATTAGATAGTGAATCTCGCGCATGAGGTTGGTGAACGTTATGGAGGCAATTATCTCTGGAATAAGTGACGTAATTTCCCCACCCACTTCTCCCATTGGCTCGAATAAATATCACTAGGTGGAAAACTTGTTTAATGTATGGGGAGATACTTGGATTTCGCGAAAGCTTTTGATACTGTTACACATGTAAGACTGATGCACAAATTGGAGCAGTATGGCATTTGGGCAAGTTGATGCTATGGATAAAAGGATGGTTCGGCATTTATGAGATCATGCAGAATAGAGTGGATACCAACGAAGGAATTAAAATGGGGAAGGATCATCAAGCTCTAAGCTGCCCAACTCAATGCCAGAGCTGATATTTGTGCATCAGGCAAGACAGCAGCAATCCTCAAGGTAGAATGCTCTGGTCACGCATGAGGTAATATTGTCTATGACTTCTATTGTCAGGGAAATGGGAAATACATTATGAAAAAAATGATAAGTGGAAGAAAACCGCAGGATGACTGCCAAGGGCCCCTTCTTTTATGGACTCGAAAGTAATATATTTTTGTACACGTTTGCAGTAACGATGTTAAGAGTAGGAGATCTGTGGACTTACTTAAAATGATACAAAGGTTGGCTGGGTGGTTAATGAGATAATGACAATATGCTACCGGAACAGGATCTATAAAAGTTAGGTAGATGAGCTGAGAGATGGCAGTTGAAGTTTAACTCTGGCAAATGCAAAGTATTACATCTGGGCAGCAATAATCCCAGATCAACATACCAATTCTGTGGTAGTGGAAAATGAAAAAGCCCTGAGGGTAATTGTGTAGTCAGACAGTTCTCTGAGCAATGCAGACGGACTGCCAGGCCAGCTCATACGGGTTTGTCAATAATATACAGGAAATTTGCTATCAGGAATAAAGAGGTGATTATGCCATTGCGCCAGGCAATGGTTAGGCCACATCTTGAGTACTGCATGCAAATCTGGAGTTCTTATTTTCTGAAGAATATAGAACTGTTGCAACGGGTGAGGAGAACGGCAACGAGATTGTTGAAGGAAACAAAAGGCGATCTTACCAAGAAAGGCTTCAGTTCTGCAAATTGTAGCGCTGGAGAGTAGGTACCTATTTCTTTGAGGTGATTAAGGATTTGAATGGATTGAGAAAGCTGAATTTTAATAGCATTCTTTCTCTTGCTCAGACTACACACATAATGGGGGGGGCATAAACTGGAATTGAGGAAGGATGATTACAAGGCAGATGTGCGGAGGTTTGCCTTCAGCTAGAGGGCGGTTGACTGTTGGAATAAACTTCCATCTATCGTGAAAGTGGATAGGTTGAATAAATTCAAGGAAGAACTAGACAAATTCTTGAAGGGGATGGAAATGTGATGTGGAAAGTTTCTTTTTGGCTGATGACAGGAACACCGATATGGTGCTTACTTTGTTACCGTTAACCGACACGGTCTGTTGGAAATGTAAGGAAGCTGAACGTTGAAAAAAAAAAACGTGCTATCCTTGCCCGAGACCGACTAACTCAGCCACACTGTGAAAAAAGGCCCTTAAAAATTCCTCACGTCATCGATGGGACTCAAACTCAGGTCTTTTCCACCTTGAGTGGAGAGAACGGCGATTCTACCAACTGTGCTACCCATGAGGGCAATGGACTGTAGTATATTAGTGTTCTCGCGGTAGCACTGTGATTATAATCACCTTCCTTTCCACACTGGGTATAAATGGTGTAGGGGGATCAAATCTCGTGAATGATTTTTTCACTCCATGGCTGAGTTAGTTGAGTTGAGGCGAGGATTGTATGATTTTTTCTCTCTGAAACATCAAATGACAAACCTCCAGCATTATCCTGCTGGAGGTTTTCGTCCAGCAAAAACAGGCAAACAGGCAAACCATGCAATTCTAGCAGAGACATGCAATTCGTGACATAATACACATTAGTGTGGCTACAACTCTTTTTTGTACGTACATTAAGAGGATTGGCTAGCCTGAGTCCACGGAGATTTTTCTTATTGGTGTCTTCCTGATGCATCCAACCATGTTAAAATAAAAGTTTGCTCTTTCTAATAGGTCATCTCAAAATAAATGTCATTGCTCTGGTAGTTCGTCTAAGAAAGGTTGTCTGAAAATTTAATAAAGAGATATCCAGTTTTTATTTCATTCATTATTTTTTGTTGTTCTCTCTTAGACTTTCTTAGATAAAATTGAAGAGGTCATGTTTTTATGATCTTTCCTTTCTTCTTGTATTGGACTGCACTGCCGTCATTTTTCACTCCTGTTTTAACTTTTCCAATAAATATCATTATTTGTTAGAATTTGTTACAATCCCTAAATCTGTGTATTGAACTCGAGTTGCTGTCCTACGTATAAACTAACAAATTCTGGAATGTCACTCGCCACTAATACTGCCTGAGTTACTATACCATTGTTAATGTTCCACCAGCTTCACTACAGTCGCTACACCAATGCCATTGTTTTATGAATAAGTGAGTAAGAATATTATCAGCCGACCGGGCTAGCCGGGTGGGTAAAGTACCTGCCTGGCAACCCAAAGGTCGCGAGTTCGAATCCCGCCTCGGGCTTGGATCAAAGTACTGCAAAAACCTTGGGAGGTGCATTATGGCCACAGAAGCCGATGCGCAACAACTACCCAAAAAAAAAAAAAAAAGTAAGAATATTAAAAATGGAAAATACCACAAGATCTAGTGATGAAAGACCTCATCTTTTCCACAGAAATTTATTTGGAATACTGCATTGTTGTATGACAATGCAAGACCTCGTACCATGTGAACAACCCAAGAGACCATTTACTCAGTGCCTTATTATCTTGTGATGCAGGCGATGATGCAGCTGCACCAGGGGATGCTCAAACGGAAAAGAGAAAATTACATAAGAAATAAATAAAATATGTTTCACCAGGAAACAAATACCTGATGATACGCCTCCGCATTAACCCTTAATTACAAACCCACTCGTCCGTGAGACGAGTGAGATTTTTGTTTTTTTTTAATTGTTCTTTACTGGCTAGTTTTCACTTAAATCCATCTCAGTATCTTCAAGTTGCACCAGGTTAAGTTCTTTCCAATCACTTGTCATGGCTCAACGTAGATTACGAGTGTCGGCCATAAAACAGTTTGCTCTCTGGCAGACGTGTAGTGTGCCTTTTTTAAATGTGTTTTTTTTTTTTTTTTTTTTTTTTGTGAGCTTTTGGAAGTTTTTCCCACAAAGAAATGGATTCCGGGATCATCAAATCGGAAGACAATGTGTTCAGGACGGTAGTGAAACTACCATACCGGCAGGTCGGGGGGAGGGATGCCCAGAATCAAAATAACCGATGCTTGACAAGGTTGTTTCAAATCAAATGTGGGCCATTTTTAACCACTAATTCAGATAATCTCCACTGTAGCCAAAAGGTCTGCAGGGACTATTGCTGACTTGTTGTAAAGCTGCGCCCCGGACGAATTCTACGTTAAGTGCACATACCATTGCTATTGGAACATTAGTAGAGGGAGTAGGATATAGGATAAATACAACATAAAAACATACACTGTGCTGCCACTTTATTAGGTACACCTACCTAGTAGCGTGTTGAGCCACCTTTAGCCTTCAAAACAGCCTGAATTCATCTAGGCATGGATTGATCAAGATGCTGAAAACCTTGTGCAGGAACGGAGTACCATGCAGACATGAGTGTGTCACGCAGTTCCTTGAGATTCGACGGAGGTGTAGTCCTGCAGCGAACAGCCCTTTCCAGCTTATCCTAAAGATGTTCAATAGGATTGAGATCCGCGGACTGAGCGGGCCACTGCAGCAAGTAAAAGTCATTGTCATGTTCCTGGAACCATTCCATAGTTATTCGGACTTTGTGCACCTGCGCATTATCCTGCTGGAAGCAACCATCTGACTGAAGATAAACTGTCAACATGAACGGATGCACTTGGTCAGCAACAATGTTTAGGTACGATGTGGCATTCAAACATGAATCTATGGGTATCAATGGCCCTAACGTGTGCCAAGAAAACATTCCCCACACCATAACACTGCCCCCACCACCACCTTGCACAGTAGTCGTCAGACATGACGGGTCCATGAATTCATGTTGTTTTTGCCAAATTCTAAGACTTCCATCAACATGATGCACTAGGAACTTCGACTCGGCAGACCAAGCAACTGTTTTCCAATCCTCGATAGTCCAGCGCTGGTGTTGCTGTGCCCACAGGAGGCGTGCTCTCTTGTTCTTTATTGATAACAAAGGTACGCGATGTGGCCGTCGGCTGTTGTAGCCCATTCGCGACTAATGGTCCGTTGCGATTTGTTCTGCGCACCAAGGTTGTATTCTGACGTGATGTGAGACATTGTGGCCCGTCTGTTTGCTTGCACAATTCTAGCCATCCTCCTCTGGCCTCTCTCATCAACAAGCAATTTTCTTTCACAAGAGTGCCGTTGAGAGGATGTTTTCTGTTCGTTGCACCATTCTCGATATACCCTTGAACTGTGGTGCATGAAAAGTTCAGAAGAATTGCCGTTTCAGAAATGCTTTGTCCAGCACGTCTTGCACCTAATACCATGCCACGTTCGAAGTCCGTTAGATCACCCCTTTTCTCCATTCTTGCTATGGTTTGTGCGCTTAACTGATAGTAGAAAGGTTGTTCTGCTGCATTTATATCCACAACTGTGGTCATGTGACTTGCAACGTTGTGGGACAAACCATTTGTGTGCACAGCAGGGGTGTACCTAATAAAGTGGCAGCACAGTGTAAGATACTGTAGTTATACTTTATAAGGATGCAAATATAAAAATAAAACTAAATAAAAATATATAATAAAAATATAAAAAATAAGAAAACATATATATATTGTTTTTTTTTGTTTGTTTGTTTCTTTGAGCATTTGAAGTTCTTTGGACATTAGAACCCTATTGGTTGCTGTCAGTCCTCTGAGAGCAACCAACGACTTTTATATGGAAGTAGGTTTCTTGAATTTGAAAACGTAATAGGACAGGTGTATAAATGCTTTGGGTGATGAGGTTAAAAAATAAATACAACGTTCAAGTCAGTTTCCCGCTTACTTCTTTTTATTTTTATTTCTTACTTTGTAGCTAATTTACTGACCCCACTTGAAAACAAGAACTTTGTTCAAATGGATATTACTTATATTTTACAATTTGAAAACAAGCCTATTTTGAAGTTATTTCACGGGAATAAGCAAAATAAAGAGAAATCCAAAGCCGTTTTATGAAACTTGGCAATAACCGAATGTGAATATGAATCTCTGAGAGTCTAAAGCGAAGGCAAGATTACAGGCGGAACAAAATTTTAACATTATATGCAAACATTTCCTGGTAATGTATATACAACTTAAAGACAAATACTGTATAGGTATCAGGATGATGGAGTGGGGAGCATGAAATTTATGAAATGTGGCATGAATTTATGAAATTTGAAGGGAGAATGCAATTTATTAATTTTTTTTTTTTAAATGGGGGCATAAGTAAGTTTGGAAACCTATGGCAGAGCCGTCAAGTTGACCATTAGTGAAGCTGGCGAAGGTTCAAAATCAGGAACGGCTGACACAAGATAAGTTTTTTTCGGTGTTTGCGAGAAAAAATGGATCGACGTCGAGATCCTTCTGACTTCGAAAACGTGGTATAATTGTGGAGCAATACGTGCAGATCCCAATATCTCGACAACAGGCAACAAGTTTGTTAAGTGCTCCCAATCTGTGGTGTCACGAGTCTATGGTGACTAGCTCAACAGCGATCGAACAATCAGCCAGAGGTCAAACGTAGAATGGCCACATGTGGCAGATCCCCGTGGTGAGCGATGTGTGTCTCGTCTTGTAACACAGCGGCGACGAAGCACAGTTTCCTAGTTATCCACCCAGTACAACGTAGGAACAGCACGACTAACGCCCACATTGACTAGTATATAGTGTTTAGGGTCAAGCGGCACCGGTGGTTTCCTACAACTCCGCACCATTCACATGGACCATGAGCCGGACATTAGCTGGTATAGGCTATGACAGTCGACTGCCATCACGGGTACCTATGCTAGCTGCGAGGCACAAGAAACTGCGCATTGCATGGGCCCATCAGCACTAACACTGGCCCACCGACATGTGGAAAATCTGTCGCCTGGTCTGATGAATCCCATTTCCAACTCTATCATGCAGATGGACGTAACCGCATTTGGAGTAACATGAGGCCATGGCGCCTGCGTACACTTTGGTTTAGCAGGCTGGTGGCTGTGGTTATGGTTTGGGGACTATTTTCGTGGAATGCCCTGGGTCCTCTGATCACCATTAATCAACGGCCCTATGGGAATGCTACCTTATCACCGTCGCCGACCATGTAAATCCCCTTCATGATAACAGCGTATCCAGATAACTCCGGCGTCTGTCAACAAAATAATACGCTATGCCATGAGGGCCAGCAAGCTGCTAACTGGTTTCAGGAACAATGCAATGAATTCTCCATCCTCCCATAGCCGCCCAACTCACCAATTGAGCATGTTTGGGACTTACCGGAAAAGGACATTCGATGCTACGACCATCTACCCGAAAATATGCTGGCATTACTGGACACAATGTGCAACGCATGGGTAGCACTACCACAGGATTCCCTGAAAAACCTTGTGGAGGCTATGCCAAGACGTATATGGGCTGAATTGCGGCAAAAGTGGTTTCACGAGGTATCAGGTAGGTGTTGCTAATGCAAAGCAAACTCAGTGCAATACAAGGGAGCATTAAAAAATGCGCACTTTTATTGCAGAAAATGTAATATTAAATTTTGCTGCCTGAGTGTTTATCACGCAGTTCCTACTCATTTGAATGGCCCTGGGCATAAACTAATGGGTGTCGACGAGAAGCTGAGTTGCCATAGGCTGTGGTAGAAAGTCATTCTAAAGCATATTCAGGTACCGCTAGAGTTAACAGTTTCGTTGAAGTAAAAGGGTACATTAAAACCATTAAAAGGACTTGATAAGACTGTCCAGACGGTTGCTTTCCTTCTGTGGCTACTTTTTTTCATGAAGCTTTTCAGCTCTGTTGCCTAAAACTGTACTTTCTGCTTTTACACAGTCCCATCCAAATGAAAATAAACTTTATCTGAAAGCTAGGTGTTTTGCAACACGATGTCTTTCCATTGCCCATGCGGCTAATTGAAGTCTCTGTTTATCATTTTTGGAAAGTTTACGAAGCACTATAATCTTGTTTAGGAACATTTTCAAATCCAATCGAAGCATTCGTTGAACAGACCACCGAAAAACTCCAAGTTAATGAGCTGCTTTTTTGTTGATTTACATGATTTTCATGCTGTGCAGGGTGAAAAAAAAAATAAATAATAAATAATAAATAAATAAATAAACATGATGGAATAACCCTACTCTCTCCGTCTCAGCCTGAAATTTTACCAATAAAATCATGCAGATTGTAATTTAATGCTTGGACATTAGTGTACTGCATATTCAATATATAAAAAAAAAAAAAAAAAGGAGGAAAAATATGTAGGTAACATCTGTTCATCTGGGATGGAAGTATCATAATCTTAGGAGTATCAGAAGCGAAACGAAACGAGGGTAAAAAAATCGATAGTTCACTTGATGGCGATCAGTTTGCACGATTGTATTAAGTGCATACTAAGCCTAGATATGTTAAAATTGAAAAAATGAAATTAAATATAATATAATCATAAATTTAGTCAATGAAAGTATATTATCTGAACAGGTTCACCTACTGTAAGGTTAGTAAAACTCGGTTTACTAACCTTGCTAACGAAGATGAGAGATAGTGTAAAAATGTTATGCTTATGCTCTAATCAGTTATCATTTGACATACTTATAGCACACATTTACTTTTAGTCGGTCTGCTAAATTCGTCTGCTTAAAAGGCTCATGGAGGTAAATGTGGTGAAGGATCGATATTCACAAGCCATAGTTAGCAGTTATTCATCGAAATCACTTGGGTGTAACATGGTAGCTGCTCTAATGTAATACCGTAGGTGAACGTTTCTATTTCTGCCTTTTCTGAAGTGCAATACTCAAACTTACAAATTTCTTAAATAATTCTGTTGAAACAGTGATTGAAATTTTGGTATCCTAAATGAACCACTTAACCAGAAATAACTATTTAAATTTGTAAATTATCTAACAGTCAACTTGATTGCATTTTGTAGGGTAAACAAGTACGATATTTCCGAAGTAAATAGGTTCCTTCCACACCTTATAAATTGCTAAAAAATTCAGAGGTAGTTTTATTGGTGACATTGATCACTGGTATTGATTACGCAGTAGCTTTTTATGCGTGTTTTCATATATTCGTAATGCTTATTGTTTTCACCATGTCCGTCCTTCCGTCCGCATGTAATAACTAGACTTCTAGTAAACGGATTTCATGAAATTTTATATTTGGACTTTCTAGAACGGTGGAGCCTTTCCAAATTACATTAAAATTGGACCAATCTGACCAAACAAGAAATCCGGCAATTATTATTTATTAATTTCTTTTTTTCCAAACATATCACATAGGCCAGGGATCGGCAACCTGTTTTTGAGTGAAGAGCCATTTTTGATCTAATTAAAAAAAAAAAAAAAAAAAAAAGAGAGAGAATCTGAAGAGCCACACTTCAGTTCAAGCTGGGAGGAGGGTGAGAGGTGGGGGAGTTTTTTAAGAAATGGAATAGAGTGGGAAGGCGTTTTATTAAAAACATATAAATTTTGAAATATTATTTATTAATACTGAAAAAAAAAGTAACAAACATCCAATTAGGTACGAATTAATGTGACTTTTGCTGCTGAACTTCTTGAGCGAGTCTCTCAATATCAGGCGAGTATGCCGTAATTTTCATCTTTAAACATTCTGAGAGACTGGCATTGTTCAGACAGTTTCTTGATTTATTTTTAATATAGTTCATGGTCGAAAATATTTGCCCACAGAGATATGCCAAACTGAGGGAAGTCCAAACCCAAATATTTTCCATTAAGCTACTCCACGCATCGAACACAATTTGATCTTGCTTTTTCAACTCATCTATTGCCGCCATTTGTGTAGAATTGCAAGGCCAGCCATTTGCCTTTCCAAATCCTCAATTTCAGTTTTAAGGCATTTTAGTCTTGCACTCCATATGTCCTTGATTTTTAAGTTCTCTAATTCCATTTAAAATTGTGCTTAGTGTTGGCTAAAAGTTAGAGAGCTAAAAGTTTGAGCAGTTACATTCTTAAAGAGCGGCATGCGGCTCTCAACCCCTGACATAGGCTATCCATATACGGCATAGGCTGTATATGGATAGCCTATGTCAGGGGTTGCGAGTATGGATAGCCTATCCTGACATAGGCTATCCATATTTGTAGCTGAAGCACTGGATATTATGTTTGTTGCCATGCACCGGTTGGAGGAATGAATGGACAATGTGGAAGATGTCCAAAAAAGAAATGTTCTCAGTTCGCGAATAAAAGTCGTTCTCTTTTTTTTTTTTTTTTTTTTGCTCTTTATTTTTTGTTGTTGTTATAAATCATGACTTATTATCATTATTTGCTATCACGCCTGAAATGTAACGCACTGCGTACATTATTACTATTGGTTCCAAACAACGAACACTATCATCTTCGAGTGACTTCATAAAAAAACATTTTCTTACAAATAAAAATGGTTGGTTGGGTTTTATTATAAAAAAAAAAAAAAAATGGTACCTCACTGTTGTTTAGAGCCCTTGGATTTCGAGGCGAAAGACAAAGAAAGTGATTGCAATTAAACTGAGCATACCTCAAGGTCTATAGAAATCTCATTGAAGTAACTAGAGACCCTGCTTGAAGTAATTAGAGCCCTTGCTTGAATTAATTAGAGCACTTGCTTGAATTAATTAGAGACCTTGCTTGAAGTAATTAAAATATTTAGAGAAGGTCTGATCCACTCATTACCACCATCATCGTGGTCTTTGTTTTCTTCACCCTGGTTCCGCCGTTCTGAACTGACCTTCATATTAACTGGCTATGATAACAGCCTCCAACCAGATATAATTATTTATTATACTTCATGTCACGAGTTGGAACTCGAACCATGCCACAAAAAAAAAAAAAAAATGGCCCATTGTTAATTGTGTCATAGTATTAGTGGCATGTGATGCAAGATAGCAAATGTATGAGTTTATGCAGCATCACCCAAAAGAAAAAAAAAAAAAAAATTCACACCATTCCCTCCAAATGCCTGTCCAGTTCCTCCTTAAATTTATTCAACCTATCAACTTCCACAACGACAGATGGAAGTTTGTTCCAGCAATTAACCACCCGCTGGCTAAAGGCAAATTTCCGCACCACTATTCTACATCTTTCTTTTCTTAATTTGAATTTATGTCCCCTTAGGTTCGTAATCTGAAGAAGTGGAAGAATCCCATCAGAATTCAGCGTGCTCAACCCATTCAAGGCCTTATACACCTCAATCAGATCACCTCGCAGGTGCCTAGTCTCCAGCCGCTGCAATTTGCAGAACTTAAGCCTCTCTTGGTAAGAGGATCCCTTCACTCCCCTCACCAATCTTGTTGCCCTTCTAAGTACACGCTCAAGCAAATCTACATCCTTCCTAAAATGAGGCCTCCAGAACTGTACGCAAGTACTCAAGGCGTGGCCTGCCCATTGCCTTATACATAGGGACAATCCTCCTTTTCCCTGCTAGCAAAATTCCTGTATATCATTAACAAAACCCCATGACCTGCCCTGGCAGCCTGTCTGCATTGCTCAGAAAACTTCATATCTGACTGCACAATTACTCCCAGGTCTTTTTCATTTTCTACCACCTTAAGTGTAGTACCACACAGTTGGTACGTTTCTCTGGGGTTACTTCTACTCATATGCAGTACTTTGCATTTGTCAATGTTAAACTTCAGTTGCCACTTCTCAGCCTATCTGCCCAAATTTTATAGATCCTGTTGCAGTAGCACACTGCCATTACTGTCATTAACAACCCTGCCAACCTTTGTATCATCTGCAAACTTCGACACTAAGCCTGATATACCTTCATCAATATCATTGATAAATATACAAAACAACAGTGGACCCAACACTGAACCCTGTGGGACTCCACTAATAACATTAGTCCACGAAGAGCAGCACCCATTGATTACCACCCTCTGTCTTCTCCCACTCAACCATCCTTTTATCCATTGTAGCAACTTACCCTTAATACCATTCTGCTCCAATTTGTACAGTAGTCTTCCATGCGCAACAGTGTAAAAAGCTTTCCTGAAATCCAAGTATATGATATCAAAATTATTTTTTGCATCCAGTTCCTTTGTAACCACATCATAATATCCAATTAAATTTGTCAAACAAGAATTTTCCTTAACAAACCCATGCTGTGTCTGAATTATTGCTGCAGTCTTGTCTAGATGATCCTGCAATGCATCTTGCTGGTATATCGGTTGTTAAAATGAATCTGAAAACTACTCAAGCCACCAATGGCTGTGCCAAGTATAAAAATGAATTATTTATTTTTATTTTTATTATTATTATTTTTTAACTATAGATTTTAATGTCTTATATCAGGACTACTTAACCTTTTCACGTTGGGATCACAATACGAACTGTCTCCTATTTAGGCTAGTGAGTAAATACTAGAAGAATAAAGTAAGAAACATCAGAAATGAATCGTCTGGTACAGCGATGGTGAACATTTTCCAGCCTGCATGCTAAAAATAAGCTTGATATAAAAATACTGGTAACTTTTCGCGTATCATAGAAAAAGAAAAAAAAAAAATTCGCTATGTTCGCCATACGTTACATTTCAGTCTGCGCGGGTAGTAGAGTGGTATCGTCACCATCATCCCCACACCGGGTCGAATCCCGTTGATGACGCGAGGAACTTTAATGGGGTTTTTTCACTCCGTGGCTGAGTTAGTCGGTCTCAGGCGTAGACAGCCAATTTTTTTCCTCAGAAACTGGTGTTTTTTCGTCCAGAAAAACAAGCAAATCGACCAGAGAATACACACAATTTACAGACACTAATACTGGTTTATATAATGAATTATGTGTGACCCTAAAATAATAATTTAGTCAGTTAATACCTTAGCATAATATTCACTCAACCTCTTGCAATGTACGCCGGCTGTTCAATAAAGAATGATCATAATTTTTCATGAACAACCGTACTGCTTGCTATTTCTAGCTGAGCTGCGGAATTTAAGACCAAACCACGCTGCAACACATAGTAACTTCGCAGTTGTCTCGTGAGCACGGTGTGACCTTGGATGTCAGTCAAGTTTATGCCTGTTCAGTTTCGCCAATGTATCAATGTTGACACGCGAGGAACAGCATGCTGCTCTCAAATTTTATTTCTATCTCAAGAAAACATCAGCTGAGGCCTATGAAATGTTAAAAGAGGCTTATGGTGAATCTACGCTTCCATGCAGCAAAGCTGGCAAGTGGTTTAGAATATTTAAAAATGGACGTGATTCAATCACAAAAATCGGCGGTCCTGGATCTCCAACCACTTTTGTCATCACAGAAATAATAAACACTGCTTCTGCAATAGTGAGAGAAGTTCGTCGTATAACAGTAAAACTGTGCTAGAGCGTGCTCACACGCTCTAGCACAGCAAAAACCGACAAAGGCGCGGAAGGTAACAGTGAACCACCACACCAAGCCTATATTCCCATATTTTGTGGTTTCACGTGGATTCGAACTCGCGGCATGCGTAATTCGGTTGTTTAATTGGCTGCTCGCACAGTGTGTACAGTTAGAGTTGAACACGTACATTAAGAAACTATTGCACGACGCTAAACTCACTTCTCACCATGCAACACTTTTAGCGTTGGTCTTGATGTGTATTAAGTGGCAAGGCAATTAAGGCAATGAGACATGAATATATTTTCCTGTTTTCTGGACGAAAAATCAGAGTTTCCGAGAAATTAAACCATGCAACTCTCGCCTGTGACTGCCTAATTGGGCCACGGTGTAAAAAAAAAAAAAAAAAAAAAAAACAATAGAAATCCTCCCGTCGAGACGGGATTCGAACCCGGGGCTTTACCACACAGTGTGAAAGGACGGGGAATGTAACTACTGCGTTAACAACGAGGGAACAGACAGTTCTTAACTGTCGAAAAAAATTATCACCAAATCGTGTAGTAGTAGAAGACTTAAGTAAATTTAAAAAAGAGTTACACAGATGAACCCATGGTACTTTTTTTTTTTCTTAAGGCTGACGCCAAATAAGTACTTCCTCACTTTCGTTGATATTAATACTAATATTGACATTTCACAATATCTGATTACACACTTAAATATTTTTGTTAAATTACTTAACAGAAGTACCTTAATTACCATATTTTATAATTATCAAGTGCTTCTTTCTCAGTATCACTGTGCCAAGAAAGCCTTTTAAAACTAGGTATCATTGTGTGTGATAAATGTTTCAAAAGGCGAATTTTGGGGTAAAAAAATATTTTAGCGCATATATTTGAAACATAAATTCATACGTGCTTACTAAACAAAATGTTAGTGTAAAAAGAATCTTTTACTAATCGCAGAACCCACAAAACCTCATCATCGCTATACCAGTCATTACTGATCTATATTCTGAACTTTCGCTATTTTCAAAGATTGCGACACCTTCAGTGCCATCGAGGGCACTGAGATTCCATATTTCTAAAAAGTTTCATTAGCTCCCATTCTTGCCTGTGAAATGGTTGGTCGCTTCACTCGCCCTATTTGTGTCATATCGTGATTTGGTGCCTCTAATTAGTCCACTCCCCAATATGAATACTTTAGAGGCTTTAAATGAGACATTCAATGGTTGCAGTTGGCTAGTAATGCCTCTTGGAATCACAGCAGCCGTATTTCATTCCCCAACTGTCCTTTTGGTTACCTCCGTCAACGCGTGACCTGAATTAGTTAGAGCGTTAGCTTTTTCAGGCCACCTGGACATTTTTAACAAATTTTTTCTAGCTATAGCTTTATTCCTTTTCAGTCCTCTATCCATTAGCTTTAATCTGGATGAGAAGTCCTTACGGAATTCATTGTAGAGCATCATCTTCCTTTAGAATATTATTAACAAGGAAGTAGTTTTGTAGCAGAACAGGTGAAAACAATACAGCGGGTTATTCTCGTGACCATAAATTTTAATCATGGAGATTTTTAGCACCTTTCAGTCTTGTTTTAGGGCCCATCGTATATTAGGGGAATTTATTCCACATTACCCAACTTCGAAACACAATTTCCTCCCTGAATTAATCGCAGATTTCTGAAACTGAAGAATCTTCAAAGGCTAAACCAGGCCCTTCGCGACAGGGTAGACAACATTAACGTTGCCTAGGCAGCATGGCCATAGGGCAGGAAATGGGAGACAGAAATAGGGAAACAGTAGCAACAAACAACCTTGTAGCCGAAACGTCAAAAAAACCAAGTGACGCAAATTTTACGTTAATAGTTCAAAAATTATTCAAAATAAAAACATAAAACAATTACCAATAGTTTCATGAATAGAAGAAATCAGTCGCCAAGATAAAAGTTAGTCTTAAAAATCCTTTCCCTCTGCTCTTTTTCAGCCATTGACCCTCTCATTCAGAATGGGTGGGAGGACCAGTGGTCGCTCCATTAGTCAGAAGATAGATAACAGAAAGATCCATTATTTTTTATTGCAAAGCGTTGCGTATCCTTCGCTAAACGTTCTCATTTTCAGAACATTCTTAAGAGAACCTTTTATAAATATACTGCATGTAACAGGAGTTACATCTAAATGATCCAATTCAAGCTTTCTCTTTACGTCCAAAGAAAGGGGATGATATTTTTATTCCTAGCGTGGAGGAGACAAAAAGCCTAGCGATGGTCCCGCTGCCAACCTTCTTGCTTCAAATATCATATTTTTTGTAAACACGGAAATCTCCCCTTTTTTTTCCCTTCCTATGGTCTGTTATTCAATTTGCTCTCAGTTGGAGAGGACTGAAATGTTTTTCTTTTTGTCATAATTTGAAGTCTACAATGGCTACGAAAAACTTCGCTACCTATTTCGTTAGGCCTACAAATTTATAATAAACTGATTACCGTACAACTTAACACTGAAATACGAGCTACTGAACAGATGTTTCTCGCCCTCCACTGGTGACTGACTGATCCAGAGGGATAAGGTCACTCAAAAGATTACTAATTCGGACTGAGCGTTCTGTTGATCGTTATGTATGTAGATCACAGCGGGACGAAACATAGGGAAAATGAGAAATGGTACATGGTAGGTTTTTCCTTCCCTGTAGTTCTTTCATTCCGTATAGTTCTTTCCAAAAAACTTTCTAGAAGAATATGGCTTTTACTGCTCTTCTTTTGGGGAATAAAGGGCGAGTTTTAATTAAGGAGATATGTATAAAAAAAAAAATTTTTTTAAATCTGCATATCTTCAAACCATAAGATGAAGGGTTCACGAAGTACAAAAAAAAAGAAAAAAAAAAAGTCTTATGATCCGGAAAATACGGTATTAATTTTAGTCATTATCACTGGTAACGAAAAGTAGTGCAGAAAGAGTGTCACCCTGTGTGAAGCACTCTTCCGCATTACTCTTTTTACACCATACTTTGGACGTTCCGACGATATTAATTTTTTTTTTTTTTTTTAATTTTAACTCAGTTTATCTCCTCTGAACTCTCGGGCACTCAATTTAAGGCCAATTATCTAATTCAATCACCAAACTTTAAAAGACAATCACCAAATAAATTCCTAACAAAAATAAAAAAATAAATAAAAATAAATGAGACTATTCTATTTAAGTATTATTCATAATTCTAAATATAAGTTTGTTCCATCTATTAATTTACTTACATCAAAACACACAAAAACCATTTCGGTTTACAGCAATAACTACTGAATGTCTCTTCGCAAATTATTTTCGCTATTTTTTAGTGCATAACTTTTGTGGGAAGCACAGTTAGTATAGTCACCGACCACTAGAAAAGACCTGAGTTCGAACCTTGTCAATGATGCTAAGAATTTTTATGGGTCTTTTTCTTAACGTTGCTGAGTTAGTCTGTCTCACAGGAGGGTAGCATGGTTTTTTCTCCTGGAAACTCGGGTTTTCTGTCTAGCAAATAGCAAATCGATCACAGCACACATACAATTTACAGACATATCATATATGGCGCAATATGGCCTAAGTTGCTGATGCGCCTAAAAAAAAAAAAAAAAAAAAAAACCCACAACCAACCAATGCATAATAAAGATCATTGATTCATTAATCAATATTTTAAAGTAACTGTGAAGCTGAATATTTTTATGCCTCTCCATTTTGATCAAATTTCAAACAGTCTCTTCTCTTGTATATTAGTTTCACCACAAATGGAATTTCTTTAATGCGTAAATTTATGGAATTTTCTTTAATTTTTATAGAACCAAAGATTTCAATCTTGGCCGAATGCTTTCACTTTTCATTGGAAATTAATATTTTAAAAACGAATTTATCTGTAATGAGTAAACTCCACAACTCGTATATCCAAAAATTGACTGCCCAGTCATTTGGGATATGGCCAAATGGAAAATTCCCAAGAATCATAAATATAAACCTAAACTAATTTCACAACTCAAATAGGTTTTACTTTGTTAACAAACGTTTTCCTTTTCCCCTAATTCCTGAATTAACTCATTATATATTAACTCTGTGTAGCATCCTTGATCTGAATTCTAGAAAACTCACAAAACTTAAATCAATCCGACATACAATATTAGCATTCTCTTGATTTTGTAACACATTTTTACTTTCTTGTACTATTTTTCAAATAAAACTTAACATTTGTACTGAATTTTTAATTATTATATATTTTGAGATGTTATTTTATTCTGTTCTTAGATATTTTTATTAGTTTTTTTTTTTTTTTTTTTTACCTCTATAAAATCTCCTACAGCCACAAACTTCGTTCTGCTAAACTTCTAGTCTTACAAGTACTATATGTTTTTTATGTAGAAGAGAAACGGGAAGATATACACTCAGTGATCACTAAATTATAACCACCACCATCCGTAATGGGCTACGCCGCATAGCTCCCAATATAAAAAGCCGCACAGCTTCGTACGCTACAGCTGTAGTAATTTGCATCTGATTGTACAAGTAAAAGTGATGAAGTAGCAGATATGGGACATAGTAAAGATATTAAGGAATTTCATAAGATTGATTGTGGGAGGTCGTGAGTCGGGTGCTTCTATATCGGAAACGGCACATTTGTCAATTGATCACGACTACCTACCTCCGACAGAACTGTACAGGATTACCCAAGGTTCGTGGTGAGCAAAAGGGTGCAGTGCACTGTACGGGCCCAACAGCAGGTCGCTGTGTAACAGTAGACATCGCAATACAATATGAGGAATGCAAGAACAATATCGAAATGACAATGCGCCGCACAATCAGACGTATTTATTATTATTATTAGTGAGGTTTTTTTTGCGGATTCTAGAGTTCCCCCCATTCGCCGATTTGTCATCTTGTGATGAGGAAGCGCCATCGCCGGCCGTTTGTGCGCAGTGTTGGAATATGTGAAGGTGTGATGTGTGTGTGTGTGTTTTTTTTTTTTTTTGTGTTGAGTGGCCGGCGTCAGGCGATTTAGCATCCGTGGGACATCAAACACGAGTTTGATTGCTCACATCTCTAGCTGCGCAGAGGCAGGCCAGATTCATCTTTTAGCTCCTGCTGGGCGACCCCAAAACTGATGGTCTGGGGGGAAGCCCGTGGAAATATAAGAAAGGAGAGTGGATGTACAGCAGGGGGAAGATGGGGAAGGAGGGACTGAGGGAATATAGTGATAGAAAGATGGAGATGATAGTTAGATGCATCCACATAGAAATAGGAAGGAGGAGTTGTTAGTTGAAGTGATAGAGTAGAGCACTAGACAATACGTCCAGGAATCCCACCTCTTAATAGGGATCAGCAGTGCAGACTGCACCCCAGGGTAAGGGTCAGTAGCTAAAATCCCACCCCTCAGTAGGGGCAGCAGGCAGTGAAGATTCCACCCCTCAGTGGTGGGTCAGCATCAAATTTCCCGCCCCCTCAGTGTGGTCAGCAGGCAGCAAAGATCCACTCCTCTGTAGGGATCAGCAGGCAGTGAAGATCCCACCCCAGGTTGGGGTCAACAACAAAGATCCCACCCTCAGTAGGAGTCAGCAAGCATTGAAGATTCCCCAGGCAGGGGTCAGCAGTGAAGATCCCACCCTCAAGCAGGGGTCAGCAGGCAGTGAGGATCCCACCTCTGTAGGGGTCAGCAGGCAGCGAAGATCCCGCCCCAGGTTGGGGTCATCAACAAAGATCCCACCCTCAGTAGGGGTCAACACAATCAGACGTATGGGGTTCCACAACAGAAGACCCGGGGTCTTCTGTTGTGGAACTACGTGTGCTACGCACTGTGGAACCGTGTGCTACGCACTGCTGCTCCTTCCCACCTGGCCACGGAGGCCAGGTGGGAAGGAGCAGCAGTGCGTAGCACACGCTTCTTGATTAGACCGGGGTTCGAGCCCGTCACCACCAAATACGGAGGATGCGGAAAGGTCAGGGAATGACCACCGCATATCCCGGAGCAATATGGCCTTAGTTGCTAATGCTCCTAAAAATCAAATAACAAACAACAACAGAAGACCCAAGAGACACTCTCTCCTCACTGCTGACTTGAATGAGTCCAAATACCTGGTGCAACACGCCGACGGACACCTTCATGTGTGGTGCAAGCAACGCTATCCAGGCAGGTGGCAGTGGTTGCTTAATATGGGGCATCTTTTTCTGGCAAGAACTAGAACCCCTAGTGCATACGGACCAACGTTTCACTGGTGAGATCTACCGGCAGCTTTTAGGAGCCCATGTGCACCCTTCCATGTTGCATTTTTTCCCGGATAGAAACGGGATTTTCCATGACGATAATGCGCCGTGTTACCGGAACCAAACTTTGCACGAGTGTTTCGAGGAACACAGTGAAGATATCACTCATTTTGATTGGCCTCCAAATTCGTCTGAACTCGCTCCAGTTGAACACGTGTGTGATGTTTTGAAACGAGAAATGAAGCGTATAGACATGCAGCCGTCACTTTGGAAATCCTTGCAGGCAGCACGGCTGCAGATCCCTACAGTCATATTTGGACATCTAATGGAGTAAATGCTTAAGCGAATAGAGGGTGTTATTAGTACTGGTATTAGTAACGGCCATTTGGTGCAAAGAAGCCTAAGCCTTATTCTGCACCAGCCAAAAAAAAAAAAAAAAAAGAGTAAAATAAAATAAATAATTAATAACTAACAAAAGAAAAGGAAATACACAACCTATACATTTCCTACCTGCCGTAGCTAATTATCCAGCTAACCTTTGAATTTCCCCAAACTGTCCTGTCAGCCTCAACCACCCATGTTAGCATTAGACATGTGATGCAAGAAAGCAAGGCGTCTCCGTAGCCAGGTGGGAAGAAGCAGCAGTGCGTAGCACACGCTTCTTGATTAGACCGGGGTTCAAGTCCGTCACCACCAAATACGGAGATGCGGAAAGGTCAGGGAATGACCACCGCATATCCGGAGCAATATGGCCCTAGTTTTCTAATGCTCCTAAAAAAAAAAAAACCAAGAAGCAACTTATGCAGCATAAGCAAAAAAAAACAAACAAAAAACTCCCACCCTCATCCACCCACCCGCTCCAAAAGCCCTGTCCAACTCCTCCCCCCCTTACAACCCACCCAAACCATCAACCTCCACAACAGCAGACGGAAGCCTGTTCCAGCAATCAACAACTCGCCGGCTAAAAGCAACACTCCGCACATTCCACTCCACAACTGTCCCTCCCCAACCCGAGTCTACGTCTCTTTCAGGCCTACAATTCTGAGCAAGAGGAAGAACCCCCATCAGACTGAGACCGCTCAACCATTCAAAGCTCCACACACCTCAATCAGGACCATCCCAAAGGCGCCCAGCCTCCAGACGCCACAATCCGTAGCCCTAAGCCCCTTCCGGCAAGAGCATCCCCCCCCCGCGCTCCCACACCAATCCCTCCCGCGCCCGTCCAGCAAAAAAAGTGCTAACGGTGACACACACAGACACGTGTGTGTGTATATATATTATTACTATTATTATTAGCCATATGGTGCAAGGAAGCCTGAGGCTTATGCAGCACCAGCCAAAAAAAAATATTTCTGAATTACCTTGAGAGAAGAGAGAGAGAGGAACAGGAGTCAGAAGTAGAAGGGAATCACCAAGAAAGAGAAGAATGATGATATCCAGCTCAGGACCCTGGTGTGCCAAGCCCATACTCACCAGATGTGAGCCCCTGGGGTTATGCATAAACAGTTTTTCTGAAAAGAAAATTCCAAGTTTTATGTGTGAAACAACTCAACTTTATTTGCAACGGGCCAATTTGCATGTGATGCGGGCTGAAACACCCAGAAAAACCATAATCACTTCTCCTAATGTCGGCTAAGTACAGTCTCTATTGAAGAGGACGTGATCATTCCTCCAGCTGCTGACGGGAATCGAACCCATGCTTCTTCAAACAAGTGGCAGTCTGCGATAACAAACTACTGTTGTTAGACATGTACAGGTCACATGTCCCAATAAATAGTCGAAAATACAGCAAGCCGCCAATATATATAAAAAATGAATACTGCGGCAGATATTTTTTAAATTTTTAATGGATTTTTGAGGCCTTCTAATTAGGATACCTTCACTTAAAAGGCGCCATAAAGTTCCTTCGACGGAATTCGAAATCACACTATCCAAAGGGTATCAAGTGAGATTACTATTATAGTACCATTAGTTGCAAATGAAAGCAAGCTTATACAGCATCATCAGCACAAACGGTATCATCATACATTATATAGCATCATCAGCACAAAAAAAAAAAAAAAAACTCTTAAGAATTTGTCTAGTCCCTTTAAATTATTCAAACTACACACTAACACAACACCAGATGGAAGTTGCCACTGCTGTTCCACTGTAACTAAAGGTGAGCATACATTTGCTAGATATATAATGCTATTTTTTTATTTAAAAAATATGCAATTTACTTTGGACTAATAATGTCACTGATCATTTCACACCATCCTTCAAGTCCGTTTAGTGAGTTCGCCACTTGTCATTCATTTGGAGAAGCCTGAATTCAAATACCGTAGAGGCCGAAAAAAATTTTAAAGAGCTAAATTAAATTTAAAAAAAAAATTGCAGGCCTCTTTTGAGGACGGGTTAGCCAAAATGTTATCATCATGAGTCCGTGAATACAGATGAAACACATATGAATTGGACCACTATATCCAAAGTAGCCAATGCTCTAATGAATCCCCAAAATAATCATTGCATTAGAATAATTACTAAGCTTTGTAGATATAGACTAGTGACGTAAATTTTTGAATCTAACAAAAAATAAATAAACAGTAAATAATTTAAACACACTCATCAACTCGATAACTTAAAATAACAGAACCTAAACGTACGTATCTGTAAATAGGATATTTTACACAAAAATAGCTAGTATTATATTCCCAGAAATGACATTTAACATTACAAATAAAGATAAAATTTATGTACGCAATCTTGCAAAACATATATTATCTCTCAGCTACACGGATCTGCTTTCAATTAACCATTCAAGATGCAAAATATACAGATGCTTGAATGCTCTGTAAAAAGAAATTCAAAATGCACAATAAAAAATAAAAAAAAACTATCACTGTCAATTAATATTTGCACCAGTTTTTTAATTACTTTTTATTTTTTAAAGTTTGTAAGAAAGAGGAAAAAAATAAATGCTGTAATTTAAAATTAAACTTAATGTCACAAAGAAAAATTACCTTTATGTTTTGCCTAAAGCGCTATGCATCTGGAACCAGTTGTTCTAATATTAAGAAAAGTTTACAAGATTGTGCAGTATTATAATGGCACACTTATCTCTCAACAGCTTTAACGATCAAAAATTTCCTGATTAATGTTTCTCCATGATATAACACGATTTAAAATATTACGTTACTTCAAACAAGATAGACAAACATTTGCTCAGAACAGACAATAATAGCACTTAAACCCTGATAGGGAACAAATATGCAATAATGATAAAATATTTATTCGAAACTAGATATACAAAATATATGAATTTTAATACGTGTGTTTTTGATTATGCATTAATAATAAAAACTAAATAATATAAAGAGCAAAATAATTGTAATAGATAATAGAATTATACACTCAGCGATTTTCATATGGCGACTTAGTTTCTATGCCACCTTTTCATTGCATTTTTAAATGCCATCTAAAGGCAAAACTCTAAAATTAATTTAACACTTCCGGGCTGAAAAACCCTGCCCGGAAGTGTTAAATTATATTTATTTTTATATTTATTCGTTTTGTCTAAATTTATAGAAAAATGGGGGAATCTGTAGAATTATTATTATTATTATTATTATTATTATTAGCCATATGGTGCAAGGAAGCCTGAGGCTTATGCTGCACCAGCCAAAAAAAAAATTTGAGTTTCCCTGAGAGAGAGAGAGAGAGAGAGAGAGAGAGAGAGAGAGAGAGAGGGAGAGAGAGAGAGAGAGAGAGAGAGAGAGAGAGAGAGAGAGAGAGAGAGAAGGAAGGAAATCACCAAGAAAGAGAAGAATGATGATATCCAGCTCAGGACCCTGGGTGTGCCAAGCCCATACTCACTAGATGTGAGCCCCTGGGGTTATGCACAAAAAACAAAAAAGAAACAAGTTTCTCATTGGCATCTTTCGGGTCTAAACTCCTCATTTTTTTTGTCTATGGAGTCTTTTGCTTTTGCAAGTTAGAAAATATTCAATGATATATTTATTTTTGAAATTTTATTTAATTTTATTTTTATAATATGTTTATCATATATACGAAGTGTGGCGATAAAGTTCCCGGACTGTTGTAGTTGGGTCATGTTCGATGAGTTTGAAAATAAAGAGAAGAATTCGTTCGTTTTGCAACGAACGAATATCAAATTTTACTTCAAACTGGGTAACTCTACAACAGAAATGTATGAAATGTTAAAAATTGTTTATGTTAATGTAACGTTAAGTCCTACCAATGTGTTTGAATGGTATAAGCAGTTCAAAGACGGACGTGAGGATAATCGTGATAACTCAAGAAGTGGAAGTCCCTCAAACTCTCGAAATGAAAACAGAGTTGCAAAAGTTCAATAAATTTGGGGAAAGAGACAGTCGTTTGACTCTCAGAATGATGGCTGATGAGTTGGATATGAATAAGGAGACGAATCGCAAAATTCTGCATGAAGATTTAGGGAAAAGGAAGGTCTGTGCCGCGCAGCCTCACGGATAAGGGAAAAGCAACGAAGAGTGTAATCGTGCGAAGACTTCATCCAGACTTGTCAAGACAATACAGTACTAATTTCCTGGACTGTATTGTCACTGGAGATGAGTGTTGGGCGTTTCAGTTACGACCCAGAGACCAAGTATCAAGCATGCAGTGAACTTCAAAATCATCATCACCAAGGCCCAAAAAGTTTCGTTTGCAGAAGTCCAGGACCAAGAGTCAATACTATGCTGATCATGTTTCTCGACAAACAGGGTGCGATTCACAAGAAATTTGTACCTGAACGGGAGAGAGTCAATGCTACTTCTACGTACAGGTGCTTCAAGGACTATTGAAGCGCATTTCCCGTGTGAGATCACAATTTAGACAGAAAGACAGCTCTTTCTTGTTGCACAACAATTACCTCGTCCATTCCGTACTTGTTGTGGAGACATTTCTAAGGAAACATGGCATTGTACAGATCAACCATCCATCCTACTCTCCCGATCTAGTACAAAAAAAAAAAAATAATAAATAAATAAATAAACTATTATTTTAAGACCATCCGAATAATTAAATTCATCTGCCGTGCATTGTGTATTATGTCTGTAAATTGAGTGTGTTCTCTGGTCAATTTGCCTGTTTTGTTGGACAAAAAACCTTGCTATCTACGCCTGAGATCGACTAACTCAGTCACGGAGTGAAAAAAGCCCATTAAAGTCCTCGCGCCATCGACGGGATTCGAACCCGGACCTTCCCCACCCAGTGTAGAGAGGTACCACTGTGCTAACCGCGCAGACCCCCGATTTAGCACTAGCAGACTTACTCTTTCCCAAGGTGAAAATTGCCCTCAAAGAAAGATGATTTCAAGATATTAAGAACATAAAGAAAACGTAGCCGCCGGACTGAACATTTTCTTTTTGGACGCCTTCGCTGACTCTTCTCATAAACTTTTGGAACAGTGTAATAGTTGTAATCAATCAGGTGGTGATTACTTTGAATAAAAATAACATCATTTTTGAGCTCTTTCACTTTGTGTTTTTTTTATTGCGCCAGTTCGGGAACTTTGTAACACCTCCTACATGAATACACAAATCGATTATAATTAATCCTTATCGCTTTAACGATTTGTAAAAGAAACACAGTTAATCGCACTGAACTGAATATTGGAGAGACAATGTTCAAATCATACAGAAATGGGGACATTAAAATAAAATCCAAAAAGAGATCGGAATAAAACTTGAAAAATGATCACAGATCAGGCACAGAAAAATTAAATAAAATAAATATTTCATATATTCGGGCTACTCGAGAAAACAAACTCATCCATTGTATAACGTGTATTACGTGCCTGTTTTTCTGGACGAAAAAATCCTGAATTCCAGGCGGGGGGGGGGGGAATCCTTGATATACTCGCCTAAGATCAACTAACTGAGCCACAGTTAAAAAAAACCCAATAAACGTGTCTGTATTCGCACATATAATTTTTCACATGGTGTGGGAAGGACGGTGATTATAATCACTGTGCTACCGCGAGGACGAGCAGGCACAGAAAGTCAATGTGATACTTGGAATTATATTATTGTTGAAACCCTGTTACCAGAACAATACAATTTCTTGACTACACTTCGAAAATGTCACCGTCTAAAAGGATTGATAAGCGGACCCTCTTTCAAAAGTGTCACGCAACAAAATAAAGATGCTTGAGATGAGAAATATTTATTTGCAGTCTATGGGAGAGGATGGCAGCCACTTGAGCGTTGCTAATGTGACCACTATTGGCATTCTCTTTAGCAGCGGTATCCAACGCGACATTCTCGGTACAAGCATGCGTTTGTAGAAAATTCTAGAATGTAAGAGTCAGAAATTAATCTGAAATAAAATTAAATGTTTTAAGTAATCATATTTCCTTTTTTTACTTTGCTTGTTATATTAAAATAATGCTCTGTTATTAAAAATAAAACTCAAGCTACTTTTAAAAATATGTTTAATAAATTTGCTTATGCCAGTAGCTTTGCATAAGCAAATTTAAATAGATTCAATTTGAAATTAAAATTGCAAATAAAAAGAAAATAATGTATGAACAGCGAAGAAGCATTTATATACAGTGTTTATATTAAATATTTAATATGATTATTTTTTCATTTTTTGGTGACGCCTTCCAACTCCTTAAAAATACAGAAGGCACACGGTTAGCCAAGAAAGTTTTTCAGCACTGCTCTTTAATAAGCAGATGTGAAACTTATTTTCGCATCTGCTTAATACAGATTCTCGAAAAGCCCTCCTTAGTGTTATTTAACAACAACCAACGGTTGGGGTACCCCAACTCTTCATGCCTCTTCGTGCTGATCGGAGCTGGCGGAATGATAGTTTCGTCCCTCTAGTGCAGCAAGAGATCAGCACGCGCCAGCTAGTTCTAGGGTAATTTCATGACAACACTGGGAATCAAACGAGTTACACAGCGGCTACCACTGCTTCTAAGAAAAGTACTGGCTCTTCAATTTTTGGCTAGGAATGAGATAAAGATATGGAGCCTTGAATTAATCTGCGTGTCTTGATATATGCTTCAATGGCAGTATGAACATTCATGATTGTCTGAATGGGGAGTATGACCTTCACAAAAATCCACCAAATTCTTAATATAATATGTGGTGTTAACGATTTTACAGATATTTTTTTTTATTGGAACATTTTCCTCGAAAGAGGTTCGAGTGTCTTTCTAGCAAATTTCCGCAAATTTTTATGTGCTTTCCTACAAAATGGAAAAGATTCCTGCTATCCTTCCCTTATATTTCCATGTGATGGTTGAACATTTACTAATGATTACCTTGCTTAAATAAATATAATTTATTTAGCTGTTTTTACTGTCCACAGGTGCAAAAATGGTTGAAGGATAAATCAATTCCCACAAAAAGTCAACAAGACAGTGTTCACGAGAATTGCAAATGAGTAGCCCCAGGGGCTCACATCTGGTGAGTATAGGGTTGGCACACCCAGGGTCCTGAGCTGGATATCATCATTCTTCTTTTTCTTGGTGATTCCCTTCTCTCTCTCTCTCTCTCTCTCTCTCTCTCTCTCTCTCTCTCTCTCTCTCTCTCTCTCTCTCTCTCTCTCTCTCAGGGTAACTCAGAAATTTTTTTTGCCTGGCACAGCAAAAGCCTCAGGCTTCCTTGCACCGTATGGCTAATAACGATAATAAAGATAATGAGTCAATAGAATGTTATAAGAATCTTAAAGGACATAAATCTGAAGCCTTTCAGACTTCGATTACCACACACAGTACACGAAAATGATCCAGATCGGCGAACACGATTTTGTGAGTGGTATTATCATAAAAATGGTGGAATCAGCACTTTTCAGGATGCAACTGTATGGTCAGACGAGACCACGTTCAAACTAAATGGACACTCGAATCGTCACAAATGTGGGCTAGTGAATCCTCATCTCACTTTGTAGAAAGATGTTAACCTGCCAGGGATAACAGCGTGGATCTCCTCTAGCGGGATTGTCGAATCTTACAGATTCAGCGGTTAAGTGAAGAGAGTTATCACAGGCTTTTGCTGCCCCCCCCAAAGTAGATAAGAAAATACAGTACAAATTATATGCTTCCCTCCTCATGTGGGTAACTATCCAGCTGACCCTTGAATTTCTTCAAAATGTCAGCTTCAACTACCTGCGGAGGCAACCTGTTCCAGTAATCAACAATTTTCTGGCTAAAAAGAAAACTTCCTACAATCTAGTCTAAACCTCTCTGCCTGTAATTTGAATTTATGGCCTCTAATTCTGGAATTCTTTATAACGTGAAACAAATGAAATTCTCTGTTTTTTCTTGCTGTATCGTCATCCACAGATTCTTCAATGTTTGTTGCATGGGGATGCCTGAAAGTTTAGACATACGCTGAAAAACCAAAAATATTGAAGAATCTGTGGATGACGATACAGCAGGAAAAACGCAGAATTTCAATTGACACATGCATGGTTGAATGTAAGAGTAGGAGTGTTGAAAACGGATGTCGTTTATGAATGTGTGTTGGAGGAAGATATTTTTAACATCTTAAGTTAGTTTTTCTTTTAAATGGAATCTAAACATTCTGTTAATAAAAGACGCAGCTGTTAAATGAAAAAAAAAAAAAAAAAAATCCTATTCACAGATTAAGGATTGGTACGCAAAATTTTAATTATATTAAAAATTATACATATATATAGTTTTTAATATAATTATATATATATATATATATGTGTGTGTAAGGTATAAAATCCGAGACAGCTGAAATGTCAGATTTTCTTTTTCTCTTTCTTTTTATATAGAATAAATGTTAAAACTACACGAAATTTTAAAAGAAACAGTTCTTACGTAATGTCTTAGCATCGCTGCTAGAAATTATGCTAGTGGCGTCCTCTGGTAGTGGAAAAGCCAGTTAACTGTTTCAGCATCATTTTTGAGAAAAGTGTAAATGAGCTACAGCCAACATTTTTTATTATAAATCAATAAACAGTAGTAGATCAGCATTGATCTGCTCAAAGGTCACTTTTTGCTTATCGTGATGATCGGAGACTAGATCTTAATATGAAATACCACCGCATAAAACTAAAAAACATTTATTTTATTTTTATGGGATGGTATTGCATAAAAATAAAATAAATATTGAAAAATAAAATAAAGATGGTATTGCAGGAGGAAAGTACTTTCCCCGTGTTCCGACCTGCATGCCATGTAGTACGCAGTAAATAATATAAACTAGTTTCCATCACATTACAAAATAAAAAAAAGCGTATTTTTAATTTGTATTAAATTAATAAATTATTAATTTATTTATTTACTTATATTTATATTTAAATTTTTTTAAATATAAATATAAGTAAATTTTATTTTATTTATTTTTAAGCATTTCAGGTCTTATTCTTCAATCAACGAATTTATTTATCTTAACGTCTGGTTAAGGTAAACAAATTAGTGAATTTATGAATATTAAATAAATTGGCAAGATTCGTTTACAATATTTTTTTAATGCACTTAATATTTGCGATATTAAATCATAACAGGATATAGAAGAAATTACCCACTGATTTAAGAAGATTATTTGGATTTTTGGTATATTGCCAAATATCATAAACGCTTCTTTTAGTTAAATAAATGAAGTTAAATTAAATTAATTTAATTTAACTTGAATTAATTTAATTAAATTTAAATTAATTTAATTTAACTCCATTTATTTTAATTAAAATTCAAATTGATAGGAATTTAATAAAAATTAAATCATAATTGCATTGTATTATTAATTACTTTATATTGTTTTAATTAACTGATTAATCATAATAATTAAATTATAACTATAATTAAATCAGGAAATAAAACTAAATAAAATAATAATTATTAAATTATTATCAAAATGCTTCTATGACTTATTTAAATAATATAATCACAAGTTCAGTCGTGTTTTTTTTTTAGTACAAATTCGATTATTGTGAGTCTTTTCCTTCAACTTTGACGGTCATTCGCTCTGGCCACACCCCCGCACTCTCTGTACCCTAATTACGCTACTGAGCAGATACCACTAAGGGAATTAATTTAAAACGAGATATTTTAGTTTCTCTGTAATGGTCAAAAACCAAAAATAAAAATCGCGTGAGTAAAAATATCATTTGTTTCCTTTGCTATATCTTAATAACAGACTACCCAGGGGGTTTGTCACGCGGAGAGTGGTACCCCTCAACTTCCTCTGTCTGTAGTGTATTCCATTCCAACTTCAATCCTATTCATCTTCAATAGGTAAAAATCATGTACTGTACAACACAAATACAGAGAACAAGTACGAGTACTTGTTCTCTGTATATTTTTCTGAAATACTGTACTGTATATAATTTCCAATGATGAATCAACCAAAAAAAAAAAAAATCTGTGTTCTGTCACTATCTAAGTCAAATCAGAATCTGTTTACTTGTTCATCATGTTGGTAAAAGCTGACCTCCAAAGCGTGCAAAAGAAGAGTGGGACTGACGGCACGTGATTATTCATTACGTCACAGCGGCGGGCTGGTACGAACCGTGTGCGTCAAAGCGGAGACTGGGAGCTGCTATATACGATATTTAAAAGCTGAACACGACAACCCATCGGTCAGTAAGCGGTTGGATGTAAGAACGAACGAAAGTTTCGGGGGACGAAAATAATTTATGAATCTCTTAAAAATACTAATTTAAAATGTTTCAATTTTTGTTATTTTTGCTCAAAGAAAAAAGGATCACATGATATGATAAAATAAGCGTATGGATATTTAAATTAAATATTTATAATTAATTTATTTCTTTTAATTTATGTATTAAAAATAGGTATAGTTTGTAAATTACTATATGACCAAAAATATTCGACCTCCCATACACGAATATTGTGTACTGTGCCAGAAGTCCCTCGCGCATGCGTATTGGCTCAATACACCAATGCATAATAACGGGATTAAAACTAGATTTATTAATTTACCTATGCAGACAATATAAACATCCTTACAGTAACATGAAAATCGAATGATTCTTTTAAATTTCAGAAGGTCTTAAATAAACTTAATTTTTAATCATTCCTGGTCAAAAAATAATCATGAATTTAAATAAATGTAACTCTTGTTTGGATAACAGAAACATGTAATATTTATCGCTTTAAAATAAATAACACCACAACAGATCATGTGTATGGAATGTACAACATACTCGTATGTTGTACACTCCATACAATATAAATAATATTGTAATATAAATAGATTTTTTTTTTTTTTTTTGTCCTGTTTCTTATTATGCTAATAATATTGTCTTCCCACAGGTGGTGCTGCTGTAGCAGTCGTCAAACACGCTGCCACTATGGATCAGCCCAAATCTCATTCAAACTTTATTACTTTCTCGGTTAAGCACGTTTTTCTCTATTTAAAGTTAAATAATAATTTTTTATACAAGCAGATTTTTAATCCTTATAATGTTATTCTTTCGGCAGCTTTAGTCTGCTTAATGTAAAATTTAAAAGTATTACTTATGTTTGTTATATTACATGTATATAGATGTGAAATGGTTTTACGATAGCTGTGTTTATTAACCTGTTTTCTACGTATATATTGTAAAGGGGGAACAATCCTCTTATGTGTGATATTTTAAAAAAATGAATGTAAATAATAATAAGCATATAAAATATGAACTTTATCAGCACGAATTTTAGGGATAATTTTGAATTAGCGATTTGAAACTGGACTAGCATACTATTATGTGCTAAGAGCATTAAGTTTTTGGAAGCAGAGGGTTATTAAACAACTGAGATTCATTAGATATGTGTGTGTTTTCGATCAATATCAATCGTTTTCAGTCAAGCAGTCTCAACTTTAAACCCATTGATGGTACTAAGTGCTGTAGGTACTAATACCATTTGTGTTTGAGGTTTCATTTAAAAAAAAAAAATCAGATTACGTCACGAACCGTCAGCTTGGTGTGGTTGTATATTTGCATTAAGAACTTGTTCGAACAGGTTCTTAATGTTCGAAGAAACAGGTTCAAAGCGAACTTACTCCCTTGAACAGGTTCGAACCCAAAGAAATCGTAGATGAAAGAGTACATGAATAAAAGTAAAGAGTCAATTTAAAATATATAATTTTCCACAACTCTTATTATTATTATTATTATTATTATTATTATTATTATTATTATTATTAGCCATATGGTGCAATGAAGCCTGAAGCTTATACTGCACCAGCCAAAACAAAAATTCGCCGAGTTACCCTGTGTATGTGTGTGTGTGTGTGTGTGTGTGTGTGTGTGTGTGAGAGAGAGAGAGAGAGAGAGAGAAAGAGAGAGAGGAAAGAGAAGAATTAATGATATCCATCTCAAGACCCTGGGTTTACCAAGCCCATACTCACCAGATGTGAGCCCCTGGAGATTCTTTATTACACAGTTTCATAACAGCTGTTGATATGCGCCAAAGCGACTAAAGCTGTGAGGCGATAACATGATGTGTGTAAGTTGTCTTTATTCTGTAGTCGGTTTGTCTATTTCTGTAAATTAAAAAAAAAAAAAAAGTTTCTGAGAAAAAAAAGAAAAAAAGAATGAACCGATGCTTGAAACCGGATAACTTGGCCACGTTGAGAAAGCACATAAAATTCTTTTTAACATTTGAATCCAGACCTTTTTCACATGACATAAACAACATTGTAACCACTGTGCTATGTGCGAGGGCTCCTAAGAGTAATTGAAATTATTACAAATTAAACCGCATATTTAGCTGACTGATATTTTGACTTCATTAT
This sequence comes from Mastigoproctus giganteus, assembly GCF_048544385.1. Classification (NCBI taxonomy): domain Eukaryota; kingdom Metazoa; phylum Arthropoda; class Arachnida; order Uropygi; family Thelyphonidae; genus Mastigoproctus; species Mastigoproctus giganteus. Next base: position 36,236,386 of record NC_143580.1, on the reverse strand, counting down.
ACATGGAGTTAATACCAGTCGTGTTTACAATATAAATGTTTTACTTACATAATAGACTTAAACACCAAAATTTTGATTTTTCACGTGATTAAAGTTAATAAAATAAATGTTTTTTTAGAGAGGATAAAATATTAATAATGAGTACATACCTTCATCATATATCAAATTTTTGTTCTATCTGTTCTGTTCTGGTTTAGGACACGTTATGGAAGACTAAAGGGTAAACGAAATTCAAATCCAACGTTTTATGCTAAACTTAGTTTTTGTTCGTTGTTATAAAATATATAGCTTATTTAATCATTCACAACTCTTTGATATAAGGTTTAGGTTTTGCTTTTTTTCTGGAGCGTCATAGCTTTGAGAGATGTTTAGGATGTTTTTGTGCTTTTAGAGTGAAAGTAACGGTCTTTGTTATACATTTTCCTCCAAGAACGGGAGACCCCAGTTGGACCTTCCCGGATAAACAAGTGACTCAGATCGTTATATACGGGAGACGTATGAGCCACACAAGTTAGTTCTCGTAATGGCATGTGAAACAGAATTAATTGATTTCGAGAGAGAGAGAGAGAGAGAGAGAGAGAGAGAGAGAGAGATGTCATTGTCCGATGCCACATTGCTGGCTAGCTGATTTGTGCAATTGCCAACATCTACATCAGTGGTTTTCAACCGGGATGCCGCAACAACATTCTCGGGGTACCATGTAATTTGGGTTTAAGTTACTTAAAGTTATTATTATTATATTTTTTTTAATTTGTATATTTATTTCATTATAAAAAGGTGTACGGCATCCATTGACCGTATCATTTTTAATTTTGTGGTGATCTATATATAATTGATCTTTATTTAGTATCTCTATATAAACAATAAAATTATTATATAGGTATGAATTAAAAGGTCGCAAACCACTGTGTTGGGTATTTCTTTTGGCCTAGGGGTGCCGTGAAAAAATTACTGGGACACTAAGGGCGGCGTGAAGAGAGAAAGTTTGGGAACCTCTGATCTACACCATCCAAAGTCTACCGTCGTTAATATATCATGAAATGGAAACTGTTGTTGCAGGAATTTAGGCGCATCAGCAACTTAGGCCATGTTGCGCCGTTGTGTAATATGTCTGTAAATTATTATTATTATTATTATTATTAATAGCCATATGGTGCACGGAAGCCTGAGGCTTATGCTGCACCAAGAAAAAAAAAAAAATTCCGAGTTACCCTGAGAGAGAGAGAGAGAGAGAGAGAGAGAGAGAGAGAGAGAGAGAGAGAGAGAGAGAGAGAGAGAGAGAGAGAGTCAAAAGTAGAAGGGAATCACCAGGAAAGAGAAGAATGATGATATCCAGCTCAGGACCCTGGGTGTGCCAAGCCCATACTCACTGTGAGCCCCCCCCGGGGTTAAAGTGGTCGATTTGCTGTTTGCTGGACGGGAAAAGCCTAGTACCGCAAGAAAATCCATGATACCCTCGCCTGAGACCGACTAACTCAGCCACGTTGTGAAAAAGGTAGATAAAAATTCCTCGCTTCATTGACGGGATTCGAACTCATGTCTTTTCTACCTGGAAATGGAAGCATGATGCTACCACTGCCACCTCCCAGCAACGCACAGGAATACCACGGAAGCTCACTTCATGTGACCAGATGCTCCCGTAGCCGAGTGGTCAAGTGCGGGTGCATAAGTACACGTGCCTTGATTGACCGGGGTTCAAGCCCGTCACTGCTAAATACGGTGCTGTTTCTTGTATTCTGTCTATCTTGTGAACTCCTCTGACCGTTTGGTCGTCCCGGAGTATAAACAGAAAATTTATTTATTTATTACTTGGAAAGATAGTTCAATAGTCTTTCTAGGCATCACTACAAAACGTCAGACTTCCACAGTACTCTGGCTGCTCTCCGTCAGGGGCACCTTTTGTTGAAGAGAACAAAAAAAAAAAAAAATAAAAAATAATGAAATAAATAAATAAAATAAAATAAATAAATAATAAATAAATAAATAAATAAAATAAAATAAATAAATAATAAATAAATAATAAATAAATAAATAAAATAAAAACCGATAATAAATAAATAAATAAAATAGTGAGATTGAGTGGGGCAGATAGTACGAGAAGTGGAATCAGAGTGGAAACAAGGAGGAGAAGTGGTAAGTGATGGGATGGAAGGTATCCTCCAGATGAGCAAAGAGGTGAGGAGGAGAAGTGGGAATCACCCCTGGCATTGGGAGCCCACCCATTGACAGGGAAGAAGACAGTTTGCAGAACAAGGGAGGTCTGCAAAGGAGAGCGCCAAGTTGTCATACCACATCTGGCAAGCCAGATTTCAGCTGTACCCGACCAACCCAAAGGTATTCAGGTGCAAAAAAAAAAAAAAAAAAAAGTGCGAATAGTTAATGTCATCAGTTTGGGTTGTCCTGGAATTGGTAATGCATGCCTCAAGTGGGTAGAACGCCTTCTCTGGAATACATCTTGAGCGAATTCAGTGAGAGCTATATAAAAGTTTTCTTCCGTGAGAAAAAGGTGCTCAGAATTTCATGGATTTTCTTGTATCTTCGTGAATAGTCTAGTCTGGTAGTCGTCATACTGTGGACGGAGGTACATGACATGTATTGAGAGGTACATGACATGTATTGAGAGGTACATGACATGTACTGAGAGGTACATTGAAGAAAACCCATTCTGTGTCTGCCACAGACACAGAATGGGTTTTCTTCAATGTACCAAGCGCAGTTAATTTATGTCTAAATGGGCCATGCTCTGTAAGCAGGAAGGTGACTTGGAGACTTCGAGCAAACCAGGGAGGAGGCTTTGGGTATATCAGTGATACAGTTGGGATAAATTTTTTGGTAACAGCACCTTTTGTTGTCGAACCCCAGTGATCTTGTCATATTTCACGCAGTTTTTCTGCTATCCTTTTCTTTTCGTGTTTTGGGTCATTTGCCATATCAAGCTGAATGCCAGCAACTGTGCAAGGGATCCCTTTTCTGAGTTTACATTGTGCGAACAATGAAGTTCGGAGGAAGTGAGTTTATGGCGTGGCTTCTCATGATATGGTTTAGGACCTTTGGTGAGGTGCTGGGAATCATGAACGCCGACGCTTTCTCGTCATTTTTGACAATCCCACGGGCTGTACCAAGTTCTTTGGTAGAACTCTACGTTTGTTTCAACGGGATAATACCCCATGCCATATCACCGTTGGTGTTCGAGAATGGTTCGTTGGCATTACTGTACAAATGTTGGAAAGGCCAGCGCTGAGAGGGATGAATTGAAATATTGGTTCACATCTATAGTCTATAGATGTGAAGTACACTATAGTCTATCGGAAGTACACTATAGTCTATCGTTCCATGGTGAATCATACGAATAAAAACTTTATAGAGAGAGATAGAGAGAGAGAGAGCAGTGAATGCTTTCAATTTTAAGCAAAAGTAAGTTTCCTACTAAAGTTCATCAAGAGAGTCATTTGCAACTTATTAAATTAAATGACAATGTTAAATTTATTCCAATGATTTTAAATTAGTAAAATTACTTTAGGGAATGATTCAACATTGCAATATATGTACACGGTTTTGTTAACCTTGAGTGCTTCTTAGAAATCAGAATATATTGATCATTGAAGAAATCTACTTGCTTGCATTTCTTTATCCCACATTTAAAATTACAAGAGTAAGTCAAATGAGAACGCGATTTCGATTCTCTACGTTTAAATAAACACATCCTCGTGGATGACAATTTAAATATGGGTTCTAAGGCTTCTAATTGAACAATGGGACACGTTGGCTGTCCTATATGCACGGAGAGCGATGAGTAACAGCAAGGGCAATTTGGTAGTTACAATGACACAACTACTGTACAAATGAACTCAACTGCTGTTCGGTTTCTTCCGTTGGAAGGCGTTTCTTTCTCCATCAGAAATTCACTGGAATATGAAAAAGGTGTGCATCGACAACTGTCCATCACATCTACGATTGTACGAAAGGTCAAATAATTACAGTGAAGGAATAAAACTCTGGAATATTATCCTCGCCCAGAATAATCTCACGCAATTATTATAGAAGAAAATGCTGTACTGACACATATCATTAGGGTAGATGATTGTATGATAGTTGATGATGTAGCCAAGGAGTTGATGTTGTTGTTGTAGGGTTTTAGGAGCATCAGCGACTAGGCGATATTACTCCGTATATACTGTCTGTATATTGTATGTGTTCTGTGGTGGATTTTCTATTTACTGGTTAAAAAAAACCGAATTTCCGGGAGAAAAAACTATGCTACCCTCGCCGAGACCGACTAATTCAGACACGTTGTGAAAAAGGCCCATAAAAATTCTCACGTCATCGACGGGTCTCGATATCAGGGCTCGTGAGGGCGCAAGGAGTTAAGAGAGCCAATATCTTTATTGCAAGCATTCGTGTTGAGTCTGGCTACACCAGAGGTCTCAGCGGTCCTGAAAGGCCACTTCCAGTTTTTTTTCTGGGAAAATGTACTAATTACTGAGGAAAAATATATATGAAAAACTGTTCGAGACAGAACCCAAAGAATCTACTAACTAAACTATTAGGGTCACCTGGAAATTTACTTTGCGCGTGTTTTCTGGTCGATTTGCCTGCTTTTTCTTCTGAAAAAAGCCCCAGCGTTTCAGGGGGAAAACCTTGCTATCTACGCCGGAGACCGACTAACTCAGTCACGGAGTGAAAAAAGCTCACACAAAATCCTTGCGTCATCGACGGGATTCGAACCCGAGTCTTTTCCACCTGGTGCCAATAACACTGTGCTACATACGCAGACATCCCAAAGGTCTGTCTCGAACTATTTGAGGCATAATTATCGTTACTTGATAATTAAAAATAAATAAATTTTAATTATCCATACCAAAGGTCATGATATTCACCATTGCCGGACCGGTTTACTTTAAATACCAAGGCTGATTTCTTTCTTTCTTTCTTTCTCGGTCGTTTTCGGGACATGGTGCACTCATTTTAAACCAGACACGAAGCGAAGCAGCATACAGCGAAATTTCTTCAACCCATATGCACTAAAGTACTGTAGTTTTTTCTACTTTCGTGTTTGGGGTTATCAAAAAAATGAAGAAAAAAAATCATCAATGAAGTTGAAGGTAACAGTCAAGCAATGGTGCCAATAGAAATCAGAAAATTATTATTTATTTATTTTTGAAAAATGAAATACCAGTTACTGATAAAAAAAAAAAAAGATATGCATGATTACCGATTTCATTTGACTCACTCACTCTTTCACTCGTATAAGGAAATCTCTTATTTTCTCTCTTTCTCGAGGACCAATTACGTGTTTCTACAGTACTTTATTAAGGTCCGAAGATCTGTTAATATAAAAAGCGCTTTCAGTAAAATGAGAGTTCTTGGAAGGAAGCACAAAGCTCTTTCTTAAATAGCTGTTGTCTACGTACCTTTTTTTTTCTTAGCTGTTCGGTTTCTTCCGTGATTATACATGATTATTCAAGGTCATTAATGGATAAATTTTATTGGAGTTTTCCTTCCAGTTAAATTATTATTAGCAAGGTTTCTGTTATCTATCAAATTTACTGCTATATTTTATTCATTATATTATTGCCATGAAGTTTTTAGTGCAAAAGCTATGAGAAATAATTATTAGGCGCGTTAGCATATATGCATAATACGCCTATTGTCATCACCATTCGTCCGTCCTCATATAATAACTCAGCTTCCAGTGAATGAGCTTTTATGAAATTTTATATCTGAACTTTTCAGAAACATTTGTTCAGTCATCCCAAATTTCATTAAAATCAGACCAACAGAAATTCGACAATAATTATTTCTTTGTCCGTCCACAAGAACTCGACTCCCAGTTGGTGAATTCTCATGAAATTTTATATTAATTTTTTTTTTTAGAAAGAGTCATTTACCCTTTCCAAATATCATTAATGTTGAATTAATAGAAATTCAGCAATTATTATTTCTTTGTCTGTCCGTCCGTATCTAATAATTCGACTCCCAATGGATGTATTTCATAAAATTTTATATTTCGCTCTTTTAGAACCATTTGTTGAGCATTCAATAATTTCATTCAAATCGTAGAAATAGAAATCCAGCAATTATTGCTTATTTATTTATTTTTTCAGATTTATCACATGGGCTATCCATATACCGTTGTATAATATGGCTTCTACTATTGGCTTCTATTAAATAATCGAATAATCTAATTCTTCTTCCTGTCGGTCTCCTTCCAGTTGGTTGGTTGTTTTAAGGTTTTAGGCGAATCATCAACTTAGGCCATATTGTGCTCTATATAATGTTTGTAAATTGCTTATGTTCTGTGGTAGATTTGCCATTTGCTGCACGAAAAACCCAATTTTCCTGGAGAGAAAGCCACGCTACTTTCGCCTGAGACCGACTAACTCAGCCACGTTGTGAAAAAAGACCTATAAAAATTCCTCGCGTTATTGACGAAATTCGAAGTTTTTTCCCGTTTTTTCTGTATTTAAAGTGATAATATACCCACAAGAGCGGTCTCGTGCTCATCACGTTCCCTTCAATTTACAAACTCTGTGCCCTCAACAGAGGGAAAAATAATAAAGTAGTCACTTCTTAGTTACTATATCATTTCTAATTTCATTAATTAATCGAGAGTTAATCGACAGTAATCACGCTTCTTAAAATATTTTTGTTGCTGACATTAGCCGCATTTTTATATTTAAAGTGATAATATATACTCTACAGAAGCAAACTAATTCTGCGCTGCAACACTGTAAAAATGAATCTAGAATATTTTCTTAATTCTGTATTCATTAAATATAATTTTTGTTTAAATCCTTTTGTCGCTCGTTCAAACATATAACCGAATGAATATAATGTATAATAGAGTTGAATCACGTATCTGTGTAATTTCCTCCAACATGAGGGTCACATTAATTCGTAACTTGTAATTGCGATTAGAGGTAATTAATAAACTGATATTTATTTATCTTACCCTTACTGTACTATTTTTGTTTTCTTCATTACATATTTTAATTCATTATACGATTTTTTTTATTTTATTATTATTATTTTTAGGATATTAGGAGCATCAGCCACAAAGGCCATATTACACCCTGTATACTGTTTCTAAATTGCGTGTTCTGTGGTCGATTGTCTGTTTGCTGGACGAAAAACTCGATTTTCCTGGAGAAAAAACCAAGCTATCCTCGCCTGAGGGCTGACTAAGTCAGCCACTTTGTGAAAAAGGTCCATAAAAATTCCTTAGGTCCTAATTGGGATTCGAACTGTCTTTTCCACCCGGTGTGGGAAGGATAGCGATTCTACCAATTGTGCTATTCACGAAAGCCCATTATACGATATATCTAAACACAAAACTAAATAGCATAAATTATAGAACACTGAATGACCCATATAATAGTATTAATACTACTATTTTTGTAGGGTTTTTAGGCGCATGAACAACTTAGGCCATATTGGGCAGTATATAATACGGCTGTAAACTGCGTGTTTTGTGTTCGATTTGCAGTTTTCTGGATGAAAACCCGAGTTTCCGGAAGAAAAAACCGTGCTACCTCGCTTGAGACCAACTAACTCAGCCACGTTGTGAAAAAGATCAATAAAAATTCCTGGCGTCATTGCCCGAATTCGAACTCGGGTACGTTTTTCAAGCGATCAGGGAGGATGGCGATTGTACTAACTGTGCTACTCACGAGGATGTTCTTATACTACTGCTAGTACTATTACTATTACTTATAATAATTTATTTATCAAAAGATTTGTTTACAATAAATAAACCTGTTAAAAAATTTAATATTCCACATTGTAAACAGAGAGTACTGTTTATATCAAAAGCAACTCTAATCCACTGAATCATTAAGAATAAAAAATTTTCTTATTAAATATTTTAATTTGAAAATGGGATGACTTTTGGGAGGTTTTATAGTTCTATGGTAAACACTCTAAACATTAAATTCCGCAATCCAGTTAAAATTTCAGTGTAACCTTCTAGTTTGTATTTGCTTAGGCAGTATATCAACTAAAACTGGAATGATACAGAGAAAATTGGAAATAATAATAATAATAACTAGGGGGCTTCGCCAATCCCCGCTGATGCAGACTCCAAAGAGAAAATGTTCGAGTCTACATTAGTCCTTTTCACTCTTTTAGCTCGTTCCATCAACACTTCTCCGTCTTCATAAATGTAGATTTGGCCGAATTGTGGAACGTTTCTAAAGGAAATTAAATTCGTTGTTCCTTTCACCATGGCACCTCCTCGTACAAGGGCCGCCGCCAACTTGAAAATCCGTGTGTTCGGTACTAAAAGACGCGAAAGCATAAAGATTGTTGTAGACTCGAACGTTTTCTCGTGTTGTCAAACAACAAAGTCTTTAAATGATCTGCCTTCGGCAAACATACCTTCCCTCTGTGACAAGACGAATGTGCGGCCCTTCCGAGTTCGCCGTGAAAGATAATTCACCGCAATGTTGACGTCCATCTACCATATCACCTAAATCGCAATATGATACTTCAATGGTGTCTTCGTTATCAGGATCTTGTGAAGATCCTGATAATTTACGTTACGTCTGAGCCAAGCGTTTAGCAGTTCGCTTTTCGGCCTGTTTTTCGTCCATATTAGCTACACGCTTCCTGTAGCGTCAATTTTACACTTGCTCCGTCATCATTGAACTTATCTATGATTAGTTCGTAACCTTTTGGCGTGTTTCTCCCTATATTTCCATGAAGACTCATGACAGTGTCGTTTTCTTTCGGAATCTGTGATTGCCAATCGCGGCATTGTGTTAATTACTACGTTAGTACGTATAATTAGCAAATCAAAAGTCACGGATTCTAGACACACCTGTCTAAACGCACTGATCGATATCTAATCAGAAAATGACCTATGTAATGCATGAACAAAATTGTTGCAACCGAAAGAGCAGGACTAGACTATTTACAAAATACTAAATTATTTATAAATACAGTATACAAATTATATGCGGGTTACTTTATCAGCTAATATTACAATGGAACATCAAATGATGCCGGGCGTGGTCACGCATTAGACAGAGAACCACGTGCACGAGGTTGCCGAACGTAATGGAGGCAATTATGGCTTGAATAAGTGATGCCTCCCCCTCTTCTCCTATTGGCTCGAATAAATATCACTAGGAGGAAAACTTTTTTAATGTATAGAGAGTTAATAATACAAAATAGTATTAGTATTAATATTAATAGCGGTAAATGATTCAAGAAAGCAAGCTTATACTGCATCAGCCAAAAAAAAAAAAAAAAAACCCTTTTCACATCACCTGTCCATTCCCTCCAACTATTTGTCTTGTTCTTCCTTAAATTTATTCAAACCACCCACTTTCACAACAATAAATGAAAGTTTGTTCTAACAATCGACCACCCGCTGGCTGAAGGCAAACTTTCGCCATATACTCTGCAACCATCTTTCCTCGATTTTGAATTTATGCCCCCTCATATATATGTAGTCTTTGCAAGAGAAGAATCCCACCAGCATTGAGCTTCTTAATCCATTCAAATCCTTAAGTACCTCAATCAGATCACCTCGCAGGTGCCTAGTCTCCAGACGCTGCAATTTGCAGAACTGGAGCCTTTCTTTGGCAAGAGCACCTTTTTGTTCCCCTCACCAATCTCATTGCCCTTCTCCTCTGCACCCGTTCCACCAGATCTACATTCTTCCTAAAATGAGGCCCCCAGACCTGTATGCAGTACTTAAGATGTGGCATAACCATTGCCTTTTACAATGGGATAATCACCTCCTTATCCCTGCTAGCAAAGTTCCTGTATATCATTGACTGAGCTGCACTGTCAGTAGTAATTGTAATAATTCAAATTAAAAATGAATCAGGATAGAAATAATACATGGTCTTCGGTAATATAAATCCGAAAAGCACAGATTGGCTACAATCTTGCAGGAACAAATAAAATTGAACTTGTTTATATATACAATTCTAGTTTTTTTATTTTTATATAGATTTCAAATTTAGGAATTCTGAGGCGTTGCAGCTCCTAGACTCCAAGTTCCTATTTGCCTGAGCGGCTGACGCCAAAGTTCAAGCTGGAATGTTGTGTCCTTATCAGGAAGGCTGCTGTGATCGTAGAAAAAAAAAAAAAAAAAAAATGTGGAACGCTTCACGATTTTGCGTGTCATCTTTACCTAGGAGCTATATTAATTTTCTCTGTATTATTCCAATTTTAGTAGATGTACTACCAAAGGTTACACTGAAATTTGAATTGGATTGCGGGATTTAATGTCTAGAGTGTTTTCCATTGAACCATAAAAATCTTTCCCAAGTGAAGCACAAACTGAAAAGTCAGTATGACTTACAAGCACTGTCTTATAAGTATTGCAAGCCAGCCAACTAAGCCACTGAGATGTACATCTTGTATAAGGTAGGTTCAATGGAATCCTGTTGGGTGTGCAGCGTTCATATTGAGTCATTTCACAACATATATATTCGAGAGCAGCAAAGCCGAATTTAGGAGAAAAAAGATACTTGCCTAGAGCACGATTCAGGTTTTGTTGGATTTTATGTTTGTTTTGTTTTGTTGCAGGGTTTTAAGCACATCAGCGACTTTGGTCATATTACACCGTATATTATGTCTGTAAATTGCGTGTTTTCTGCAGTCGATTTGCTGTTTGCTGGATGAAAAACTTGAGTTTTGGAATAAAAAGCCACTACTTCCACCTGAGATTGACTAACTCGTTCATATTGTGGAAAAAAAAAAAAGTAAAAATTCCTCACGTCATCAACGGGGTTCGAATTCAGGTCTTTTCCAACTGGTGGGGGGAGGACGCTAATTATACCAACTGTGCCACCCTCGAGGCCTTTTGTTACTTTAATTAGATTATCTTTTGAAATTAGCCATGTGTAAGTTATTTCCATTAAACCAAATTTAAATAAGAAAATCATTTTTAAAATAATAAAAATGTTTCTACAATGAAATAACAGTGAATAAGCCCCATTTTCAGACCATTTTAAATAAGTAAAAATAAAGAATCACAATTTAGTGAGTCGAGCATCATTATTTGAAAATCCCACTTCCTCTTGCTTCCACTCCATAGAGACCCGTGAGTGGATATATTTTTGGGGTGAGCGAGGAATTTTTATGAGCACTTTCACAACGTGGCTAAGTTAGCTGGTCTCAGGACCGCAGAATACATCCAATTATAGACACAATATAGTGACATTTTGCGCTTAAAGCACGCAATAACTATCGATACTTTGTCCAGGACTGGTCGCTCATCAGGAGCGCATATGAATATAAATATGAACATTTATGAATATAAATGCGCTCCTGATGAGCCGGTAGAACGCGGTGTCAGTCTGTTATGTGACAGTTAAGATTATAATAATCAGCTGCGTGATCTGTTTGTGGTCATTAATTATATTATATGTTCCTGTTATCGATTCTGATGTACCACTGGAGTTAGAAGGGAACTAGCAATATGGCCCAAAACAAGTCCTTTTCCTGTTTCTATTATGCATTGGAGATCCACAAACAAACTGGGATATAATGAATAGCGCTGTTACAGTGCTGATGTCTTTCTTTCTATTTTAAATGTAGTTTGACTATTTTAACGATTTCAGCGATTGCGGAGTTAGTTCTGAAGAACTCTATAAAATATCCCACTACACTACACATCCCATTATGGTTAAACCTGAAATAATTAAATCAAAATCAAAATGTCTTTTGCTTTGACTGATTTAATTTTCATTTTTGCAGGAATTCAAAATTAATAAAGATAAAAATACGAAAAGAAAAATATAAATATACTGTATATTGAAATATATATATATATAAATTTAAAAATATTTCTAATTATTTATACAAGTTTTAAATGTACAGAATGCATAAACACATCATCTCAGGACAAGCATAACTTTTTTTAACACCTAGCAGTGTATTATTTCAAAGAGAGAGATATTCCATATTTGAATTTTCTGCTACTATTCAATTCGATATTTTAATGGCGTCCTTATACTTGTCTGATAAAACAAATAAAATGAGACAGCCGACAGAGCACGGTACGCATGCGCAATTGTTTGCTTTTTGTATAGAAGCGAATAAACAAGCAGGCGTACTTTAGCTGGTTATAAATGCAATGAATTCGAATTTAATATTATTTTATTCGAATTTAACCCAAAAATAGATTAGGCTCTGAAAGTATGGCTTTCTAAATATCGTAAAAAGTTTAAAAAGACCAGTACTAGGGAAGTTGGATGAGAAATATATTTAAACAGAGGTTGGTTTGAGATTAAGGCTTTAATCTTAAAAACTCCGTTTTCACTTTTAATTTTTTTTTTTTTTTTTTTACTGTGTAAGATTTTTTCTAGGTCCTGAGTCATTCGGTACCTTTTCATGCTTGGAAAGTCCTACCATAAGCAAGGAACGAAAAGTTACGTACGAGTAATCATTCAAATTAAAAGTAGACAACAAAGCATTAAAAAAAAAATAATACGAAACTAAATTTAATGTGAGGTAAGAATGTCCACACAAGCAAGCTAACGACAGTTCGAGCAACTCCTTTAATTTCATCTTTATTTTTAATGTGTTACATATCTTAGGCGTTTGTAGTGTATTAGTTATTTATATTCGTTACTTGTTCTATTTTCGCCCACGTTTGTTCTCATCTTCCATCTTGGCTCGGCAAGGAAGAGATTAAGTAACAACAACAGGTAAGCGTTGTCCATAAGTGTCATAACAACCGAAGAATATTGTCATTACAAATTGAATTATAAACCTGGATTTAAGATATGCCTAAAAAGCTAATCCAGTCAGAATATCGACTGAAGTATTAAATACAAATGCATAACTTTTTTCTTCTTCCCAATAGTTCTTTAAATATTTAAATAAATACTTCTTCCTGAACTTATAATAAGCGAGCAAAAATTATTTAGAGAGAGACTATAATATGAAGAAAAAGTCAATTGTCCTTACCAAAGCTGTTTTAATTTATTGCTTTTAAAATTTATCAAAGAATGAAGAGGGTAATACTAGAGTAACCAGATGTATAAACTGTTTTCTCCTTAATGTTTACTTTTTAATTTTAAATTATTTGTATATTAATGTATTGTTATATATTGTTTTAACTATATCAAAGTTGTTACCCTTATTTGTTTTTTCTTTTCCTAATAGTTCACGCAGCTGTTCAATTTTTTTTTTAAATTGGGGTTTTTAATTAAAACTTATTTTAATTATTAAAATTAATTATTTAAATAAAAAATCAAAATTTTATCTTATTTAAATGAAATTTAAAGCTAAAATTATTTTTTTAAATTAATATTTTTTAATAAATAAAAGTACACCTTGTTTAATTAATAGTTTTGCAGTAGTATTTGTTTACATCATTTCCATTTGAATCAATATTTCTGAGGAAATGACTGACTAGTCGAGGTTAATGACAGTTTCAGCGTTTAATACGAGGGGTTTCCAAAAAGTAAGGTAACACATTTTTTTTAAATAATGGTGAAAGGAATGAGATTATTATTATTATTATTATTATTATTATTATTATTATTATTATTATTAGCTATATGGTGCAAGGAAGCCTGAGGCTTATGCTGCATCAGCCGGGAAAAAAAATTTCTGAATTACCCTGAAGAGAGAGAGAGAGAGAGAGAAGTCCAGCTCAGGACCCTGGGTAAAGTAAAGTGTAAAGTGTATTTAGGGTCATACGGCACCAGGGGTTTCCCCCATCTCCGCGTTGTTTACATTGTGATGGGTGTGCCAGTTTGCTGGAAATGCCAGAGATTTAAAAGTGTATGGATATTGTTCATATGTAGTGTCGTGTACCGTTGTTCATCTGGTCATTTAGCCGCTGGACCCCTACTGAGGCCCAAACGTTGCCCCACTTTCGCCCCGTGGAGGCAGACCAGGTACACCAGTATTATAATTAATATACTCTGGCAGGTCCTGCCACCTAATTTCCTGAGATTTCAGTGGCTAGGACCTAAAAAAAAAAAAAAAAAAAAAAAATTCGCACGTTGTATGTTGATCACATACATGTTTCCCGGTTTGAAGGGGTTGCATTTGAAAGTTTAATGGCCGAGGAGAGGGCGAAATAATTTAGAGAAGCTAGAATTTTGGTGTGGGTCTTGCGCTGGCATAGAGATAGAGAGGGGAGGAGACTGAAGGCTAGGGGGGGGAATAGCTAGGAAAGACTGGGATCAATAGAGTAGACGACCCCAGCATGTGCCAGTGGGGCATGCCCATGCTCCACCAGAGAGAAAGATGTGGGATGGCAGGGGGGAGGCAACAAGAAGGCTGTCGCCTCCCCCTCTGCCAGGGAAGGGAGGAAAGTGTGCCCGGAAAGGGAGCCGGCACAGGTCGCCATATGGCCTGGCGGCTGCATGTCTGCTTGAGTCAGGTCCTTGTTGTCCCATCCGTGTGTAGGCTCCTGTCTGTGGTTGTCACTTGGCAGCAGGACAGGTGCCTTAGTCAGGTCCGTAGTTGTGGGTATTTAGTCCAGTCTGTACTTATGTCTCTATCTGGAGTGATGGTCATTAGTTATTGGATCCTGGGTCCATTTGTTGGATCCGAGTTTGTCGAGTCCGGCTGTTTTTTTTTTTTTTTTTATGCTGTTTCTTCCTGGGATGCAATCCCTTTGTGGATTGTCTTGATGGTGACTGTCCGTGCACCTTATATGGTTGTTTGCAAAGTGATATACTGTGGGCCTGAGAAACGCTATTGTGGCTGTGGGGGCGGAAGAGTATGCCTTCTGTGAAAAAGATCTTGTGCAAAGTTTGCCAGTGCTTTGTAGCTGTGCTCCTCCTCCAATAAGCGTTCCTCTTGATTCTCTGGTACATAATGTAATTCTGTAATTAGTCGGCATCGGAGGTCTTCATAAAGCTTGCAGTGGTACATTAAATGCTCCCACGTTTCCACTAAGCCACAATGACAGAGGGCAGTGTTGCTCAGTCCAAAGGTCATTAGTTTGAATCTGATGGCGCCGTGGCCAGTTAGGAGGTACGTGGCCAGCAATCCTGGGGAGAGCCAGCTTGGGTATTTTGGGTATACGGCCGAGACAGTTGGGAGGAATTTTCGCGTTATTTGCCCTTTTGTTGAGTTTTGCCACCGTGTTTGCCAGGTTTGCTGAAGATGTACAGTTAGTCTTCTTTTCTCTATTTTCGGTTCGCTGGCTACATTTAATGTGAAATTTAGGCAGGTATCCGGTATGCCTCTGGAAAGGCTGTAGAGGAGTCCACTGCGTATCACTTCCAGGTCCAAGGGGAGGGCACCCGTGAGCACCTGAAGCGCGTGTGTACTCACTGTTTTGCAAGCTCGTGAGATAGTCAGTAAGATGTACCTCTGTATGGTTTCTAGTTTTCTTTTATTAGTTGCAGTGGTTGCTTTCTTGTACCAGACACCGGAGGCATAGAGGATGACTGGCAGGAACACAGTTTTGTGAAAAAGAGCAAGGGTTTTCTTCTTTATGCCCCAGTCCTTGCGGGTGATTCTTGCAAATAGTGACGAGTAATTTCTGATTTTATTTCTGAGATAGTTAAGATGGGGAGTGAAGGATAGGTTTCTATCAAGGACAACCCCAAGAAATTTCATTTCTGTGGTCAGCTTGACGGTGGTTCCCTGGGTAAGTGTAAAGTGTAAAGTGTGTTTAGGGTCAAACGGCACCAGGGGTTTCCCCCATCTCCGCGTAGTTTACATTGTGGTGTGATACAGTTCACTGTAAAGGCCAGAGATTTAAAAGTATATGGATCTTGAGGTGTGTGATGTTGTGTACCGTTGTTCTTCTGGCCATTTAGCCGCCGGACCCCAGCTGAGGCCCGACGTTGCCCACACTTCGCCCCGTGGAGGCAGACCAGGTACACTAGTATTACAGTTATTTACTCTGGCAGGCCCTGCCACCTAGTTTCCTGAGATTTCAGTGGCAAGGACCTAAAAAAAAAAAAAAAAAAAAAAAAAAACCTTTGCGTGGGTTGATCGCTAGATTGAAAGACCGAAATGTGAGCGAACTTAATTTGGAGCTATTAAGTTTTGACCTGTGGGATATACGCTGGTGAGCAGGTAGAGAGGGAGAGGAGACTGAAGACTGGGGGGAGAAAGACAGAAGAAATGGGGTCGATAGAGGAGGCGACCCCATTAAAAGTCAGTGGGGCATGCCCATGCCCTACCAGGAGGAAATATGGGTTGGCGAGTAGGGGAGAAGGCAGGAGGGGAAAAAAAAAAAAAAAAATCCTGTCTCCTCCCCTACCGCCGAGGGAGGGGGTAAGAAAGATGGGTCCAGCAAGAGCGCCGGCACCGATTGCCATTATGGCTGGCATATGCAGAAAGCTCTGCGGTCTCATTGGGCTGGTTGGAATTCAGCTGGATAGAAAGTCACTCGTGAGGCTGTGTCCTGTCCGAAGGTGGTCCACATATCATTTCATGGTTGTTGTTGTGGTGGTGGATGCGGCAAAGTCCGCCTTCTTGTGAAGAGGTCTTGCGCATATTGAGTGAAGGCACTATAAATATCTTTTTCAGTTAGTATCAGATATTCCTGGTCTCTTAGCATTATTTGGGTGGTGGTTATAAATCGGCAGCGGAGATCCTCGTACAGTGGGCAGTCGTACATCAAGTGCCCCCATGTCTCGCGTAGTCCGCAGTGGCATAGGGGGGTGTCACTCAATCCGAATCCATGGAGTTTTTCTCTTATGGCGCCATGGCCGGTCAACAGGTAGGTGGCGAGTAGTCCAGGAGAAAGCCAAGGTGGATAGTTTGGGTACACCAGTTGTAGATCAGGAATAAATTTTTTAGTTATTTCACCTTTGGTTGATGTCTGCCAGCGGGTTTGCCAGCTCTGGTTGAGATGTGTGAGGAGACGTTTGCGTTCCAATTTGTGGTCAGTTTCAGGGTCCAAAGTGAAGTTCAGATGGTTAGCCTCACGTCCCTTGGAGAGTTGATATATTAGGCCGCGGAAGACTATTTCAAGGTCTAGTGGAAGAGTCCCTGTCAGGGCCTGGAGGGCATGTGTGCTTACAGTATTGCAGGCTCTTGTTATTATAAGTAGTATATACCGTTGTGTGGTGTCCAGTTTTCTTCTGTTGACGGCCGTGGTAGCCTTCCGGTACCACACTCCAGCGACATACGTTATGGCAGGCAGGAATACAGCTTTATAGAATAGCTTGAGGGTTCTTCTCCGCAGGCCCCAATCCTTGCGGGAGACCCTCATGAACAGAGCAGAGTATCTTCTGATCTTTTTCTGAATGTAGGTCAGATGAGGGGTGAATGAGAGGTTATTATCTAGGACAACCCCGAGGTGTTTTAGTTCCTTTGTCAGCTTAATTGTAGTTCCTTGGATGCGGATTTGTGGTGGTCTCCTGATGTCCAGGTTACCTTTTAACAGTATTGAGCTGGTCTTGGTTGAGGATATGCGGAGATTGTTTTCGTCGGTCCACTTCTGTAGGATGTCAATGGCGCGAGTAGCAGAAGTTTCTAGCCTGGCTCTGCTGTCCTCTCGCAGTACCAGGGTCAGGTCGTCCGCGTATGCCTGAGTTGCCACACGACCTAGGTCTAGATTTAGAAAACCGTCGAGAACCATGTTCCAGAAGAGCGGGCCCAAGATTGAGCCCTGTGGGCAGCCTCTGAAGATCTGTCTGGAAATAGAATGATATGGAGTTTCTACAACGACCATTCTGTTGTCAAAATATGTTTTGACGCATTGGTATAGGTTGGCCGGGATGTTGGCCTTCCGGAGCCTGCCGAGGACGCTTGGCCACCACAGGGTGTCAAAAGCCCCGGCAAAATCTATTGCGATTACAAGTAGATATTTATGGTTTGTTGTTTCAGCAGCTCTGGTAATGTTTTCCAAGGCATCCAGAGTGGAGCAGCCCCTCCTAAAGCCAAATTGATTCTGTGATTCTAGGCCTGCAGCCATGTAGCAAGTTTCGATTCTAACTTTGAGGAGGTGTTCAAAGAGTTTACTTAGTACAGAGAGAAGGGCTATTGGTCGGTATGACTCCGGAAGGTCCTGTTGCTTGTTTGGACTTTTCAGGATTAAGCGCAATTTGGCAGTCCTCCAAGCTTGTGGAAAGCATCCCTCATTAAGGCAGTGATTAAAGAGGGTGAGTATTACCTCTGGAATTGTCTCGATGGTCTTCTTGACGATTTCAGGCTCCAGTAAGTCGATACCCGGTGATTTCTTGTTGCGCAGTTTTCCTGCAGCAGTATGAAGTTCCGTGATGGTAAGTGGTTCTTCCTTATTGGTGGTAGTATAGGTATCATTGTCTTGACATAATTTTTGCTGTTCTGGTGTAGTGGGAGTAATATGTCCAGGAAACATGCTGTCCAGGATGTTGTTGACATTATCCTGCCAGGTCTTGGTATAAGTGCCTAGCGGCGTCTTTGTTGCAGGGATGACTTCTCCCCTGGGGAGTTTGTTTGTCGTTATTCTGTAGACAACCCCCCAGGGGTGCTCGTTTCCGGTTGTAGAAACAAGTTGCTCCCATGAGCGCTGTTTTCTGAGTCGGATTAGAGCCGTGTACTCATTTCTTGCGGTGCGATAGTGGTCGCGGAGTTGGTCTATTTCTGCTGCTGGCCAGGAAAGTCGTGCTCTCTGGAATAGTCTTCTCCTTGTGTTCACCTCGCGTCTGAGCTGTTGTAGTTCCGGCGACCACCAGGGGACGGCCCCTGGAGTTGGGTTTTTCCTTTTAATTGAGCAGTTTGCAGCGGCAGTGATGAGATCCACCACGGCGGTTTGGTGCTGGTCCGGGCTCAGCCCCTCTATTTGGAGGGTTTGTGCTGCTTCTCTTAAGGTAGTCTGGAAGAGAGACCAGTCTGCCTTCTGTATGGCATATCTATGTTGGATTTGTCGGGTTGGTTGTTGTCTGTCTATGGTGCGTTGAAGAGTGAAGGTTATGACCCTGTGGTCCGATGTGGTCCAGCTTTCCCTGACCATCCATCCCGAGAGGTGACCAGCCAGAGACCTTGAGGCGAGTGTAATGTCAATTGTGGCTTCCCACATTGTGCTGGAAAAGGTGGTGGGGTTATTTGGCTGATTGAGTATAGTGAAGGTACTGTTTGCCAGGAACTCCTCTAGGTGTTGTCCATTTGTGGCGCTGTGATGCCCTCGGGTTTGGCTGAACCACGCCGGGGATCGACAGTTCACATCCGCTCCCACGACGATCCTGGCATTCTGGAATTCTGTGAGTAAACTCTGCAGGTACCTGGTAGCTGGGAGGATATCTCCCCCTGGGCGGCAGTACAGTGAGACTGCATAGAGTTCGCCGAGCGGGGTTATAATATGGGCACATGCGGCCCAGGATGTACAGTAGCTGGAAATCTTGGTTACAGTGATACTAGGGTTCCTAACCAGGATGCAAGCCCAGGGGTTGTCTCTATTATCCTGAACTATTTTGTAGGATAGGGGATATCCTCTCACCCCCCGGCTGTGCACATAAGGCTCTTGGATAAGTAGGATGTCGAGGTTCTGTTCATTCGCTTTCTTGGTGAGTTGTCCGGCCACGGCCTTAGATCGCTGTGCGTTTAGCTGCGCGAAGTTTACCCTGTCTAGGTTAAAAGGTCTAAGGCGTGCGTCCATAATCAATCCTCATTTGGTATGCACCCTTAGCTTTGATGTAGATGGGACACTGATTGTCCCTGAGTGAGTGGTCCGCTGGCATCTTCTGTGATTTACAGTTTACACAGGTGGGCGGATCATCTTTTTTAGGGCAGGTGCCAAATTCATGGCCTTTCTCTGCACAGTGGCCGCAAGTAGGCTCTGTCTGGGCACAGGTGTGCGTCGTGTGTCCAAATCGACAGCAACGGAAGCATTTGGGAACAGACACATGCTCTTTGAAGCGATGGCTGCCCCAATGTATGAAAACCCTGGTTGTTTGTGCAATCGTTTTCCATGCCTCTGGTGTAAGTTCAACTACCCAATTTGTGTGGTCTCCTGTCCTGGATTTTGTTTGGAATTTTGGGGTGATTAGTGTCGTTGGTTCCACGTTTGGATACTCATGCTGAAGGTTCCTGGAATATAGTTCCTTCTGCAGAGCTTCTGGTGTTAGATCCTTGCTGGTATTAAAAATGACTATACTGGGGCCCTTTTTCTTGGGGGACGCTGCCTCTAAGCCGAGTGTCTGGATCCTTGGGTTGTTGAGGATTTCGTTTGCGTCTTCCTTCGTCTGGGTTTCAATGATGACACCTGTATTCCTTATTTTTCGGACAGATTTGATTTTTGTAGTCTTAAGATCCTGTGAGAGGTTCTTCATAATGGTTTGTTTCACCTCTTCACTAGTCTGGTGTTGTGCTGTTGAGGTCGGTTTTAATATTACTAGGTGTGGAGTCGGCAGGAGCGTTTTGCGTTTTGTAGTAGTTGCCACACGTGGCAGTTGTAGAGAGGTATCTGGAGCAGTGGTCCTCAGCGATTGTGCATATGTGGGTGCACGCTGTGGCATTTGTTTTGCCCCACATTCAGCGTAGGCTTGCAGTTTAGCCTTGGCCCTTTCGCTCTCGAGGTAGGCTTCGACAAGGAGTGCATCGAGTTTGTTCCACAATGTTATTATTTGAGCCCTTAGTGCAGTGGTGACTCTGTTTGTTTGCTCTTTAAAGAGGGATTCTAGAGCAGTTTTCAGGAACAGGGATTTTTCATACATTGTACCTTCGGGTAAGGTAGGATCCAGGAAGGTTTCCTGTGTCTTGTCGTCGCTAGTCTCCTTTGTCGTAATCGCTGTGAGATTTTCCTGCGTTTCCCTTATCTCCGTCTGGGAACGGGTTTCTATCTCAAATTTTGGTATAGAGCCTTTTTTGTTTTTCTTCTTACCCGTTTGGGGGGTCCCGGAGCGGGGATCTATCCCTTCGTTCTGTTGGTTTGTGATGATTATGCATTCGTCGCCCTGGGTTCCCCTAAGAGGGGCTCTGCTTTTGTCCGTATTCCTCTCCATATCACTATTTCCGGATGACCGAGACTCGTCGGTTTATCGGGATTTCCTTTCTACTATCAAGAAGCAGTGTGCGCGTTATGTAAATAAAATCAGCCACAAGTGCGAAGCACAAAAGAATTTGAGTTGTGGGCCTTTAAGTCATTGGGCTATCCCCTCAGTCACATGTGGGGAGGGAGATAGCCGGGTGTAAAAATAGACCTAGAACAACGGGACTACTTCCCTGTGGGGTTTCTGGGCGCGGCCAACACGATAGTGGTATTTAAAGACAGTAGAATCTACCCTAGAAATGTTCCGCCTTTACCATGATAAGTCTATGGCAGAGGGGGGGGTGCACACAAATGTCATTATTTTGGGTAAAACTAGCACACAGTTTAGTGGAAAATGTTGGGACACAAATGTTGTCCAAGGTTACAAGCACCGTTGCACCTCCCAAGTCAAGAGCAGGGTAGAAGCGTGGCGATCGCTATATCGGTCGCCTCTCTATATTCCAGATGTCAGCCACAAGGTGACCTTGCGGTCTGACACAAAGAATACAAATAGTGACGCTTCCAACCAGCCAAACTCCCAACAAAGCACAGAAAATTTTCTCACCTTGAGAGTCCACTGGAGTTGAAGAAACACTGTATACACTCTTGCTGTGAAAAACACTTTAAACTGAAATCTACGAGCGTGAAATAAACAACGTGTCTGGCAGCCATAATGACAATCGTGAAGGCAGCCCTATTGGCTCTGCGCATACGGGCTACGTGCAGGCACAACGCTGTCAAGTGTAAAATTAGTAAAACTCAGATAAGTTCTTTAAATCCACACAGAGTTTTACATAAAATTACCTGGTAGTTCAGTATCATTAGTTCTTCAAGTCCAGATCTTTGCCGAACAGTAATTCTATGTTTAATCGGCACTAAAATCACTTATTAATCAGAGCACAAAGAAACGTGACCGCACGGACGATGCGCCATGCCCCCTATCGGTTCCCTGGGTGTGCCTAGCCCATACTCACATGTGAGCCTCTGGGATTATGAAACGCGGTGGACAGATAGACCCGTTAATAACGTTCAAAAAGACCGCTAGTGCAGTGTTGCGGTACTGTCGCCCAGCAGATTCCAGTTGCAAAATGACGGCAGCCGTGCGAGTGTGGTCCAAAACAGGTGTTCGTGAAGTTATTCGCTTTTTGCAAGCAAAAGGGTCTTCACCAAGTGACATTCACCATGAACTGGTTGCTGTGTATGGCGAAAAGATGATGATGACAAAGAAGCAGGTGTGCTTTTGGTGCAATGAATTTAAAGCGGGCCGTGTTGACATTGAAGATCGACATCGGGCGGGCAGGCCTCCGTCGAGCAAGACAGAAGACAACATTTCGCGCATTAAGGGTATCGTTCTTGAAAACAGGAGAGTGAAACTGCGTGAAATTGCACAAATAGTGAACGTGGGTATAAGTCGACTGTTCACGATGTCCTTGGCTTTCGAAAGGTGTGCTGCCGCTGGGTGCCCCGACAATTGTCAGAGAAGGGCAAAGCAAAACGCATGGGGATGTGTCTGGAGAACCTTTTGGGATAGAACGACGAAGGAGAGGATTTTCAAGCTCGCTTAGTCACAGCAGACGAAACGTGGGTTCATCGCTTTAACCCGGAGAGCAAACAAGACTCCATGACCTGGAAACATCCACAATCTCCTGTGCGCAAAAAATTCAAACCGTTCCCAGTGTCCGAAAAGTCATTGGCCACAGTGTTCTGGGATCATCAAGGCGTTTTGTTGATGGATTTCTTGCCGAAGGAAGGAACAAACAATCAATGCACAGCGTTACTGTACAACGTTGGAAAAACTGAAAGCCAACATTCGACGCAAACGACCAGGACTCCTGACAAGCGGCATGATTTTGTTGCACAACAACGCAAGTCCACACACTGCCCACACCACTCGTGAGTGGTTGCGCCGTAATCGTTGGGAAATTCTGTCAATCCCCTCCCCCTACAGTCCAGACTTAACGCCTTCATACTTCCATTTGTTTGGCCATCTGAAAAACCACCTTTCAGGAAAGCATTTCACCACGGATGAGGAAGTTCATCAGTCGGTGCGATGTTGGTCTGTGTGTGGGCACAGACTTCTTCAGTACTGGTATTGATAAACTGATCCATCGTTGGGACAAGTGCATCAATAAAACCGGAGACTTTGTGGAAAAGTAGTGCATGTTCACTTATTTCTTGGTGTTTAATTTTAACGTCGTATCATTAAACATCATCTAGAAAAAAAAATGTGTTACTTTACTTTTCGGAAACCTCTCGCAATACGAAACGGTAAACGTGCCAGATTAAAGATGTAATTAATTAAAAATATGTCTTAATGAAATTAAGACATATTTTGGAATTTTGGAATATTGCTCATGGAATATTACGGCTAAAATCTTATTTATTTTGTTCTTTATTTATTACTGCTCCTTTTCTTTTGTTAGGCATTGTAGATGGAGAGCAGAATTTTCAAAGAAACGCAATAAGTATTATAAATTTTCCAAAAAACTTTGAGTTTTAGGGATTATTTTGCGACATCTGGAGAAACGAGATAATTTCAGTGACATAGCCGAGTGGTCACGAGCGAGAGTGCATTATCATGCTATTTGAGTGGGCCGTGGCTCAAGCCTGCGACTGCTAAATACTATTAATGATTGTATTCGTGATTTATTGTGAACTTTTCTGACCTGGTGGTCGTGCCGGAGTACAAACAATAACATTAGTGCAGAGCTATCTCACTGCGGAACTATATTTTTAGGGCCCTGCCTGGCAAGGCCAGGCGACGCCAGGATTTACCCAGCCAGGGAACTTGATCCATACGATCTGGCCTGGCTTCCCGCGCCTGATACGGTAACTAGTCGGTGGTGTTCCTTATACCCCTAAGCTAAGAGGCCAGATGAACAACAACCCTACACTATGGTACACAAACCACATATCACTCACACTATCTGGCCTTTACAGGGTACTGTATTCAACACAAAACTGATCGCGGAGTTGTGGGAAATAAGTGGCGCCGCTTGAACTGTATTGTAAGAAATCAATCTTACAAGTTTAATTAATTTTTTTTTTTTTTTGGAATTAATTATATCAAACAGTAGGTTTGGGCAAATTGCTTGTTTATCTAAAACTTCCATCAGATTTTCATTTGAAGTCGACCGCTGTATAACACTGGAAGCTGGTCCTTGTGAAAACAGAATAATTAAAGAGTGACTGCGGGAGGAGAGGACTGTGTTATATGAAAATGATCCGGCTGGAAACTATGGTAATGGCCAGTAGTACTCCGTATAAGTTTGGGGGGAGAAATAAAGAAACCAACCCTAAAATGCTCCATATAACTGTAGGGCCATCGCTTACTTCTGGTAAAGCGTGGAACGGAAAGGGTAAAGGAAAAGATCGTTAAGCGATGGCCGCCCAGGGAAGCATCTCAGCAACTAATTTTCGGTACTCCATGGGAAAAATGCTCATCCAAAAGGGCTGGACAAAGAAAAAAGGACAGGAGCGAATGAGAGAGAAGAGGAACAGTTTTGAAGGAAAAATGATTGATCAAAAGAAGAGAATGGAGAATGGGAGGAGAGAGACTCGTGAGAGAGGAAAAGGCAGTTGGAAAGAAAGTTTTGAAGAAGTTCAGAGGGTTTAAGGATTCTGCATTTTATGTTGTTAATTGTGTATTTCTGTATATTTATTTTTTTATTTATCCTCGTGGCCCTAGTTTCCTCACTGCATATTGTAAACAACCTAGCCCAGCCCTTGAGCATGCCACCCTTCACAACAATTCAGATATATCAGTTCAGCCTTTCGTAAGAAAGAAAAACAGAAATAAATTAATCTGGCTAGAGATAAAAAGGAGATAAGGAGGTAATTGTTCCTCTGTAAAAGGCAATGGTCAAACTACATCTTGGACACTGCATATAAGTCTGGAAGCCTCGTTTTAGGAAGTATTGGATCTGTTGGAACGGGTGCAAAGAAGGGCAACGAGATTAGTGAGGTAAACAAAAGGGTGCTCTTACCAAGAAAGGCTTCAAATCTGCAAGTGCTGCGTCTTGAAACTAGGTACCTGTGAGATCTAATTGAGGTGTTTAAGGTTTTGAATGGATCGAGTAAGTTCAATGTTAATGGCATTCTTCCTCTTGCTCAAGACTACACACATGTGCTCAAGACTACACACAAGGGGATATAAATTCAATTTGAGGAAAGATGGTTGCAAGACATCTGCGGAACATGTACATGTACGAAGTTTGCTTTTTACCCGAGGACAGTTGATTGTCGGGAAAAAAAATTGTTGTGGAAGTGGATATTGTGAATAAATTTAAGGGGGAACTAGATATATTCTTACAGGGGATGAACATGTGATATGGAAAGTGTTTTTTTTTTCCGGTGATAAGCTTTCTTTCTTGAATCATTTGCCACTACTAATACTAATACGAAAGCCTAACTTATTTGTTTGTTTTGCATACCAACCAAATTAAACTGAAATAAAAAAGTATATATATATACTGTATATTGTTACGTGGCTAAACTTAGATATAATCCTGGGGTGAAGTGGCATCAACGTTTGCATGTGAAATATTTTCAACAGCCTCATTTGCTGCTTTAAATATTCAAAGGACAAATTACAACCAGTTCGTGTGTTGTAGAACGTAAGAGTGAAATAACTGACATTTGTCAGGACATCGATAGTGAGATACAGAAATAAGCACTGTTGGAGGTGCCCTCTAGTGAATAAATATTAAAATGATTCATCCATATATTTAATATGGCTATATCCGCTTCACAGGTTGGCATGCTGTTTTTGCTGTTATAAAGCATTGGTATATTAAAAAAATAAAAAATAAAAAATTTTAAATCCATTAAGAACATTAAACGGATGTTTTGTCAGTAACTATATAATGATAATTATTACATGTACTAACAATACTTTTGGTTGGACTCTTATTAATTCTGATTAGATTTTTAAAAAATTTCATCTTCGTTACAACTTTTCATCAAAGCAGTTTCATCATTTTAATCTCGGAAACAAAGCAATTTCTTTTCTTTTCCTCTCTCTCTCTCTCTTTCGAAATGACACCTTAAGTTGAAATCTGACCTGGAAATTTGTATAAAGAGAGGAGAAATTTTAAAAAGGATCGTTATTTCTCGTTTCAAGTTTTTTTTTTTTTTTTCCTTATATTGTAGTAAGCGCCGCAAAATTAGTTTAATCCGTGTTCACCGTGATATCCGAAAGGGAAGTGCCAAGTTCTGATGCATGGCGAATTGTTATAAAGGTTTTACCTTATCATTTAATTTTGTGAAACCAGGCGATATTTTTTTTCCTACTCGTGAACGTCTGTGAATATACAGTGGCGGACAAAAAAAACTGCATCACTTGTGAATTTTGCAAATAATGTGTTTTGCGCTGTATTGGGGGTTGCATAAATGTTCGAAATGCATTTGTTAGATGGAATATATATCTCTCTGAATGAAATCCAATAAAAAGACTCCACCTAATATACCTAATTGCCATAAATATCTTCCCAAAAGGTAAAATGCGTAATTAATGGAAATATGAGAAATCATGCAAATAATAAAATGTCTATTTATAGTCCGGGAGTACCAAACGGTCAGAATACAAGAAACAAAACCGTATTTAGCAGTCACGGGCTTGAACCCCAGTCACTCAAAGCAAGTGTATTGCTGTACCCGCGCGCGTGACTACTCGGCTATGGCAGCCTCTTTTGTTTAACTGGTGCGAAATCAGGAAATGAAGCTGATCTCTTTGTATGATTAGTTTGAAATCTAGAAGAATATGTTTGTTTAACTCTTGAGCAATACTGAATTTATCAGATAACAGAAGTCGTTCGCACTTTTTCCATTTGGGATGGTAGGCGTTATAATAAACAACAAGTAGGCAGATCATTGTGTCTTCAAAGAGCGCACGTGCACATTTTGAAACTATAATTCTTCTTTAATTAAGTTGATGAAGTCTTCAGATTTGGTGGCAGCTCCAAGCCTGGAGACGAAACTTCGGGCTTTAATGGTGATATTGTACTTTGTTTGAATAATTGAGATTTAGCAATATTAATTTCGTTCTGGGCTCTGGCTGGACGCTTGGAAATAGTTACTTGAGATGTAGAGACTTTAGTGCTTTCTGATGATTTGGGGTGGTCTTCCATACATACTGAAAGACCACCCCAAATATGGCAACCAAACATATACAAATTTGTATTGTATTGCATTTACGTGTACAAACTGAAATGACAAGTTAACGTAATAAATCAGCAAAATTTGCTGTAAATCAGCAAAACAAGTCCTCAATATTTTGTTGTTCCTCCTTGAGCTGCATTTACAGCCTTGCAATGATCTGGCATAGAGTTAATTAAAGGATATACGGTTGCCCAATTTCGTGGTATCACACCCTTACAATGCTCTCCTGCAGCTGAACCTTACTTGTTGTCTTCTTCTGAGCAATTTTAAACGACATTATGTACCAGCAATTTTCAATAGGATTCAAATCTGCACTGTTGCCCTGGCCAGTCCAACACTGTAATGCCAGCATTTCTGAGGTATGACTGCACCTTAAGGGAGAAACACGAGGGAAAACATTGGAGTAAGTAGGTTTTAAGCTTTGTGAGACAAGAAGACAAACTCATCATTAAATCTAAATAGCATAAAACTTAACAATTTTGCTGTGTGGGAAGGTGCTGAGTCCTGTTGAAAAATGCAGTTTTGATGTCTATGTCGTGATCCCTAATAATGGGTTTCAAGTACTCCTCCAAGACAGCAGTGTAGGTTTCTGCATTCACCGTTCTGTTAATAAACTTAATTCGCCCCACCCCTTTGCTTGTTATGTATCCCAAGACTATCTGACCGGTGGGGAACTTTACAGTCGGTGTTATACAGTCAGGATGGTATGCCTCCGATTTTCGTCTTCTGACATATCGCTTTCCACCCGAGCCATGCAGACTGAATTTCGATTCGTCAGAAAAGATGACGGTGTCCCATTGCTCTTTTGCCCATGAAACATGCGTTTTAGCCCAAGCAAGTCGCTTTTTCCTCATTTGTTAGGTCAACAAAACCTTCTTCTTGGGCCGATAGGCATCATTCCGAAAGCCGTCTTTGGATAGTTCGTGCACTTGTTTCAACACCAGAGGCCATCTCAAAGTCCAGTTTTAGATCAGGAGCACTAGCATGGCGATTACGAAGGTATAGCCGTTTCAAATATCGATCCTGGGAAGGCGTAGTCACTCTCTTACGACGACCTGATCTAGGTCTTCTCTTCACATCACCGGTTTCACGCTTTAATTTCATCACCCGGGATATTGTGGCAGCCTATTTTATCAGCGATAGCACGCGTAGAAAGCCCTTCCTGGGACAGAGCAACAGCTACACTTTTTTTTTCTTGGTGTCAACTGAACATATGGAGCCATGCATATACTTCCACTAAACAGGACACTAATGAGCGTGTATACCCTTCCAACGCCGTATTTATAGAAAGGGCTGATGCAATACCTTGAAATTACTGTCTGGTGTAATAGAAGCGTTATCTGATGCAATACCTTTGCTTTGCGACAAACAAAATGACTGTAATCAAACAATATCTTATACGTTTCACTACAAATGTTACTTTTTTTAAAGTGATGCAGTTTTTTTGTCCGCCATTGTAGGATGATAAAATCTGGATGAAAAATCAGTGTAGATGACAAAAGCAATTTTCTATTCAACCACATATTGTATCAGAATTTGATCAGACGAATCTCTGTCAGCTGTACGGATATACTCTGGTATCACTTATTGCAACTATATTGTGTACTTTTGGGGCTGGGGCATTGAAGCTTTCGCACGTTCACGTATTCTGACTAAGTCGCTACAGGTTGTGTAGTATGATACAGTGCACTACAATGCTGAAACAGAAAAGGACTCTCCTCGTAGCACTACTACAGTGTACGAAGAATGGAACTGCCCAGAATCTTAATGTACCCATAGCATTCATTGTTCTAGAAGCGACTGACAACGATTCAAACTATTATTTTAGGCCACCCGAATAATTAAATTCATCTGCCGTGCTGTGCGTCGTATGTCTGTTAATTGCGTGTGTTCTATGGTCCATTTGTCTGTTTTTCTGGACGAAAAACTCCAGTTTCTGGGGGGGAACCTTACTATCTACGCCTGAGACCGAATAACTCAGCCACGGAGTGAAAAAAGCCCATTAAAGTTCCTCGCGTCATCGACGGAATTTGAAACCCGGGCCTTTTCCACCCGGTGTGGGGAGGACGGTGACAATACTACTGTGCTACCGCGCAGACTGCCAACGGTTCAATTCCAAAGCACGATAAATAATCCCAGACGGTTACAATATCTCCTCCAAACTTTACAGCTGGTAAATAACGTTTTCTGGGCTTCCGTCAAACCCAAACGCGGTTATCAAATCGTAAAATCGCGAGCCATGATTCGTCACTCTACAAAACAGTTTTCTAATGTTCCAGTATTAATTACTATGGGTTGTGCATCAGGCAAGTCGAAGCTGTCTTGTGGTGTTTTGTTTCTGTGCTGAGCTATTCCGTAAAAGCCGATACCGTACAGTTCCCTGTGTTTCAATCTTTGTACTAATATCAATTCCTGTGATTTCCCTCAACTTCTCGCTGACAGTATTCGATGACGTTTGTCACTTTTCTGAGCTTCTTCCATCTCTTTCTGCCAATTTCTGCGTTCTATCCGAACTTTCCCGGCTGTGGTAGCACCATTTGGTGATTATATGAGCTACCATTAATTTGGCTTTGCAGTTTTGCGGTAATGGCACGAACAGATTGATTTCTAATATGGAATCCCACAATGACTCATCGTTGGTAGTGCTAACCTCAACGCCTCGTTCCATCTACTCTATTTCGTAGTAGTAGTAGTAGTAGTAGTAGTAGTAGTAGTGGCACATGATGCAAGAAAGCAAGTGTAGGAGCTTATGCAGCATCAGCCAAAAAAAAAAAAAAAAAAAAAAAATCACACCATTCCCTCCAAATGCCTGTCCAGTTCCTCCTTAAATTTATTTAACCTATCAACTTCCACAACGACAGATGGAAGTTTGTTCCAGCAATTAACCACCCGCTGGCTAAAGGCAAATTTCCGCACATCTATTCTACATCTGTCCTTTCTTAATTTGAACTTATGTCCCCGTAGGTTGGTAATCTGAACAAGTGGAAGGATCCCATCAGAATTCAGCGTGCTCAACCCATTCAAGGCCTTATAGACCTCAATCAGATCACCGCGCAGGTGCCTAGTCTCCAGCCACTGCAATTTGCAGAACTTAAGCCTCTCTTGGTAAGAGAATCCCTTCATTCCCCTCACCAATCGTGTTGCTCTTCTCTGTACACGCTCAAGCAAATCTACATCCTTCCTAAAAAGAGGCCTCCAGACCTGTACGCAGTACTCAAGGCGTGGCCTGACCATTGCCTTATACAGAGGGACAATCACCTCCTTTTCCCTGCTAGCAAAATTCCTATATATCATTGACAAAACCCCATGACCCGCCCTAGCAGCCTGTCTGCACTGCTCAGAAAACTTCATATCTGACTGCACAATTACTCCCAGGTCTTTTTCATTTTCTACCACCTTAAGTGTAGTACCACACAGTTGGTACGTTTCTCTGGGGTTACTTCTACCCATATGCAGTACTTTGCATTTGTCAAGGTTAAACTTCAGTTGCCACTTCTTAGCCCATCTGCCCAAATTATCTAGATCCTGTTGCAGTAGCACACTGCCATTACTGTCATTAACAACCCTGCCAACCTTTGTGTCATCTGCAAACTTCGACATTAAGCCTGATATACCTTCATCAATATCATTGATAAATACACAAAACAACAGTGGACCCAACACCGAACCCTGTGGGACTCCACTAATAACATTAGTCCACGAAGAGCAGCACCCATTGATTACCACCCTCTGTCTTCTCCCACTTAACCATCCTTTTATCCATTGTAGCAACTTACCCTTAATACCATTCTGCTCCAATTTGTACAGTAGTCTTCCATGCGCAACAGTGTCAAAAGCTTTCCTGAAATCCAAGTATATGATATCAAAATTATTTTTTGCATCCAGTTCCTTTGTTACCACATCATAATAACCAATCAAATTTGTCAGACAAGACTTTCCCTTAACAAACCCATGCTGTGTTTGAATTATTGCTGCAGTCTTGTCTAGATGATCCTGCAATGCATCTTTAACCAGCGACTCCATTATTTTACCCGGAACAGAAGTTAAACTAACTGGTCTGTAATTACTTGTGTCACCCTTCGATCCACCTTTGTGAATTGGGGACACATTTGCACATCTCCAGTCCGTGGGAACCTCCCCTGAGTCCAAGGATGCTCTCATAATTATGGCTAAGGGTTTGCTTAGTTGCTTTGCCGCCTCCTTTAAAATAACTGGATAGATCCCATCCACCCCAGGTGCCTTTCTTATGTTTAACTTCAACAATTTCTCCTCCACTTTGCTCTCAGTTATTACAAAATCATTAAGCACACTGCTACAATTTGATAACCTTCTGCCATTTTCAAACCTTAATAATTCCTCACGTGTGAGTGTAGATGCAAAATACTCATTCAGTTTGTTTGCTATCTGAGCAGGATCATCAACAGTTGAACCATCGATGTCAAGTGGACCAATCAGATTCATCCCCTTCCTTTTAGAGTTTATATAAGTAAAGAAATCCTTGCTGTTTTTCTTAGCATCTCTTGCTCAGGATTTCTCGTAATCTGCCTTCGCCTGCCGAACCTCCTTTGTGACCTGATTACAGACTAGCTTATATCTGCCACAGGCTTCTGCGTCACCTGATAATTTATATGCATCCCATGCATTTTTCTTCTCTTTCACGAGTCTCATTAGTTCATTTGATAACCATTTAGGCCTAAACCTTGAACGATATTTCTTAATCGGTATATAAAGTCTAGTAGCTTCCACGATTAATTCTTTGAATGCTTCCCACTTAGAATTTACTGTTTGTAACATCGTCAGTTGATCCCACTGTACAGAAATTAAAAACTGTCTGAGACCACTGTACTCCCCTTTACGGAAGCAAAAACCCTTTCCTTTACCCCTGACGGTAGTTACCTCTTTGAGTAAATCCCACTTCAGCACACTGTGATCACTGCCACCTAGTGGTTCCTTTATCTGCAAATTCTTAATACACGAATGATCACTGCTGATAACCAGATCAAGAGTGTTACTTTCTCTGGTTGCCTCTCGAACATGCTGCTGCAGAAAACAATCATCCAATAAATCCACAAAAGTCTGACTAGTGTGTGAGTGACCAACCCACAAGTTCCAGTGAATATCTGGGAAGTTAAAATCCCCCATTATAAGACATTCTGATTTACTGGCCCACTCTATTTCTCTGTACAATTGTTCATTGTACTCATTCAAGTCATTAGGCCTATAACACACTCCTACTCTTATTTTTCCTTTCGCAGCGCTTATCTCACACCAAACTGACTCAACAGAGCACTGTTCATCTATATTAACTGGGTGCACTTCCTTTGATTTTATGTTTTTCTTAATTAACAGCATAACACCCCCTCCCTTTCTGTCCTGTCTATCCTTTCTGTACACATTGTACTCCCCAAATTCCAGTTCTGCATTCCTTATATCTTTGTGACACCACGTCTCTGCTATCCCAACAATATCCGCCTTTGATGTCTTGACCAACACTTCAAATTCATCAAATTTATTTACTATACTTCTAGCATTGGTATACATGCAAGCATACATGCTCCTATACCTATTCCTTGTTACCCTAACACATCCCATATACCCAACTATTCCATGATGACTGCCATCCGTCCCTGAAACCCCCAACACCCCTCGCTCCAGGTCGCTTCTTATTCTAATAGAAGTTGTGCAAGAATCACCTTCACCTCTGCCTGCGGTTACTGTTAAACTATTATTCTTTGTATCCCCCCGAACTAGCAGTTTTCCGACCCACCTAACACTGCCTCGATAGCATCAGCAAATATTCTTGCACCCTTTCTATTTAAGTGTATCCCATCCCTGTAGAAGCAATCTCTCCTGTTAACAAGTACAGTCCAGGCTGAAAAAAATTCTACCCCTTGAGCCTTGCACAATCTTTCCAGGGCCGAATTGACCGACAAGGCTCTCATCATATACTCTCTATTATCGTGTCTGGGCAGAATTGCAGACACTTTCAAATTCAAC
Organism: Mastigoproctus giganteus; assembly: GCF_048544385.1. Lineage (NCBI taxonomy): Eukaryota > Metazoa > Arthropoda > Arachnida > Uropygi > Thelyphonidae > Mastigoproctus > Mastigoproctus giganteus. The sequence goes on along the minus strand of NC_143580.1, from coordinate 36,203,334 downwards.
CCTATTTCACGGCTTTTTTTCAACAGTGACCTGTACTTGTTGAGTAATTCCTCCGGTCTCCTACTCTTAATATCATTAGTGCCAACGTGTACAACTATATCACCTTTTGTGCCCTTGAAAGATGATATCCGCTCTACAACGTCATCAACCTTTGCCCCTGGCAGACATACCCTGGTCCTGTTCCACCTATCCTTTTTACAAAGGATGTTCGTTGATCTGCTTACTTCTCCTGTGAATTCATATGCTTTTGTACCTATTCTGAAGCGTGGAATAGTGAATACGGTTCATTTTTCTGAAATCTTAGAGATGTCTCGATCCTTTTGGAGATAATGGTATACATAAAAATACAGTATATAATTTTATATGCCGAGTGTTTATAAAAAAAAAATATATATATATATATTTTTTATAATCCGGAAATATTAAGACAGCAATCCGGCATTCGTATGATGGATGGGATTTTTGTCTTTAGGAATCCATGCAAAAAAGTAACATTTCTTTCATTATAAGATGCCCGCAGGTCTATCTTGTCCTTTAAAAATGTTATTGCAGCCAGCAAGATTTTAAACCGTACAGATAATGTAATGGTCTTAACTTCACAGGAGAATAAAATTGCCTTTGCAAAGAGGTTTCCCTGGTATTCCACTACTTTCAAACACATGGCCTCTATAAAAAGGTTAACTGACCATTTGTTTAAAAGATAATGCTGCTATGACAGCCTCTTTCAGAACTAACTAGCTGCTCGTTCAATAGCAAGTGGTCTCTAGTGACAACACATAGAAAAAATAGTTGTAAAGAATTGCTCCACGTTTTGCCTGTACGAAATAGTTTTCAAAGTTATAATATAGTTAAAAGCTGTCTGTTGAAAGTAGGTCAATACCAGGCAATTCGTTACAAAGGCAAGTTTGTTCTTTGAGAATTAAGACCATTGCATTACCCATGCAATCCTCTTTATTGGATAATGCAATATTTAAATCCTGTTTCCCACAAAATTGAAATAACAAATTAGTCAATATAAGTGTAAATAAAATCAGTTTTTGTGCTTAGTATTTATTGAAATGTGCTTCTCTAAAACTGCTCAACCGTTAGCTATACCTCTAAAATCCGGCACGTCTAAATATCCGAGGGTGTCGGATTTTAAAGAATTTACTGCATACTGTAATTCGACAGCTTACAGCAACATAAAATTAGTGTTAGATGGCCAATAGCAGGTTAAAGAATGAAAATTCTCTTAATATCCTGCTAGCTCATGACTGTAGTTGTGAGAAGAATGGTGTTTAATAGTTGCATATAGAACATACTTTATACTCCTGCCTAAAGGTTTGGAATCATGTTTAATTTTCAGTTTTTATTAAAATAGACCAACTTGTTTACCAATTTTATTATGTATAAAAATCAAAAAATTTAAATAATATTTAATAAACTTCTAGAATATTCGAGGATATTGCAAAAAAAGGTGTACGAAATTCTTGAATCGGTAGAACATGGTAGAACGTTGTAGGTGGTTCTAGAATATTCTAGAAAGTGGGATTATTGTTTCAATATTATGGAAGGTTGTAGACTATTCTGAGTATTGTGCAATAATATAAACTGAGGAGTAAGACCTGTAACTTATAAAATCGAACACCCATCATTCAGAAAGAGTGTTTGTTGAAAGTTTTGTGTGTTTAAGCCAACATATCACCTCCGCCTGCTTGGCTTCAAGTCGTCCAATGGCCAGCCATCTCAAAAAAATATCTAAACGACGATGACTTGCCACCCTGAGTACTGGTGACGTGGCTGGCCCACTGAGCAAGCCAAAAAAAAACAGGAATGAATTGACGTGGTTGCAACCGGTGTTTTTATAGGCATGAATAATTTGCATAATGTGCGGCTCTGTAAGGTGGTAGATCGATTTCTATTGGATACTGAATTTGCATCAGGATGCCTATTTTTATCAAATATTGGTCTCAGCGATACTGTTCACAATAAAATATTCATGAAAAACATTTTGTTCTGTTAATTTTGTCGAGCAGTGTAAGTATTTTATTTAAAGGAGTACAAACTACCATTCGATGATTCAAGGAGACTGGCAGTTTAAAGGACAAACCATGATCAGGGCGACCGCGCTTACCAACGGAAGCACAGGGTAAGACCATAACACTGATTTCTAAACGTAACTGACGACATACTGTACGTGAAATCCGAGCTGAGTTTAATAGGAACAGAGAAATTTCCGTGTCTGTCTACATCCACTATGAAACCGTCTTAAACAAGCACAAGGACTTATGGTCATGTACCGGTCGAAAAACCTTATTAAAATCGGAAGAAACGGTTTGCTTGGGCTAAAAGCCATCAACACTAGACAGTTAAAGGGTGGAAAAACGTACTGTGAACGGATGAATCCAAATATGAAATTTGAAATGATGGATCCAAGCGTAGAGTTTATGTAAGATGATCAACTGAAACAAAAAAAATGGTACCTCATCGTTTAGTTCGTACAGTCAAGCACAGTAATGGTTCCATCATGGTCTGGGATTGTTTCTGTTTTTCTGGAGTAGGTGATATCGTCAGAATTAAAGGAATTTTAAGAAAAGAAGACTATAAAAACATTCTTGAACATAATGCAGTATCCTCTGGACTTCGACTTTATAGAAGGAATTTTATGTTACAACAAGACAATGACCCGAAGTATAGCTGTAATCTGCAGGGACTTTCTGGCAACTGAACAACAGGAGTTATTGCAAATTATAGTGTGACCCTCCCCCCAATCGCCTGACTTAAACTCAATAGAGCTTTATGGAATCATCTAGAGTCTCTAGACTGTCAAATCTGTGAAGTCTGCTCATCTTCACAAAATTTTTTGTAACCTTGCAGTCGCTTGGAATAATATGAGTCAAGACATTATTAAAAAATTAATCGCCAGAATACCACGTCTGTGTAAGGCAGTGATAAAATTTTGTGGAGGATATGTTGATGAAAAATCAATGTAGTTGTTAATATTAATCATTTCAATATTTTTTGGCTGTAACTTTTTTCAATGCTTAATGAAAAAGCTTAAAATACTTTGTAGTTTTTTTATGTTAAACCTTACATTGTTATAGCTGATTTGTTGTCATATCTGGACTTACCTTTTATACCCGATTTTAATTATTCCAATAAGAAAAGATGCTTAATACTTTGAAAATAGAAACGTTTATACTACAATAATATAGAAGGGACGGTTTTGCCTTTTCTCTGAAATTTTATTCAGATGCAATTGGAGTTGCGATGAGTTGTATTGTTGTCTGTGATTGAAAAACATAAATATGAATAAAAGTCTCAACCCATTAGGAAGCGTTTTCAAGCTCCCATTAGAAACATTAATCGAACCCTGACCTATTAGAAACATTGTTAGAGAACAGCGTATTTATACACTGCTCTACCGACTAGCTCTATTGAGATGCAATATAAACCAAATTACTACAACCTTCTATACGAGTACATTATGTATTGCGTCAGTGGGTATGTCACAACTGGAGTTGTTGACTCCTAATGGATGAATAAGCATCAGTGACTTCTCTTTAGTGTTTCAATAACCAGGTAACTTTTTTTTTGGTCCACTGCCAGCTAAGTTTTCCTTTCTTCTTGAAGAGTAGTTGATCAGAAGCCAACAGCATAGAAGCTGTGGAAGTTATGAAGTGATATGAGATTTTGCCAATTTCATCGACTAAAATGATTCACATAAGACATTCACTCTGTAGTTTTAAAGGTATATTAATTACTTGCGTTCTCTTCTTTTTACTGTTCATTTTCTCTTTTTCATCACGAACATGCGTTAAAAGTTAAAGTTCTGTGACATTATTGAACAATATTCACAACCAAAATAAAATTTCGATAAGAATGTGTGCAAAAAAATATTGAATAGAAAATAATTAAGAGACCGATGGACAAAAGTATACATATTCTCTTATTTTTTATCATATGCAAATGCGCAAATATCATAAGAAACTGGAAACTTACCAAATAGACAAATTACGATACACTTTAAAAAACTGGATAAAGAGATATCCGGATGACAGCTTCAGTCCATTGTACGAGATCTGACAATTAAGTTCTAGGACTAAAACGATTGCATATGTGTCAAAGCTCGTACGACTATGCTAAATTGGGCATCTGACCTATGTGACTGCTTCCCCCTGCAAGGTTATCTGCGTATCGTAAAATTTACATATTCTCTAAGAAGACATATAATTTCGTTTTCAAAAATCAAAAGTACCTTTCATAAGAAAGTTGTTGAAGGAAGTGATCGATACTTTTGATTTTTGAATGATTCAAATTATGCCTGAGAGGAAATAATTTGAATTTATGGCCCCTCAGGTTCGTAATCTAAGCAAGCAGAAGAATCCCATTAGAATTCAGTGTGTTCAACCCATTCAAGGCCTTATGCACCTCAATCAGATCAACTCACAGGTGCCTAGGCTCCAGCCGCTGCAATTTGCAGAACTTCAGCCTTTCTTGGTAAGAGGACCCCTTCGTTCCCCTCACCAATCTTGTTGCCCTTCTCTGTACACGTTGAAGCAAATCTACATCCTTCCTAAAGTGAGGCCTCCAGACCTGTAAACTGTACTCAAGGCGTGGCCTGACCATTGCCTTATACAAAGGGATAATCACTTCCTTTTCCCTATTAGCAAAATTCCTGTATATCATTGATAAAATTCCATGACTTTCTCTGCTCTGCTCAGAAAACTTCATATCTGACTGCACAATTACTCCCAGATCTTTTTAATTTTCTACCACCCTAAGTGTAGTACCACACAGTTGGTACATTTCTCTGGGGTTATTTCTACCCATATGCAGTACTTTGCATTTTTCAATGTTAAACTTCCGTTGCCACTGCTCAGCCCATCTGCCCAACTTTTCTAGATCATGATGCAGTAGCATACTGTCTTTAGTGTCATTGACAACCCTGCCAACCTTTGTATCATCCGCACCATATAGTAAATATATTGACCGCTTGCCTAATGCAGTGGAGTGGAGTTGAGATCAACATTAAAATATAGTTGTTCAGAATCGGTAAAATACAATTATTTTCTATTAATTCATGCAGCTTCTCTTTAACTTCCCTTTGTTAATAATTTTATAGTTAAAAAGGATTTGTTTTTGTTTTGTTTAAATACTTAATAGTATTTCTTCTAATCCTGTAAAATGTTTGGAACAAACTTTAGAATGCCTCGAACTTTTAAAATACTTTCCAGAAATCCTTTACTCGCAATTTTTTGTATTTGTTTTACATCTTTAGGAAACCTATACTAACAGATAACAGTATTTTATTTGAAATAGCATATAATTCGAATAATTTAATACTATATTTAAAATATTGCGTGTGCAGCTCATAATATAGGAAAATATTTCGTTAAATTTCCATCACAATTTATGGCTGAGGGGAATAATTTGAATTTTTCCTATTTGTGAACGTAATGTAACTTTCTTAGACGTATTTTCCCTTACATGCAAAGGCACAACTTTTCCAAATTTGAAAAACCATTTCTCAGCTCTGCTAAAGAAAATAAATGCTAATGCATGAAGTACTTTTTTTTTTATAAAAGGAAAAAATTCATTTCAGTTAACGTTCACTAATAGGTAAATGTAAACTTTTACTGTCAGGATATTTCCGCTACATATAAACTTCTAATTAAGTAATGTCAGGGTGAAATAATATGAAATTTAATAATCCGAACGAGTTAAAAGAGTGAAAAAGACTGATGTCTCGTAAATCATTCAGAGTATAATGAACGAAAACCGTTACTCGAAGATGTTTGAAACCTTTTACGAAGTGTAGGAATCTGGCGAAGACAAAGGAGGGAGTTTGGCATTAAGAAGAGGGTTGGCGAGCGAAGCCCTCTAATATATTTTAAAATAAGATAATATTGTATCATAAAAATATATCTTAGTTGTTGGTTAGTCGGTCTCAGTGGGGGTTTTGTTCCCGGAAACTAGGGGTTTTCATCCAGCAAACTAGCAAATTAACCACAAAATGCCCAAATTACAGACATAATGTATACGGCGCAATTAACCCATGAAATTTACAGATATAATATATACGACTCAATATGGTCTTAAGTCATTAATGCGCCTAAAGACGCACATATTCCTCCTATCGGCAGAGATGGGGGGAAACCCCTGGTGTCGTTTGACACTAAACACTCTTCCTCCTATCATTACAACTAATTGATGAATTTGGTGTTGATCAAGACATCAAATGCAGATATTGTTGGGATATCAGAGATGGTGTCACACAGATATAAGCAGTGCAGAATTGGAGTTTGGGGAGTACAATGTGTACAGGAAGGACAGACAGGGTAGGAAGGGGGAGGGATTATGCTGTTAGTTAAGAAACATAAAATCTAATGAAGTGCATCCAGTTGCAATGGGTGGACAATGCAATGTTGAGTCTGTTTGGTGTGACATAAACACTGGGAAAGAGAAAATATGAGAGTAGGAGTATGTTATAGGCCTAATAACGCTGATGAGTACAATGAACAGTTGTGAGAGAAAGATAATGGGCCAGTAAATCAGAATGTCTTGTAATGGGGGATTTTAATTTTCCAGATATTGACTGGAACTTGTGGCTGGTCACTCGCACGCTACCAAGGCTTTTGTGGATTTATTGGAGGATTTTTTTCTACAGCAACATTTTCGAGGGGCAACCAGAAGGAGTAGTAATACCCTTGATCTGATTATCAGCAGTGATGAAGATAATCATTAAGAATTTGTAGATAAAGGAACAACTAGGTGACAGTGATCACAGTGTACTGATGTGGGGTTTACTTAAAAATGTAACTACTATCAAGGGTAAAGGGACTAGGTTTTTGTAAAGGTGACTACAGAGGTCTCAGACAGTTTTTAAATTCTATACAGTGGGATCAACCGATGAGGTTACCAACGGTGAATTCTAAATGGGAAGCCTTAATCTTGGAGGCTACTAGGCTTTTCATACCAACTAAGAAATACTGTTTAAGGTTCAGGCCTAAATGGATGTCGGATGAATTAATGAGGCTCGTGGCAGAAAAGAAAAATGCATGGGATGCATATAAATTATCAGGCGACACAGAAGCCTACGGCAGATATAAGCTAGTCTGTAATCAAGTCACAAAGGAGGTTAGGCAGGCGAAGGCAGATTACGAGAAATATTTGGCAGCAAAGGACGCAAAGAAAAACAGCAAAGAGTTCTTTACTTATGTAAACTCCAGAAGGAAGGGGATGAATCAGATTGGTCCACTTAACATAGATAGTTCGACTATTGATGATCCTGTTCAAGTAGCTGATAAACTGAATGAGTATTTTGCATCTACATTCACACATGATGAGTTATTAAAGGAGGGGAATGCGAGAATTTTATCAAACTCTACAGGGAGATAAGTGATTTTGTAATAACTGAGAGCAAAGTGGAGGAGAAATTGTTGAAGTTAGACATAAAAAAGGCACCTGGGGTAGATGGAATCTATCGAGTTATAATGAAGGAGGCAGAAAAGGAAGTAAGCAAACTCTTAGCCATAATTATGAGAGCATCCTTAGAGCCAGGGGGAGGTCCCCATGGACTGGAGAAGTGCAAATGTATCCCCAATTCACAAAGGGGGTTCAAAGGGTGACACAATTAATTATAGACCTGTTAGTTTAACTTCTGTTCCGGGGAAATAATGGAGTCTGGTTAAAGAGGTGTTACAGTATCACCTAGACATGACAGCAGTAATAGTTCAGACACAGCATGGGTTTGTTAAGGCGAAGTCTTGTCGGACCAATTTGATTGGATACTACGATGTGGTCACAAAGGAACTGGATGCAAAAAAATAATTTTGATATCATATACTTGGATTTCAGGAAAGCTTTTGATACTGTTGCATATGGAAGCCTGCTGGGGTTGTAGGGATGGTTGAGTGGGAGAGGACAGAGAGTGGCAATAAATGGACACTGCTCTACATGGACTAATGTTATTAGGGAGACCCCCACGGTTCGGTGCTGGGCCCATTGTTGTTTTGTGTATTTATCAGTGATATTGATCAAGGTATATCAGGCCTAATGTCCAAGTTAGCAGATGATACAAAGGTTGACAGGGTTGCTAATGACAGTAAAGATAGTATGCTACTGGAACAGGATCTAGAAAAGTTAGGCAGATGGACTGAGAAGTGGCAACTGAAGTTTAACATTGAGAAATGCAAAGTATTCCATTTGGTAGCAGTAACCCAAGAGAAACGTACCAACTGTGTGGTACTAAGGGTACTACACTCATGGAGGTGGAGAATGAAAAAGACCTGGAGGTAATTGTGCAGTCAGATATGAAGCTCTCTGAACAGTGCAGACGGGCTGCGAGAGCAGGTCATGGAGTTTTGTCAATGATATATAGGAATTTTGCAAGCAGAGACAAGGAAGTGATTATCCCTTTGTATAAGGCAATGGTCAGGCCACACCTTGAGTACTGTATAGAGGTTTGGAGGCCTCATTTTAGTAAAGATGTAGAGTTGCTAGAACGAGTACAGAGAAAGACAACAATATTGGTGAGAGGAACAAAAGGGTGCGCTTACAAAGAAAGGCTTAAGTTCTGCAAGTTGCAGCAGCTGGAGACTAGGCACCTGCGAGGTGATCTGATCGAGGTGTATAAAGCCTTGAATAGTTTGAGCAGGCTCAATGCTGACGGATACTTGCGCTTGCTCAGATTAAGGACCTGAGGGACATAGATTCAAATTGAGGAAAGACAGTTGTAGAATAGATGTGCGGAAGTTTGCCTTTAGCCAGCGGGTAATTGATTGCTGGAACAAACTTCCATCTGTTGTTGTGGAAGTTGAAATCTTAAATAAATTTAAGGCTGAACTAGGCAAACATTTGGAGGGACCGGATAGGTGAAATGGGAAGGTGTTTTTTTTTTTTTTTTTTTTGTTTTTTTTTTTTGGCTGATGCTGTATAAGCTTACTTTTTTTTGCATATGCCTCAACTAATGCTAATGCTTATATGGTACAAGCGCTCTGAATTCAGAAGAGTGAAGTCCTTGCTCATGGAGTACAGGCTAGTGTTTACAACTAAATTACTTAACCGTCAGGTATTATTTCCCAATATCTGAAAAACACATTCGCTGCTGGAGATCCTCGCAGCCATGCCTGAGATCTACACTTGCATTATCCCCCCTCTGCAACCGGCTTGCACTGCCAGAGATGTTCCTTTCAAGGCAAATGCTAACCTCTGTGAATAGAGTGGTTGGCCACTTCGACGCTTTAATAAAGAACAAAAAAATACAGATTGGAATTTATGACTACACTTAATACAGAGAATCCCTTATCTGCTACAAGCAGATCGTCGAGTTGGCATGTTTCTCCCGTTGCTGTCTCAGGTGAAAATCAATGATCATCAGTGAAGCCTTGTTGAACCGGATGACCATACATTCTAACGTGAACTTTGAAGCCTTCCACTCAACCAATTAGGAGACAACAGATTCTAGGAATTGCAATGTCCTGGACGCCTAGATTAGATACGTATATGTCTATTCTGAATTAGCATCATCGTTACTATTATTGTATGCTATGTATTATTCTTGCTATTATTGTTGTATGTCCTTTTTCCTTCATCTTTCTGTATTTTATTAACTCGCGGAGCACGTCACGATGAGGGAACTTGTACTATATGTATTTAATTACTCCACAAAGATTTATATATAATACACTTGCGGTTATTGAGCACACGCTTGGTGACTGTTAATACAAATTAAGTCACCAAGATTCATAAATTCCTTGATCCTGTGATCAGCTTTTGCCAGTTTTTCTGGAAGAAAAGTCCCGGTTTACAAGGAGATAAACCATACAATTCTTGAGATGGACTATCTCACCACAGTGAGAAAAAAACTCCACAAAAAGTTTACTCGTCTTGATGAAATTCAACCCGCTTTTTGTATTACACTAATACACCATGGCTGAGTTAGTTGGTTTGAGTTGTTGTTGTAGAGTTTTAGGAGCATCGAGCAATAAGGTTATATTGCTCTGTGTATATTGTCTGTAAATTGTGAATGTGGTGAGGTCGATTTTTTGTTTGCTAGACAAAAAACCCTTGTTTCCAGGAGAAAAAACCATGTTACCCTCGCCTGAGACCGACTAACTCAGCCACGTTGTGAAAAAGGGCTATGAAAATTCCTCTCGTGATCGACGGGACTCGAACACAGGTCTTTACCACTCGGTGTGAGGAGGACGGCGATTCTACCAACTGTGCTACCCACGAGGGCGTTGGGCTGGATGTGTTACGAAAAGTCAGTTTTTCACCTTCAAAACAGGCAACCCGATGCAGAAACACGGATTTACAAATGCGGTCTATTTACTCCTCACGGCCTTAGTTGCCTCGGTACAAATTCTAAAATATCAAACCCACACTGAGATCAACTGTTATCACACTAATTCTCTTGACAGCATGCTAGTTTTGTATGTTTTCTTTTGATTTTATGCAACTAAGGCCATAAAACGTCAATGTGTCGTGTTATTTCTAAAAAATCATAAATTCCGTGTATCCTGTGATCAATTTTTGCCAACTTTTCTGAACGAAAAGCCCAGGCTTAAGGGGGGGGGGATATAATTCTAGAGATCGACTATCTCGCCACAGTGCGAAAAAAACTCCACAAAAATTTTACTTGTCTTCATGAGATTCAACTAACTATTTTGCACGGTTTGGAAGGACAGCGATCATAATCACTGTGCTACACACGAGGGGGGTGAGGATTTTTCATGGTCTGACACGATAATGCTTTAGTCTATAAAGCCAGACTTGTACTTGTACCACATCCCGTCGATGACGCGAGGAACTTTAATGGGCTTTTTTCACTCCGTGGCTGAGTTAGTCGGTCTCAGGCGTAGATAGCAAGATTTTCCCTCTCAGAAACTGTGGTTTTTTTTTTTTTCGTCCAGCAAAAAGGCAAATCGACCAGAGAACACACATAATTTACAGACACAAATACGGGTTTACGTAATCAATTACGGGTAATTCTAATATAATAATTTGATTTTTTTTTTTTTTTTATGCAGAAAGACGCAAACAGAAACTTTTTTTTTTTTTTTTTTTTTTTTTTTGTAGTTATACCACAATCTGCGCAGTAGCATAGTGGTATCGTCACCATCTTCCCCGCAGCGGGCGGAAAAGGCCCACGTTCGAATCCCGTCGCTTGGAAAAATATTGGGCTTTTTTCACTGCGTGGCTGAGTTAGTCGGTCTCAGGCGTAAATGGCAAGATTTTTGTTTCTCCCAGAATCGGGTTTTTTTGTCTAGCAAACAGCCAAACACACGCAATTTACAGACAAAGTAAATATATGGGTTGGTGTAATCATTTACGGGGGACCCTAATATCGTATTTTTTTTTTTTTTTTTTTTTTGTACTTGTACCACACTGAATGGAAAAGGCCCGGATTCGAATCCCGTCAATGATGTAAGGAACGTTTACGTTTTTTTTTTTTGTTTTTTTTTTTTTCCACACTGGCTAAACTAGTCGGTTTCAGGCGAAGACTGCAAGGATTTTGCTCCCGGATGTTTTTCGTCCAGCAAAACAGGCAAACCAGAGAACACACAATTTATGGACATAATACACGTGATGACCAAACTTAATCTGACAGTTTTATACCAAGATTGCCAATGTACCATAAAAAAATAGCGCCTTCATTCACAACATCTGTCGCTACAACTATGTATTGCAGTATCTCTATACGACTGTAGAGCTGACACTGCAGCATCCAGTAGGCCAGTGTTCCGCACCTAACTGAGTTCCAACAGACGGGAAGGAGCAATGGTCGTTGGGACCAGGTCAATGGAGACGAGTATCCTAGACATGACCCCCTTCGTTCAGTGTTTCTGTACAACTTTGTCTGATGTATATCAAAAGTGGATCAACCGTGAAAGAACCACCAGCCAAAGGTCCCAAACAGACCAGTTACAAGTTGTTGACCAAATGAGTGACTCTTATCGACGAATTATCAGCATCTCTGCTGATAGCTCGTCCCAAGTAAATGTATCTACAATAGGCGCTGGATCTAAGCCGTTGGACAACGGATGATTTGAGACGGGTTGGTCGGGAAACCGATGAATTGCATATCCGAACCATGGAAACACTTACGGACATTGCTGTGGAATTTGGTGTTTCAACATAATGAATGTTCTTCAAGGTTGCCCTGTCTTTTGTCATCGCTTTCTTTAGGGATAAGTGATTCCTATCGTCAGTTTCTGTTTTAATTTTATTTATATAATTATTATTTGTTTTTGTTGTTGTCTATACCTATATTGCCCTTGGTCTTCCATCTTTTCACTTGATCGGTGCGGTTGACTTCGCGGCATTCAAACGTGTGGCTGTCCCACGTGCAATGAGAAATTGCTGATATGAATCTGCTAAGTAAAATTCTTAGAATTTCTGTAAACAGCTATGCTATTTCTGCACACTTTTAAATCTCTTCCTGCTTTACATGCATCTTAAATGAATCATTCACTACGTTGTGAGGAGTATCTGAATACTGCTGATAGGATAATTATATATATACTGTATTTACTTATAGTTATTATTTTTTAACCACATTTAATTTATCTTAGATATGTTATTATTTCTGATTTGAAGTTGTTAAATTTTATATATACCTATGATACTTTTTATTTTGTAACTTTATTTCAAAGAATTCTTGTACAATTATCAGGGCTCATATCTGGTGAGTATGGACTTGGCACACCCATGGTCCTGAGCTGGATATCATCATTCTTCTCTTTCTTGGTGATTCCTTTCTACTTCTCTCTCTCTCTCTCTCTCTCGGTAACTCGGGGAATTTTTTTTTTTTTTTTTTTTTCTTTTGGCTGGTGCAGCATAAGCCTCAGGCTTCTTTGCACCATATGGCTAATAATAATAATAATAATAAAATAAGAAACTTATAATTTTGTTGTCAATAAAATTATAAGTTTCTTAGTTCACTAAGTTCACCACTAGGGGAATTACCTATCAACATTTCATTCTCAAGAGAAGGTTAAGTGTGTGTTGAAATTGTCAGTACGTATTCTCTTAAAAACAAAAAAAAAAAAAAAAAAGTAGACTTAGAAACCTTATTCTTCTGTTTTATGTTTTTAAAATAGCTATTAACGTCACAAATAGGAAGATAAGCCCTATAAAGAATCTAATTATTTTCTCGTTGTAACAAAAGTTTAATTAGGAGAATATCAAATGTAACAAGGACTTGCGAGAAATGCAGTTTACCTTCAGGTATAATTTGATCGGAGTCAGTGTTTCAAGGCTCATTGGAAAAGTCGACTGCAACTGACGTAAATGGAAGAATATATACTTAAGTTTATTGAAGGTGTTTTTGCCTTAGAGTGAGTATTTTTAAAAAACTTATTCAAACAGTTAAGAGAGAGTTTATTTTTATTTTTTGAAGTTCAGTTATGCGTTGAATCCAAACTTGCTTCTAGAAAATTTATAAATTTCCCAAGAAGTGGAGAGGAGAGGTGTGATAATAAGTTTTTATCCCCCCCTGGAGAAACGATGGATGTATATTCTGGATTCAACATTGAACTTCCACAATTTTAAAATAAATAAATATTTATTAGTTATTATTATTATTATTTTTTTTTAAGTTCAGAAAGCTGGTTTTTGAACAGAGCTTCTAGTTTAAAAATTTCTAATTTATAAATTTCAAACGTGCTTCTAGAAAATTTATAATTTTTCCTAGCTGGAGAGGAGAGGTGTTAATAGTGAATAAGAGGTATGTAGACAATTTTAACTGAGTTATAAGTTACAGTAGGAATTAATTTTTATATGGAGGGGAGAGCAACGTGGTTAAAACTTTTGACAGTATACATATTCTAACTGGATATGTATCTCTATGAAATCTCAAGGTTATTTTTTTTAAATAACCTTGAACAGAGTGCTGAATAACGCATTTTGACTAGACTGTTTTCGTAAATTATCCTAAATATTAATTTTAACTATTAAAAAATCAATATTTGAAATTCATGAAGATAGTGTTAGCATGGAAAATGGGAAAATAAAGGAATCGGTACTATTAAGTTTTAATTTTTTCATTTAAAAATTAATTGAAAACAATTTCGGACAAGGAGGACATTTTTTCACTTAATATAGCAAGAAAAATATTTTGTTATATTTGTAAATTAAGACAAATTTCACGTGAAGGCGATGTACAATGCTCAAAAATTATATCTTTATCAGTGAAAATTAAACAAATATACGAGCAGCTTTTCATTTATTGTTCATATAATCAAAACGCGTTTATACGAATGTAAAAAAAAAAAAAAAAAAAAATTGTTTACAGGAACAACAGAAAAACTTTCTTGGTAAAAATAGTAAAAATTGCTATTTTTTATATTTATTTTTCAGATAAATTTAAGATCAGATATTTATTCCCTTTCACTGTTTGCAGTTAAATCTTGGAAGCATCATTTTAGAAGCAAAAAGATGTTTAGATAATTTATTTACAACCAACAATAAGAGCAGCGCTGTCTCTGGTAAAATCAAAAATTATAAAATTTTATAGTGATTGCTGTATCCCGACTCTTTCTTTGAGATTTTTTAGGTTATTATTCACCGAGACGCGATGATATAATGGGAATCGAGGAATAAATATACCCAACTTCTTCATGTATTTACACTTTTGTTTCCTAAATTGACGTTAACCATTTCTTTGTGCAGGAATCGAAGAAATAGGAAGTTTTCAATTAAGCACAATAAATATTATTTAAATAAATTTAACTTTGGCTTGTTTAGTGCGTGAGACTTCGGAGGCGTACACCCGTCGAACTAATTGCTAATCGATTATAGCACACAATCAGATTAGGTGACACAGCACGACAAACTAACGGAACATCAAGAAAAAAAATAATAATAAAGCTAAAAGCAAGAGAGCAAATATTTGCTATTATAACACCAAAGTACACTAACAGAATCTAACCCTCCCACGCAAATAACTCCGAAAGTGGGGGGGGGGGGGGGGTTGTACTCCTTCACATATTTAGACAAACAAAAGCTAAGCAAATATCGCAGTGGAAACAAATGCTGCTTAAAATAAGTGCTCTCGGAGTTTTAGACTAACCTAACGTTCGTTAATAAACGAATACCGTTTTTAAAAAAAAAATGAATTTAATAAACCAAATCTTATCCAAGCAGATAATTAATGAAAATAGTTAACATTTGTTACAAAACTTTAATTCTGATCATTTAAAAATACCAAACAGTGCCATCTATAATCGACAAAGAAAACTAACTCAACATGTAAACAAAGAAAGAACTCTTTGATTGAAAAAAATAATAATAATAATAAATAATGACACTCTCAAATCCAACGGAGTAGTTAATTTCATACACTTCAATTTTTTTTCCTGAATTTACATCTTTTTATCATACCCTCCCCCCCCTTTACCATAAGAGTGATATCGGCAAAACGGATGCAATGTATTTTCAGTCTTCCAAAATCCCTTATAACTGACATTCCTAGACAGGATCAGTTCTTAGGGGATTGTGCCGGTATAACGTACCTGGGCCCCAGATCGAAAAGAACCCCTTAAATTCCAACCGAGTGGCCTACAATCCAAGCAAGTAAAACTCCTTTCTCCCAACATTGTTTGCACCTGAGTTCCGTGAACTCTAGGATCGGCCCTGTCCATAGACGATTTATTTTTGATCACTGGAGATTATTGCTGAGCATCGAATTAATACAGCTACGTTATACACTTCAAAATGCACACGTAACTTAGACAGGTGCTTAAGAAAGTAAACAAACCAAGAAGAAAGAACGGCTATTTACCACAAAGGCATGTAAGCAGTCTGGAACACATCCAGCTGGATAGGCATGAGGAACCGGCGTGCTCTGCTCGGCAAGTTAAAAATAGTTCCCACGGTTCTCGAGACGAAACTAAATTTCTTCCGACCCGCCTTCGTGGTGTCCCATGCGAACAAACGGTGTATCGCTCTCTCGGCTGTTTTCATCTGTGACGCGAATCTACAGAAGACTGTGAGATTAAGCGTTTTCTGTAACATTCTACTTAGGTAGGTAATAGTGTGATGTCCTGTAAGTGATTTAGTGTCTTAGCAATACTTCACTCTTAGTATAACATAATACCAAAATTATTGGATGATGCTGTGTTTTGTTCTTTGTTCAAAGTACTGCGCAACAAGTTTGGATTTTATACAATGTTGAAAAACTCCTTTTAGGAAAGTATTTCGTGTGCAAGGATTCTACCTGTAATGGGGATGAAAAGAGTAGGTCGACGTGTACTAAGTAGCACACGAACTCCAGCTAAAGTTAGTACACATAACTTTAAAAATAGCAACCGCCTGATGAGTGAGGCCTAGATTTTTTTGACGATTTTTATCGTTCCGCGCTAACTTAAATATGCTTATGTTCCATTGATGTAAGAGAGCAGGCATTGACCAGACTGTTAAGTGGAGGGATCTTCGGTATAACTCCCAACAGAAGATTCTAAATTCAGAGGAAGTAATCCTATCGAAAGAGTTGAAGTATGGAAATTTTGCTTTTATAGTTGATTTGGAATAGAATTTAGTGCATGATGAGATTATAACAGAACTGTGTCAAGGTCAGTGACATGTATAAATATATTTACTAAATTTTGTAATAGAGCGAGTGGTCACTATAATTTTATGAACTATTGATTATTAAAGTATTGTTTTTAAGTACTCTCCTTTTCAAATCCACCCCTCCTTCCCCAAATTCAACCAGAGAAATTCATTCGTTAGCTTTTACGATGAAAATCTACTAATCAGCAGTAATATACTGAAAACTTTGGTCTAGATAACCAATTTTATTTATATTTACCTCCCCCCTTTTTTTTTATATAATTCTGTCATTATGATTATAATCCTGGATGATTATATTGCTTTGAAAAACAGGAGATTTCTCTTTGTGCTGAAATATTTTCTTGATAAACAGTAACCAAGTTAAGCCTAATGGATTTCCTTACCAGTTACTAAATTTTGTTTTTGTTTTTGGCACAAAGTAAACTGTTTTTTTAAATACCAGTATTTCAATTCCAGAAAACAAAACACTACAGGCTGTGCGTTTTATGTATTTTGTTTTCAAGGAAACAATAGATTTCATTGTTTCAAGGTTTTTCTGATTATGTAAAGGGGGTTTCTGTTTCGTACAGAAACGATAAGGATTTCTGAATGCTTACCGTTGAGAAACTATTTGTAAGCCTCTAGAAAGTGTCCCTGAGTTAGGAGGTTAAAAATACTGTTGCTTATTATGGCGTACAGTTTTATATAAGCCTCTTAACCGTGTGACAAGAAATTTGCATGGAGCAATCCATTAGGGTAAAGGGAAGGAAATAATTAGAATCAATGCAGGTTTTTTATTATTCCTATCAGTTAATGTATTTTTATTTTCAAAAGTTGAATGTTGAAGAGTATACGATTCTTACATTTATCGTGCACAGATTTTGAATTTCATTGTAAAATTGGAATTTTAATATGTAAGAAAACAAAACTTTGCAAGCCCATTTTCTAAAATTTTTGTTGAGGGAACTTATAGAGATATTTTCAAGCGATGTCGTGTATCTTTTATTTTAAAAATTTCTATGGGCAGATAACATCTTTTGAAAGATGTTATCTGCCCATAGAAATCTACTTTCAAAAGATGATAGCATCAGAGCAAACGCTTCTCACATAGACTACCTTAAACTAAACTACCTGGCCACCTTATTAGGATTATGCAACGGTCTACGTAAAAATTTATAAATCCAAAAGATCACATAATGACCTCTTCGATTTAAAGTGTAACCCAGCTAGTGCCCAAGTCAGTTTATCGGTAAATGGAGAAACGGATAGTATCTCACGGATTTCCAAAGAGGATTTTCAGTGCGTTTATCACGGACTTCAGCAGACAGGACGGCTGTACTTGTCAAATATTCAAAGAGTAGTGTCATTCGAGTCTTTAAGAATAGAAAAACTCCCGTATCTTTATTATGGATAGGATTTCGAATAAGTGGAAAAAATCTATTAATATACGAGTACAAGAGGATAGCAGTGGGAGAAAGAACGAAATCTTGGGGAACACAAACATTAATTGAGTAGTATGCCATCTACCGTCACTCCTATCGGAAGAAAACAATCGCCAACAATAGGACACAGACCATAAGATTGAAGTTTGTTTAGAAGACAATCAAAAGACTTATAAGTGATCAGCAGTAATCCTGAAAAAGCTAACAGAATTTCAGATAGTGATGGTTATAATCTATTCATTCGATTATGGCAAATCATTCGACTCGTTCGAAAGATTAGTAGGAGGGCTGTTCACAGGGCTTAAGAGAGGTGAGATGGGCCCGGGTCAGTCATAAACTTGGAGCCCCATCGCACTACGAAAGCTTTTTTAATATTTATGAATAAAGTTCAATAAAACAAATAAATACAGATTTTTCGCCACTTATAAAAAGAAACTAATTTATATAATAGAAATTATTTATCATACTGATTACAATTCTTCAAGTTTCCATATAATTTACATTTATTTGAGAAATAATTTTGACGACCTGAATAACATTACCCGAACTGAAATTTGAAAAGAATTAAAATTATTTTAAAAATTATTAATCAATAGATTTTTCAAATATAATAAAAGAATTTTGCATTTATATTCTTGCAATGTCAGAATTTATGTGAAGAATTGATAACCCATTTAGCCTTTCTTCATACTTTGTAGATCTGTTAAAATTCTTCACTCTCTTCATGACGCTGAAACTTCTATCGGCGGAAGCAACAGAAGCGGGTAGACTACAAAAATATTCAGTGTTACGGAGAAATTTGGAAACAACTCAATTAGATTAATTTCCAATATGTTCTGTAGCAATACCTACACCTGTTGCAGGCGCAATTTGGTCATAGGAGCCCTTGCGCCAAAAAAAAAAAAAAAAAAAAACACCTGTTGCTATTGCGTTTCTTCCCGCAAAGTGCAGTCTTCCTGCCTCTTCGGAGGTCGTACGCGCTAATAGTAGAATTGGCCTATCTTCCTGTAATTGGGGACAAGTACTCGCCTCCGTAGCGGAGTGATCAGGAGCGGGAGTGCAGTAGCACACGCTCTTTGAGTAGACCGTGGTTCAAGTCCCTGACTGCTAAATACGGTCGATCTGCCAACCCGCACTGGATCAGCGTGGTAGATTATGGTCCATGTCCCTCAGCATGAATTGTTGAGGAGGCTTCCATCCTGCAGTGGGTTGATAATGGCTGCAGTTTACCTTTTACTCAGAATTGGCCATACAGGTGATGCCACTTCTGGATAGCCCAACAGCCAGCACAACATATACAACTCACACAGCCCTCGTGGGCAGCACAGTTGGTAGGACCGCAATCCTCCCCCACACCGGGTGGAACCCCTCTTCTGGAACATAGTTTTGGACAGCTGGCTCATGCAAAAACCTGACAATATCTCTGCCTTCGCCTACGCCGATCATTTGGTTTTTCTAATTCCAGGTCGATCGCGTCTTCAACTAGAACAATCAGCCAATATAACTTTTTCTGAGCTAATCAAGTGGTCTAGTGTAAATAAATTACGAATATCTGCCACAAAAACGAAACTGATGGTTTTTAAGGGCAAGCTAGATTACAGAAGACCTTCTAATATAAAGATAGATGGTAAGCAGATCCCTTTTGTACCTGAATTAAAACATCTTGGCGTAATTTTCGATGACAGTTAACCTTCTCCTCTCATATTAATCACCTCGCCTCAAAGATTAAGAAGTTCACTGCAGCAATTATCCGCATTTCCAAATCGGACTGGGAACTAAATAGGAAGACTCTGTTACTATATTATACAGCAGTATTCGTACCAATAACAACATATACTTCGGGAGTCTGGTTCCATAGAGCCGTTAATGTTAAACTCCGTTCCAAGCTCATCTCAATTCGATGGATTATGCTGCTTGCTATGCTCCGAGCCTGTGCAGGACAGTTTCCTCTTCTGTTCTGCAGGTCCTTGCTGGAGTCTTACCACTAAACCTGCATGTCATCTTCAAAGGACTATGCTATCGTCTAAAGCACGGAGTTCCTGGCGAGATTCTCGGCATCTCATGCAACCTAACTGCTAACATCAAGGACGAGAAACTGAGAATCTGGAATGAACTTATCAATGTGTGGCAATCACGATGGGATTCCAGTACTACTGGTCAAGTCACTCGCTCTTTTGTTCCTGCAGTTACCTTCCCTCTCAACAAGAACCTTTCCTAATGGTTTTCTCCCAGCTTAACAACATCATATATACTTACTGGGCACGGCTCCATCAACGCTAAACTATTTCAAATTGACTTGTCTGACCCCAATCTATGCTTGTGTGGTGCTGAGGAAACCTGGACGCACATTCTGTATCGCTGCAACCTGTATCACGACGACAGATCTACACTACAAAATGCTGTCAGCAACTTTTCTGAAGGAAATGAAGTGACACTGACTGAAAATTCTCAATCGTTCTCAGCTCTACAAAAATTCTGCTCTGCTGTTGTCACCAAAAGAAAGCAACTTTTCTCGAGTCCGTCATCATCTCAACAACAAGGAACCAACCCAACACCTGCAATGTATACCGATATCTCTAAAAACTGATATCACCTGCTATCTCTTTTTTTTTTTTTTTTTGGCTGTTACCCCAGTTTGGGCAGCTTTGGGTACTGGATTAGCTAGCGCCCACTGGTATAGCACTACTTCCAGTGGGTTTGGTTTTCGCACTTCCTAGGACAGAAAAGACTGCTGTCTTGCGGTTCCTTGTGCCACATTTTATACTGCTGATTAGTTGCGTGATGTGATTTGCTGTGTGGACATGTTCATTACTCTTATGACATTGTAATTAACATCATTCTGACAATGTATATCACTGTATATAATATACAAAAAAAATAAAAGTAAAAAAAAACCACCGGGTGAAAAAGACCTCAGTTTGAGTTCCGTCAATGACAGGAGCAATTTTTATGGGCCTTTTTCACAATGTGGCTGAGTCAGGCGAGGGTAGAATGTTTTTTCTCCTGGAAACTCGGGTTTTTAAGAAAATCGACCTCAGAACAAACGCAATTTACAGACAATATACACTGAGCAATATGATTCTCCTAAAACCCTATAACAACACAACTCACAGTCTGGCCTTTTTACAGAGTTATTGTATCGTCACAGGAGTACGAGGGGCAGTTGAAACTGACATTCCAAGTGCCACCCAAACAAAAGTCATGCATGCATGCATCTGTTTTATTTTGCGGTGCCTCCGTAGCCAGGTGGGCAGGAGCAGCAGTGCGTAGCACATGCTTCTTGATTAGACCGGGGTTCGAGCCCATGCCCACCAAATACGGAGGATGCGGAAAGGTCAGGGAATGACCACCGAATATCTCCGGACAGTATGGCCTTAGTTGCTAATGCTCCTAAAAACCAAATAACAAACATAACAAGCATCTGTTTTGTAGAAAATTCGCTGGAGTTAGTTCTGGTTTAAAGTTTGTTCTGTAAATTTTCTTCAAAAAACCCAGTTCATCGCATATTTCGTGTGAAATATCCTTAGCATATTTCTGTTGTAATTTGTGTGCTGAGGCTTTTATTTGTTCATTTGTTAAATCCTAAAAGGTCCATAGGATTCCAATAAGTTACAGATCTCGACATCTCGCGCAAGGATTCAAACCAGATGAACCAGATTGTCAGATGAACTAATGAGGCATATGGCAGAGAAGAAAAATGCATGGGATACATACAAATTAACACGTGACACGGATGCCTATGATAGATACAAGTTGATCTGTAACCAAGTTACAAAGGAGGTTAGGCAGGCGAAGGCAGATTACGAGAGATCCTTGGCAAGGGATGCGAAGAAAAACAGCAAAGAGTTCTTTACTTATGTAAACTCTAGAAGGAAGGGGATGAATCAGATTGGTCCACTTGAGATCGATGGGTCAACTGTTGATGACCCTGCTCGGGTAGCTAACAAACTAAATGAATATTTTGCATCGACATTCACACATGAGGAGTTATTCAGCGAGGGGAATGCCAGAGGTGTATTCAACTCTAGCAGTAAGCTAGAGAATCTTGTAATAACTGAGAGCAAGGTGGAGGAGAAATTGTTGAAGATAAACACAAGAAAGGCACCTGGGGTGGATGGGATCTATCCAGTTATATTAAAGGAGGCAGCAAAGGAGGTAAGCAAACCCTTAGCCATAATTATGAGAGCTTCCTTGGACTCAGGGGAGGTACCCATTGACTGGAGATGTGCAAATGTGACCCCAATTCACAAAGGGGGATCAAAGGCTGACACAAGTAATTATAGACCTGTGAGTTTAACTTCTGTTCCCGGAAAATTAATGGAGGCACTGGTGAAAGAAACACTGCAGGATCATCTAGACAAGACTTCAGTTATAGCTAGGACACAGCATGGTTTTGTTAAGGGGAAGTCTTGCCTGACCAATTTGATTGGATACTATGATGCAGTCACAAAAGAACTGGATGCAGGGAATAACTTTGATATTATATACTTGGATCTTAGAAAGGCTTTTGATACTGTTGCACATGGAAGACTGCTGCACAAATTGGAGCAGTGTGGCATTGGAGGCAAGTTGCTGCTATGGATAAAGGGGTGGTTGAGGGGGAGAAGACAGAGAGTGGTAATCAATGGACACTGCTCATCGTGGACTAATGTTATTAGTGGAGTCCCTCAGGGTTCAGTATTGGGGCCTTTATTGTTTTCTGTATTTATAAATGATATTGATGATGGTATATCAGGCTTAATGTCCAAGTTTGCAGACGATACGAAGGTTGGCAGGGTTGTCAAGGACACTACTGACACTATGCTGCTGCAACAGGATTTGGAAAGGTTGAGCAGATGGGCTTCGAGGTGGCAAATGAAGTTTAACATTGACAAATGTAAAGTACTACATATGGGAAACAGCAACCCCAGAGCAACGTATCAACTCTGTGGTACTACACTGACAGTGGTAGAGAATGAAAGGGACCTGGGGGTGGTGGTGCAGGCAGATATGAAGTTCTCTGAGCAGTGCAGACGAGCTGCAAGAGTAGCTCATGGTGTATTGTCAATGATATATAGGAATTTTTCTAGCAGGGATAAGGAGGTGATTATTCCCTTGTATAAGGCAATGGTCAGGCCACACCTAGAGTACTGTATACAGGCCTGGAGGCCTCATTTCAGGAAGGATGTAGAGCTGCTGGAACGAGTACAGAGAAGGGCAACTAGATTGGTGAATGGGACAAAGGGGTTCTCTTACGAAGAAAGGCTTAAGTTTTGCAAATTACAGTGTCTGGAAACTAGGCACCAGCGGGGTGATCTGATAGAGGTGTACAAAGCCTTGAATGGTTTGAGCATGCTCAATGCTGATGGGATTCTTCCTCTAGCTCAGAAAAATCACCTGAGAGGGCATAAATTCAAATTGAGGAAAGACAGATGTAGGATAGATGTGCGGAAATTTGCCTTTAGCCAGCGGGTGGTTGGTGGGTGGAACAGACTTCCATCCCTTGTCGTGGAAGTTGATAGCCTAAATAAGTTTAAGGCTCAGCTGGACAGGTATTTCGAACGAACAGAGGGGTGAAGTGGAAGTGGTTATTTTTATTTATTTATGTTACTTTTTTTTTTTTTTTTTTTTTTTTTTGGCTGATGCTGCATAAGCTTGCTTTCTTGCATCAAATGCCTCTACTAATGCTAATGCTAATGCTAATGCTAATGCTAACCACCGTGTCACTCCAAATATTACCGAATCAATAATACAGAAAGAAAACATCGATTCTGTAATGTTTTTCAGAGTCGTATACTGTGTTTTTATGATGAAGGTTGTTTGAAACTCTATTTAAATTCTGGAATTTCCAGCAGTTTCCTTTGACTTTGAAAGTAATTGATCCCATTTCCGACGGAAATGGGATAAATTACTGAAATAAGTTTTATTTCAGCCCGACTTCAAGAGTCGCATTGCGAATTTCTATTAATGAATTTGTTTGTTGCAAATTTTAATCAGATGTTGCAAATATGGATTAAAATTTCAATCCATATCGTTGATATAAAATAAATGTTACATTAGGACCATCCGGAATATTCATTCATCTGCCCAAGTGTGCATTATGTTGGCGAATTGCATGTGTTTTCTGGTCGATTTGCCTGTTTGCTGGGAAAAAAATCCGAGTTTTCGGGAGGGTAACCTTGCCTCAGACCGATTAACTCAATCATGGAGTGAAAAAAAAACCCATAAAAGTTCCTCGCGTCATTTACGGGATTCGATCCCGGGCCTTTCTCACTGTGGTGTGGCAAGGACGGTGACGATGTTACTGTACTACCGTGCACACTAACTTGTTTGTTTGTTATTTGGTTTTTAGGAGCATTAGCAACTAAGGTCATATTGGTCCGGGGATATGCGGTGGTCATTCCCTGACTTTTCCGCACACTAACTTAACAACATGTCAAATTGAACACTAAATTTTCAGCGTATGTTATCTTAGCCTGTGGGAAGGTTTAGGATCAGTTCCGATTCTAAAGTCCTCCCTCTCGCCACAGAAACCTCTGTTAGTTACAGAGACCCTCAGAAACCTCTGTTAGTTACCTCGGTTAGACTGGAGAAAGAAAAGTCGGACCAACACCAAATTTACAACGTATGTTTCATTGTTCCTAGGAAGCTTTTAAGACCAATTACGATTCCATACCCCTCCCTAGTCCCCCAAAAAGAAATATATATAAATGAAAGTGTTTCGGGCATTATTGTAGAAGGAAAAGTCTGGTAGACACTAAATTTTCATCGCATGTTTTGTTAGTTCCTATGGACCTGAAACCTCCACAGGGACTCAGGCGAGGTTCGTATGATTGATTTTTTTTTCTCCTCCTGGAAACAGGTTTTTCGTCCAGCAAACAGCAAATCGACCACAGAACACATGAAAATTGCAGATATATTTTATTATAGAGCTCAATATGTCCTAAGTTGCTGATGTGCCTAAAACTCAGCAACATCCTCTAAACGTTTGCACCAAATATGTCGGTAGGTTGACTCGTTTCCCCTAGTTAAAAAAAGAACTCTTACACTACACAGATTTCACCTCCAAGCTACCTATCACGTGGTAGAATTTTTTAACCTATGAAGTTTTTCTGGTAGGATTTTAGGCGCATTGGCAACTTAGGTCATATTGCGTCGTATATATAATGTATTTGTAAATTGTGCTTGTTCTGTGATCTGTTAAGGGAGATATTTTTATGAAATCTTATATAATGGGCCTTTTGAAAAGATTGGCTGGGTCACTACAAGTTCCATTAAATGTAAAAAGTTCATTATGTTCTGATGTTTGGACATTACTCTATAAAGAAAAATCAAGTTGACACGAAGTTTTCAGAATATGCTCTTTTAGTCCTTCGGGATGTTCACGTGATGTTATCACGTGTTCTTAAGTACCATACAGAAGTTTTTAACTCCTTTAAATTCTGTTATTAAATAATCAAACGCTTCTGAAATGAAAAGCGAACGTGCATTACTTGTTTCATGCTGATTATGGGATAAAATTTTCAGCATCCACAGTTTTTGTGAAATTTCTAGCTTTATTTTTCACAAAAATAGAGAAAAAATTAAATATTACCCTTCAGAAAAAGAGAATAATTTAAATGTTTGGAAGATAATAGATTTCTTCTTTTGCTAATTATTTTTATGGCTTTTAAGAAATCTGGAAGGAACTAATCAATTTTGTATATTTTAGCACTGCATTGATTACCATAAAATTCGTTTTTTATTACCGTCAGTTTTATTCACTTACACTTATCTGCTTTAAAGGATTTTTTTGTTATATATGTATAGTGTTTTTTGTTAAACTGAATAGTGAAAGTTAACTATCATTCGAAATTCGAATGAATTTGCCAGTGAGATTGCATTAACAACATCCTACACGGATATGAGGACCACACCTGAAGAAATATATAGAGCTTCTAGGAAGTTTCAAAGAAGGGAAACCAGATTGATTAAGGGATTTAATCGACGTCCATATGAAGAACAGCTTAGAAGGTGTGGATTACAAACCTTAGTAACTAGGCATTTTGTTGCTAAACTTTGGAGATGTGATTAAGACTCTGAAGGGGATCAGCAAAATGAATGAGGAAGGTATATTTTCGATGATAAAACTTTAGGTTTATTTTTGATGATAAAACTTTAGGGACTAACATAAGGCTGGATCTCGTTAATTGGAATCATTCCCGGTGATCTCATGATGATTTGAATAAATTGTCTGCCACGGTGGTCGAGACGGAGAGTTTGGTAGATATCAGGACAACTGGATAGTCACTTTTTTGGTGATATGGAAAGTGTGAGTGATTGAATATTTTCCTTTGTTTTTAGCAGATGCTGAAAAAGTCATTTTCCTTGTAACATTTAGCCATTATAATACTAGTGTCTACGGAAGGGCTGCAACCGTAATCGTCTGATACCAAAAAACAACAACTGCATACCAATTGGCATAGTGCAAGGCACTTGAATTGGAAATCAGTCCTGTGGAGCGACGAGTTACGCTACATACCCTTCCAGTCTTACGCTACGTGCCTTTCCTCTGTTCACGACAGTATCCTACTTCTAGTATGCACTTGGTCCAGCTGTCACAGCCCATTGAACGACGAATGCGGTGCCCTACATTGATGTTATGGACAATTCTGTGTGCCCTACGTTGTGACCATTTGATGGAAGAGGCCCTAACACTTTCCAACGCGAAAATGTTTCCTATCATAAGCAAGGATTGTGAATGCATGCATGGTATGAAAAGTATATCCTGAGATCGTTATAAGCAACCTCAGTCCAATTTGAACATCACTGGAACGCAGAATTAAAGCAAGGGCAAGACGGCCCTCATCGAGTGTAAAGCGCACGAACGCTGTAAAGAAAGAATAGGGCACAATACCTCCCAACTCTCTACCCTAAATTAGTAGTAAGTCTTGGCTAACGCATTGAAGCAGCCATATGGTCAAAGGTGGACCAAACACGCTTTTAATTTCTTTAATACAAACAATTTATTTTAAGTACTGTACTCAAAAAAAAAAAAAAAAAAAATCTGAAAATATTAAGAAAATTTTACAAAATGCACCTTCTGTTAAAATTCAGACGTTTCAGTAGGAACTATCAAGTATAGTGATTTCATTTCACTTGTATATTATATATACTGTATTGTTTCGACACGAGTATCTCGTTGCCTTTTCAGAGGATTCATAAAATGAAGTTAGTTCAGTAAAATCACTACAGAAAAGCAAACACATTTTCCAACTAGATTTTCTGTAGGGATGAGGACAGATTTTATATTTACTTTATTTTGTAGTTTTGAAAAGGCATATTTGAATGCCAAACCGTTCAGCTTAAGTTATTTGCACGTTAATCATTAGATTAGCCGAGGATTATGGAATAGAGAAAATAATCAGCATTTACCTCAATGTCTTTTCGTCTCGATAAAAATGAATATTGAAAATAATCAATTTAACCGTTAAGATGAGGTGAATTTTAAAGTGATGTACTTCTTCCTGGTGATTTCTAATTGCTTTTACTATTTCCTTACTATAGTGGAATAGCATTCTGTAAACTTTGTCTTTTTTTTTTTTGTTTTGGTGATCAGTATAGGAACTTTCAATCATTGTGTCATTTCGTTTTACATAGCAACTTCTTTCACTTGAATGAAATAAAAGAAAATAAATGTTCTTCGTGTGGTACTTATTTTCAAATTCTGTACGCATCCATTATGTCTTTGGTATGTTCAGTCTGCTGTAATCTTTCATGACATTAGACACCCTAAGCAAACCCTGAAACTGTGATGGTGATGGTACGCATTGAATTTTTTCCCTCCTTTTCCATCAGATTTTCTACTTTTTTTTAAGCGTATTGTCTTCACTTTCAGATGTGTTTTCAGTATACAGTGGATCCGATTATATGGGTTGTTTGGGAATAAATGTTTCCCGGTAATCAAAATGAAAGAAAAACTCATAACTGTGACGAAAGCGTAAATTTATCTACATATCCCATATTTGTAAAAGTATGAAAGTAAGCACCTTGTGTGCAAACGAAAACAATGAAGTTTGCTTTTTCCCTTGTTTGGCCTTCGTGCGAATGGCACTACGTAAAATTCTACAGTAAGTAGTATCATCTTATTAGTGAGAGCAGAGTGTCCTTGTTTGATATAGCCAAGCAGAGACTCGACAGATGATACAAAGGTTGGCAGGGTTGTTAATGACAGTAATGGCAGTGTGCTACTGCAACAGGATCTAGATAATTTGGGCAGATGAGCTAAGAAGTGGCAACTGAAGTTTAACCTTGACAAATGCAAAGTACTGCATATGGGTAGAAGTAACCCCAGAGAAACGTACCAACTGTGTGGTACTACACTTAAGGTGGTAGAAAATGAAAAAGACCTGGGGGTAATTGTGTAGTCAGATATGAAGTTTTCTGACCAATGCAGACAGGCTGCCAGGGCAGGTCATGGGGTTTTGTCAATGATATA
Source organism: Mastigoproctus giganteus (assembly GCF_048544385.1). Lineage (NCBI taxonomy): Eukaryota > Metazoa > Arthropoda > Arachnida > Uropygi > Thelyphonidae > Mastigoproctus > Mastigoproctus giganteus. The sequence continues at coordinate 36,174,900 of NC_143580.1, read as the reverse complement.
CAGGAATTTTGCTAGCAGGAAAAAGGAGGTGATTGTCCCTCTGTATAAGGCAATGGTCAGGCCACGCCTTGAGTACTGCATACAGGTCTGGAGGCCTCATTTTAGGAAGGATGTTGATTTGCTTGAGCGTGTACAGAGAAGGGCAACAAGATTGGTGAGGGGAATGAAGGGATCCTCTTACCAAGAGAGGCTTAAGTTCTGCAAATTGCAGTGGCTGGAGACTAGGTACCTGCGCGGTGATCTGATTGAGGTGTATAAGGCCTTGAATGGGTTGAGCACGCTGAATTCTGACGGGATCCTTCCACTTGTTCAAATTACGAACCTAAGGGGCATAAATTCAAATTAAGAAAAGACAGATGTAGAATAGATGTGCGGAAATTTGCCTTTAGCCAGCGGGTGGTTAATTGCTGGAACAAACTTCCATCTGTCGTTGTGGAAGTTGATAGGTTAAATAAATTTAAGGAGGAACTGGACAGGCATTTGGAGGGAATGGTGTGATTTTTTTTTTTTTTTTTTTTTTTCGTTTTTTGGCTGATGCTGCATAAGCTCATACACTTGCTTTCTTACATCACATGCCACTACTACTACTAAAACTGGAGAATGGCAAATAGTCGGTCGCGATCGAATGAAAGATCGCAAAGCATATATTGTTCAATTGTGGTGCATGGAAATAAAAATATAATCTAATTTTCTGGAGAGTGCTAGTGCTGAGTATCTCATATTAGTTACGCTCCTAATTTAGTTTTTAAGTTTTCTTTAAATTTTTTTTATAATAAAGAATTACAATAATAAAACCAGTTTGTTAGATATTTAAATCCTCTCAAACACGAGTATTTGATTTACATTCATTATACCAACTAAGTGAAATAATTTCTTTATTTTTGGAAATGTCGTAATATCCTTGAGAGGGAAGTTACCTAAACATTTTGTTTCTTTATTTCATTATTTCTGAGAAATCAGTGACCAATCCTCGTTTGGCAAATGTCGATATATTATAACCCCGACCTCGTTATCGCAGTGAATCCCGGATGATTGATGAAATTTTTATCAATTTTAGTTTTTAATGCGAACTCTAGGAAGTGGGCTTAAATATTCAAACCTGTAATATTTAATTTATTTTAAAATAAATGCTGTAAATTTTGGTTCAAGTTTATGCATAATCATTTCGAGAATTTTAAATTAGTTAACTATACTCACTGACAAAAAAAAATTAATTTTGATTTAATAACTACTAGGGCCACCTTTTGCATGAATTATAGCCCATTCACATCGTAACATAAATTTCACTAGGTACCTGAGGGAGTCTAGTTTTCAGATTTGACCATTCTTACATCAGGATATTTGTCAGCTGCTGAATTGCGGTCGATCGAGAACTGCAAAACCAAACTGCCCTTTCCAGCATATCCCAGACATTCACAGTTAAATTCAAATATTTAGAATTATGCGGCCAGAGTAGATGTTGTAAATCTTTGGAATGTTCCTCGAACCATTCAGATACCATTTTTACAAGTTAGATAGTTGTGTTCTTGTTTTGAAAGAATCCATCGCAATTCGGGTAAAAATAAAGCATGGCAAAGTGAAGTTGATCCTATACTACAGAAGGATATTCACCCATTTGGAGGTAACACGACCTTTGAGGAGATAATAACAGATCCATTCCGCACCAACAAAACATACTTCGATACCACCTCCAGCCACTTGAGTGGTGGACACGAGAGCGTCTGGATGCATGGCTTCCAGTAAAATCAGAAGTGTAAATCAAGACACTTCAGAAGACATGATCTTTTTCCACCGCAGTTCAGTCTTGCCGTTGGTGGCACCACTACAGTTGAATCTTTTGATTTTTAGCAGAAGGAAGTGGCTTTCATGTAAGCACACGACTACCGACTCCCAGTTTCTCCAACTTCCACCGCATAGTTCGGTTGGAAATTGGTCTTTCTTTGCTTAAATTGAATTTTTCAGTCATTTTCTGCACACTGGACCTACATTCTGATTCACAATTTGCTTTAAATTTCTGCTGTCTCGTTCTTAGAATACCGACTTTTTATAGCATTTCTTCCTTTTACAGATACATTCTTAATTTTCTCGTTCACTCATTGTATACTTTGGAGATTGTTATTTTCGACATACCAGTAACTTCCTTTGTTTTCTTAATTGTGGCTTCGCTAAACGTGCTCTAATAATAACACCTTTTCTGATAATCGGAATGATCATCTGCCTTCCCCACGACCGGTTCCGACTAAGAAGCTTACGGTATTTATATGATACGAAGAAACTTATGGCCATACCATGTGATAACTTATATTTACAAAGGGCTTATAATTTTTTACATCTGGTGGTTAAGATCAAATAAAGGGTGCCATAGAAAAAACACTCTTTTATTAAAACTATAATTTTCGTTTCCTGATGTTAAAATTCGTACATTTTGTTTCATAATCAGTAGAAAGGGTGTTATTTGTCAACATCATAAAAATGCAGAAATTAGAGATTATGATTTATTCGAAAATAAGTTAATTGCTGCTACAAACACAAGCAGTGGTGGAACACAGCTGTTTGTGTGGTGGTTTTTCGAGTTCAAATCTACCAGTTCCATCTATCATTAAAGTGGAAAATTTTGTACTTTGCCGATAGTTTCCTTTTTTCTCATCAGGTGTCAGCACATCTAAAGTGCCGCGTGTTTCTACTGTACAGAAAACGAGCTTTTATATAATTTGATGCAACCATGAACTGAAGGATGATTAATCCTTAAGTTCATGGTTGCGTCAAATTATATAACATTCTGGGAATTCGGTTTTGATGGAACTTCCGTATTTAACTGGATGGCCTTGCCTTGGTGTAGTACCATTGGGGGAGGGGGGGTTATTGCTTAAAGGTTTATGTGGCAAGTGGGAATAGGGAGAAAATATCGGAGTCATGTCAAAGTCTTGTCTAAAAGTTCTGTAAAATTTGGGTTGTGAAAAACTACTGAAACGATATTCGATCATTTCGGTGGTCTTTGAATGTGATTTTCTCTACAGAGGACATGGCAATATCCTCTTTAGAGAAATGTGTTCTTAATACGTAAATCGAGCGGTTGATATGCAAATAGTTATACCGTGTTGTGAAAATTAGCATTCAGAAGTCCAGTTTTGTATGGAGAACTCATCACAAAATTTAGTTATAGGTTGTTTTATGGATTATTTAAATTATAAATTAACATTCAAGATAAATATTAAATAGTTGTGATAAGCATTAAAATGTTAAGGACCACATTTCTCAAAACCCTTTTTTTAATGCTTCTTAATTTTCAGCCAGACACGTGTATCTATGCCAAGCCTTCCATCAAATGGCACATGTATTGTTACCATGCGATATGCCGAGTTGGACAGAGATTCAGCGCCACCTAAGCCAATTACGACTAGCACAAAATGCTGAACAGCTAATTGCTGGGATACTTAAAATACATGATCTTTGCAGGTAAGTCACTCGTGATTCCTAGAAATGGTTAGGAATTTGAACCGCCTCTCAAAATCTAAAAGTTACGCTTATTGCTTCAGTATCAAATCGAACACTCTTCGCAGCATTGTTAAATGACTATACTAGAGAATTTTTTTTTCTATTCTGCAACTCTGCAATTCCACCCCTTCTCAAAAACAAACTGTTCAAGAAACGCAAAACTTACATAAATAGTCCATGCCACGAATTATATGGGAATTATGGGGCAGCTAACGAATGACATTCAACCGAATGTAGAATTTCTCTCCACTGTAATTGCATGGACATATGCAATTTTCACAACGTGGCTGAGTTAGTCGGTCTCAGGCGAGGGTAGCATGGTTTTTGCTCCCAGAAACTTGGGGGGGGGGGGTTCCAGAAAACAGCAAATCGACCACAGAACAAACACACAATTTCCTGAAGATATGTATATGGCGCAATATGGCCTAAAACCCTATGTAACAACAACAGCTTGGTGAGAATTTCATTTTTGCTCAACATGTAAACTAGATTTTAACGTTAACACACATTTAACGATATAGTGGAGTAAGATTGTTATGATATCTTAATTTTATGAAAAAGTTCCTTTTACGTTATGTTCGGTTTACTACAAAATATTTGTTAATTGGAACATTCTGCTATTTGATAAATCATTTTTGTGTTACTTATTCTGTATTCTTAATCGATGATTAGAAGTCTGAGAACTATTTTTTACCTATTGTTAGGCAAATAGTTAAGCTAGTCTCAAGCGTCTTAGAACTAACTCGAGCATTTTAGACAAGTACTGACTGGAAGACAAATCCTCGTGTTGCATAGCAATTGCTCAAGTTCTCCATAAATACTCCAAGAAAGCGTACAGTCAGAATCACTTTTTGCGCCAGCGCTCGATTCCCTAACTTCGCTGCATAAGAACTTTATAATTTAGATGTTCCTCTCCTCGCAAAAGAGAGGAGAGGAACATCTAAATTATAAACTTGTTTTGGAATAGTCAAGACGCTGTACACATCTCAGGCTGCCAAACGACAGATTTCTGACCTTGTAACTTACCTCAAAGCTACTGGTTTAGATTTAAATCCTGGAATGGCCACAAATGATGCATGGGAAACTGTAACAGATTACTTTTTCAAACAAAAAAGAAGGAAAATAACATTAAGTCCTACTAGGTGGCAGACTCAAGAGTTTGGTGTAGTATAGCATACTGATCCTACAGTGGCTAAACAGGACACTCGGAAAACCTTTTTTTTACAATCTCAAAAAACATCCTTTACACCACATTTACTACGGGACCGATCCCAGGAATTAATCATAATCAGAACCATTATCTTTACCCTGGAAAAATTACTCACATCAAGAATAGACGTGTCAAATCTTTCCAAATTATTTCTCTTCCTCGCTGCCAAAGGATAGCATATGGAACCATGCAGAGGCCGCTACCCCGCCAACTGTAACTAGTTCAGAAATCAATAATAGATGTTCCTGTCCAATACGATAAATCTCGTGACTGGCTCTGCATAGATATCAAGTTGGACCTCGTATTAACTAGATTTTAACGTTAACACACATTTAACGATATAGCGGAGTAAGACTGTTATGATATCTTAATTTTATGAAAAAGTTCCTTTTACGTTATGTTCGGTGAACTACAGAATATTTGTTAATTGGAACATTCTGCTATTTGATCAATCCTTTTTGTGTTACTTATTCTGTATTCTTAATCGAGGATTAGAATTCTAAATGATTAGAAGTCTGAGAACTGCCATTTTTCAGAAAACTTGTCAGATGATGGGTACTAGCCTGTAGTCCTGGAAAACCTAGTGACATCTCGGTGCAGCAGCTCCTGCAAATGTCGATTTGTATTGTACGTGTAATTCATTGCATGTATTCTACTCTCCATTTACATTTTATAAATAAATAAATAGTCGTGAGTGTGACCTTGTCTTGGACACTTGTTGGGAAAAGTATGAATGATCACAAAACATCCTTATTTTCCTGTGATAATGAAGTGGTGCTCCAAACTTTAAAAATCAACTTGCCTGTATTAGCATTCTGTTGCAGTTAGAGTATCTGGATATGACCAAGCTCTTGGCATATTTAGATCTGGAAAACGTAACACACAAATATAAGACTTTCCCATGAGACACCCAGCATTTTACAGAGCAACTTGAGCTATAGCTTTTGCATAATTTCCGTGCATGATACGTCTGGTAATGCCAAGTTTATTGCTGATTCAACATGTTGCCTTTCGAGGATTCTGTAAACATCTCGCGCCATCTCTGCAACCGTCTCCCATACCGAAAGTCGACCTTGACCTGGCTGTCGATGGATACACAACTTGTTTTGGATTTTAAACGATTATGGCTGTCAGTAACCCTTGACCTGTTCCGAGGAGTGTTTTGATAATTCGTCCTGAAACAACGTTGTCTTGCATATCACAAAAAAAAAATTGTCGATATTACTGCCGCGTTAACCTGCGGAGATGTAGTAAACCTCGAAAATTTGAGATGTAAAAAATGTTTTCCAAATTGCTAATAGAAGAAATATTTCACTAATTTATGGGCACCCTGTATTACAAAAAAAGGATAGAGCCTAACCTTTTGTCTTAATATGAAGTTTAGTTTAAGTCAAAGGTTGTAATATAAACGCTCCATTTCACACAATGCCATATATTAACAGTTGTGTGGACAAGATTTTTAGTTTGGGATGGAGTATATATATATAGACCTCGTGGGTAGCCCATTGGGTAGAAAAGATCTGAGTTCGAGTTCCGTCAATGACGCGAGGAATTTTTATGGGATTTTTGCACAACGTGGCTACTTTTGTCGGTTTCAGGCGAGGGTAGCAGGGTTTTTTCTCCCTAAAATCGGATTTTTCTTGCAGCAAAGAGCAAATCTGCCACAAAACACTCGCAATTTACAGATATATTATATCCTGCTCAATATGCCCTATGTTGCTGATGCGCCTAAATTCCTATAAAAACTAATTTTTATATATGCGAATATGATAAAAAATTGCGTGTACAGTTTTTTGCTATTGTTGTTTCTGAGAAAGCGGGGGAGGAAGGGAAACCTTAACTAAACTAACTCAGAATTCGGCAGACAGTATCAGAATACCTTACATCAAAAATTATTCCACTCCAGAGGCGTAACTAGGGTTGATGGCGCCCAGGGTAAATAAAAAAATGGCTCCCCCAAATCTGACGCCCAGGGCACGTGCTCCACCTGCCTCACCCTAGTTACACCACTGTTCCACTCATACTGTGACTTCTTTCCTGCATCCAGTTTCTGTAATATAAGTTAATGTCTTTCATTTTTTAAAATATTTTAAATCAAGTTTTGTTTATAACGTAAGCCGTATCTAACATATAACGGCTACAACAGTTAGCAATCGCGCGTTATCCTGCATAAGACAGGCGCACCAAATACGGAGGATGCGGAAAGGTCAGGGAATGACCACCGCATATCCCCGGAGCAATATGGCCTTAGTTGCTAATGCTCCTAAAAACCAAATAACAAATAAACAAGACAGGCGCTGTCACTTAGTGTAAGTGATATGATTCAGCATTTTAGATGAATATAGAAAGGAGGACAAATTTTGGTCTAATAATCACAGATTTATGATAATTACATAATGAAAGATGGAATAAGTTGCACCAAACATGCTTAGAAATGATTATGGATCATAATAGCTTCGGGTCATTGGAAACATCCCAACGCTGTACACTAAGTGCAAACAACAAATTCCAATCCTCCACAGAAGCTAATTTTAACTCACGGAGGGGCTTTGAGAGTGGTGGGTGACTTGCGGTTTGTCTCTCCAAGATAGCCCATACATATTCGACAGAATTAGGTCCAATGACTTCTCCGGCTACTCGATAGAAACATATGACACACCCTTTTTACTCAGTTTCTAATGTAAAATTAATTTAAACACTCTTCTGATTTTCAATTATATTTGGGAAATGGAATGCTCTACAGCAGGTGGTACAGTGGATCATGAATGGATTCGCTGTTTCGGAAAGTACTCACTTTTGATCGTAATGTTTGCTATTTTTACAGCTGAAAACCATCTCTATTCTTATAATGTGTATATTACCATTTAGAAGTTTGTTTGAGTATATAGTTGAACGCTGTTCTGCGAACTACTTTCAAAGATAGCGTTAACTCAAAATATGTAATACAGGGCAGTTAATTTTGAACCCAGGGGTAATAAATTACAGTGAATGACACTATTACTGCGCTATCTAATCACATTTAACAGATACTGCTGAACTTGATACTTCTGTTTCAGTTTCTTACAAAGAGAAAGCAAACTTATAATTTATACTAATAATATAGAATTTAAGTAGTAAATGGAAGATCATCAGAGCCCCGTGTGTTCTACGTTATTAATCAATTTACAAACTACTGAGAGGAATTACCTCGATATAGGCATGCAGAACCTAGGGTTAAATGAATTCTGTACGCTCGGAGAGAAAACATCAGTGATCAAACGTACCCGGAATCTGTGGTTCAAGGGCTCTAAACCCGACACCAAAATACATCAGAGCACCAACAAATATCAACCAGCGAAACGAATACAAATATGTTCTAAAAAATGTGTTCATATATGTTCTTAGGAAAGTAAAAAATTTTTATATCATATTTGTATTCGTTTTAATCATAGACACAAAGTCTTCTTTCACTCGTTGATGGTCTGATGTATTTTGGTGTCTGGTTTAGCGCTCTTCAACCACAGATTCCGGCTACATTTGATCACTGATGTTTTCTCTCAGAGCGTAGAGAATTCATTTAGTTATTTTAAATTCATTTAATCCAAGTAGCGTTCTGCATGCCTTTATCGAGGCAATTCCTCTCATTAGTTTGTATATAGAATTTAATGTACAATTAATTACAGTATGAGTACAGTAATCCTCCAAATGCTACAGTAAACCTAACAACTAAAAATAAAGTACTACTTTTGGTCAGGTAAAGTATCATTAAAGTGCCATTGAGACATGGCACTGCCTTTTTAAAATTTATATACTGATTTATATATTTTTTGGATTTATAACCGACGTTACATAATGTTCTCGTATTTGTATGCCATCATCAACGAAGTGACGTACCGCTCCCAAACTGTCTCACATAGCCTGGATATAGCAAATAATATAGAGCATTAGGAATTTTTCTACATCATCCCTTAGGATGGGTGAATGTGTCAGAGCAATACTGGCACCAGTTTCTAGCCTCGCATGCTTTTGTTAGGGTTTATTCCATTGAAAAAGATACCTTATTTTTTGGAGTATGAGATGCACTTTTATTCTGCAAACGTTACGTAAAATATCCCTGCATGTTATGCATGAATAGTGCATGACAGCGAGGTTTTGTTTTTTTTTTTAGATCAGACCGTGTATTGTCCTTGCCTAGCGCATGGGAGTGAGAATTTACGCATGACCCGCAAAAACTCGTTCATTATATCCAAGAAAAGATCAATAAAACTTTACTTCCTTCTAAAAATCTGAAGTCTATCAAGAAATTTAGAATCAGCAATGCCCTTGAAGGTATTGAAGATTACGTTCTTTTTTGAAGAAAGTAAAAAAGTTCAGGTGATAGCATCGGTAATGATCTTTAGTATGCACTCGTGAATTCTATGTTTTTGATATATGCAATGAAATATTTTTCATCAAAATTTGCCTTGTAAAACCTGTGTGCGTCTTATAGTTCAGAAAATACGGTAATTAATTTATTGTAATAAATAAAAAAAAACTTGTTGTCGCTGTCATGCGATGATAAACTTGAAATTAAATCATTAAACAGAGCTCAACCTGATTTAAATATTGTATAAAAGCAATGTTCTAACGGGAAAAAAAAAAAAATTCTACAGTTCCGTTTTATATTCCTGTTAATGCGTATATACAGTGGTTTTTGCCACTTTCCACTCTTTGGAAGGTCTTGTGTTGAACCCTGTCGTAGACTGGAGGAAATTTTAAAGGATATTTATTTATTTGAGTGTTATTATTTCTGTTTATTTATATTGATTTCATTCTATAAAAAAAGCCCTTTTGACTATGAGGAAGGGTGCTAACTAAAAATTCTCTCCATGTCCCATTCTTTCGCATGCTATTAATTGTTATAATTAGCAAGTAATGAATTCTTATAATAGGATTATTACGAATATGTTCTTTTATTTACTTTTCAGTATAGGAATTGATCCAGACGATGTCCCCCAGAAACAGCGTGACCCAACCCGTTTCGACAATCTAAAAAAATTTCTCACTGATACCTGTCAAAAGGAAGAATACGAAAAAATCTTCAAGGTTATTTTACCTAACCTTATAACCCATGCCCTGCGACTCCGTCTCCTTAAACCTATTGCAGGATTCACTTATTATCTACCACAAGAAGGTAAGCATCTTAGTCTTTTTCGTAGCATCAGAGAATTTTATTTTCTATGTAATAATAGCGTACACCTTAAAATGAAGGCAAATTTAGAATATTCAGGTACGAGTATAATATACCAGGGGTGACGAACCTTTTCAAGGGTGCATGCCAAAATTGGCTAAATCTTTTTAAAAAACTACCCTCACATGCCGCTCGGAATTTTGCAAAGTACTGTACAGTACTTTTTTATCCGGACCGTCAATTATCCGAACACCGTCCCCCCCTCCCCCCCAAATTACAGTATCAACTTATAGTGCACTGGTTATTATGCTGAAATATTACCTCCTGTCGTTTAATGCATCTGAATGCCCACTTACGCGGAGGCCTTCACTGCGCTTGAAACTGCAATGGCATGGTGTGAGTGCAGTTTTACAGAGATACTGCTATTAAAGAGGATGAGAGACCTCGCAGCAAAAAAAAGACAATCTCGCATGGTTCAAAGAAAAATTCAAGATTACATATTTAAAAAAATAAACCGTCCCAATATTCATTATACAGTACTCTTATTTGTGTGCAATTACTTGTGTTTGTTTATTTCTTTATACTGTATATAAAAAAAGTGTGGTTTATAGTTGAAACCATGTAAAACAATTAGGTAAGTTCAAAATAAATATAAATATACATTGTTTCTTCAAAACGTTTTGGTTATTATTTAATTAGTAAACCATTTCCTAAATCAATTATTTTTTTATAATACTTCATATTTCAAAATACCTTGCGTACAATAATTTAATGGTAGGCCTAATTCAAGGAACTATGTGACTGGAAGAAAAAGGAGGCATATAAATTGGGCATTCTCACGTATGTTTGATTATCCGAACTATTTGATTAACCAAACCAACCTTGGTCCCAATTAGTTCGGATAATGGACGTTCTGTTGTATCGTTATTTTTCTCATGCATGTTTTACTTGACAAAAGAAGTAACCAAAGGAAAAAATGAAATAAAAGACATTTATTTCAAAGATGCTTTAATAAACGTATTAAAATGAAATCCTTCATAACAAAAATGGTAAGTTTTAGCTTACAGAACAAATAATTTAATATAAAATGATAAACCCCTCTTATATTATTACTATAAAACATCAGTGAGCTTCTGTTGCTGCACCATTTACGACAGATACTTTACATCAGGCTTATACTTTGTAACTTTTAGAGCTATGCATGCACTAGTTTCATCCGTGAGACTACTCCTATGACTAGACTTAACAAAGTTCGTCACTGAGAACAAGGACTCACGAGAATATGTTGTGACAAAGTTTTTAGTAATGCTGTTGTCAGATTTTTTAAACAGGCAAAAATTACAGGAATGGAATTCCAAACTTTTAATACCTCACTTTCTGCAATTTTTTTTTTTTTTTTTTTGCTAATGACGTCGCTAATCGTTCCCTTTCAATATTTTATAAATCAGCTTGAGATCGATAAATTTTTGCCTCTAAATTGAGCAGCTCTGAAAACTAATCAATTGCATCCCAAAATCGTCCAGGTCGATCCACTGAAACATTTTCAGGTTCAGTTTGGCTAGTTTTACTTTTACCGTCAGAGCATTTGAATGCTCTGACGGTCTTTGTTTCTCATCAGTTTCAAGATCAGTGATGTATCATTTTAGGTTTGGGAAATACTGTATTTAAAATTTCCACTGTACATCGCATTTAAAAATCCCCAGCTTAATTTAAAATGCCTTTATGTTATCGAACATAACATCAAGAGTCATACCAGAGCCCTGTAATTTGATGTTCAAGTCATTTAAATGCGAGCCGAAATCTTTATAGAATCAGTTGCAGTGCAGGCTGGTTCAGAAACAAACATGCCTACATGCCTGGCAGAAAGAATGGGTGTGCGCAGGTCACGACTCAATATGGATTCCTGGAGTGATGTCGTTCGAGGTTTGAAAATTTTTTTTGGGACGCTCTGAATTCCGCGTGCCCAAAAAAATTTGTATGCCCCTTTGGGCGCGCCTGCCATAGGTGCGCCATCCCTGATATATACTGTATGCCGCTATAATTCGTTATAATATACAATTTTCATCCCTTTTGCGATTAATTTAATTACAGTATTTTTATTTCTTTTTTTCTTCTTGTAATGTTAGATTGTCCCCGACTTTATGTGGGAATGTTTACCTTCCTTAATAACGGTTATTAAAACAGTTATCAATAACTAAACAAAAATATACATTTTTGGTTTGCTTATTGATAAAAGATTTCATATTACCGTTAGTGGTTCAAAAATATTTAATATATTCTGAATGCAAAAAAGTAATTAGAAATAAAAAAAAAAATGTTAACAAATTAACCGCAAAAATGCAGGTTTTTTTTTTTTTTCAAGGTTTGTAGCGATTTTAACTTGAGAAAAAAATTAATTAAACGAAAATAAATTAATTGAGGGAGAAATGAACACCAGAGTGCGTTATAGTAGAGCACGAAACAGTCGACATGTTTCTTTAATCTGTAATCTAACTACAGTTATATTGCCAGCCACTTCTCCCTTTTTCTCTAAACTTGTTATTTTGTATATAAAATGTTATAACGAAAGAATAAAATAACTCGAAGCAGATATTTCTTCCATTTAGATCGAGTATCTTCGGTAGATCGCCGTTTCATTGCGTCCTTGATAGCGAATGCCTTCTTTTCAACATTCCCTAAAAGAACAATCAAGACCCATCCAACTTTACAGGACTTCAATTTTTCAGAATTCTTCCGTCATCTTGAAGAGTAAGTTTTTTTTTTTTTTTCATTTAGATAAATTTCTTGTTAAACTACGGATTTAAAACGCAATCTTTTGTAAACAGCATATAAAATTCTTATTAAGTATTTTAGGTTTAAGTAGTTGAAATCAAACATTAATCATCAAACGTTAATAATGTTAGTATTATGAATATTATTCTTTCATATATTGGCTTTAAAGTTTATGGAATTAACAAAACTTATGTAACAGAAAAACCGTTATAATTATATGATTGTATTTCAGAATCTTTAGTTCTTCTCTTACAAGACGTGATGATGTAAAGATCAGAGTACGTGTTAAATAAATATTTCATTCTCCCTTTAGAGTTATGGGTAAATCAGACCATAAAAGTCATTTTAGCTTATAATTATTATAAAAATAACCGTAAATCAGAAATTATTATAAAATATTGATTTAATTATAATTATTCATAATTAATTAAAGCATTAATTATTAATCTACTAATTACATAAATATAATTAAATAAATTATTTTTTAAAATTTCTTATTTAGTTATTTGTATAATAATTTAAGCTAAAATAACTTTCATGGTTTATCGCTTTCAAGTTATTTGGTTCGGATAATATTTATATTAATTCTAAATGAACAAATTCAAAATTGGAATACTAATACATTTTTATATTAGTATTTTAAATTCTTCTAAGGGTTTTCGCATTAAATTATGACTACATTTGAATCGTTGTGGAGTTGGTTACAGTCACGTTGAAAAGTTTCTGATGCATGGAAAACTATAACAGTCATTTTAGTTTTGTTTCTTATTTGTACATCACATAAACCTAAATAAATTATTTGATTGGCTTTAAGTTGTTCTTACTGATCGTATTATTTTTGCCTAATATACAATAAATAACTTAATATTAAAATATTTGTACTGCACAGTCTGTGGCAATGCTGTAGATTTTATAGTCTGTCTGTCCGTCCGTCCGCATATACAACTCGACCCCCAATGGACGGATTTTCATGAAACTTTATATTTGGAAATTATAAAAAGATTTGGAAATCTCTTCCACATTTCATTAAAATCGGACCAATAGAAATATGGCAATTATTATTATTTATTTAATGTTTTCCATCCTCCTGTAATAACTCTGCTCCCAATGGATGCATTTTCGGAAAGATTTGTCGAATCTTCCCAGATTTCATTATTATCCAATAATAATTCAGCAATTATTTATTTGTTCGTCAGTCTGCACGTAGTAACTCGACTCCTGGTGGATGGATTTTCATAAAATTTTAGATTTTACTCTTTTAGAACGATTTTTCGAGTCTTATCAAATTTTGTTAAAATTGCACCAATAGAAATCTGGAAATTATTATTTTATACATATCACATAGGCCAGGGATCGGCAACCTGCGGCTCTTTAAAATGGAGTTAGAGGACTTAAAAATCAAGGACCTGTGCAGTGCAAGACTAAAATGCCTTAAAACTGAAACTGAGGATTTGGAGAGGTAAAAGGCTGCCCTTGCAATTCTACACAAATGGACGGCGATAGATGAGTTGATGAAAATGCAAGACCAAATTGTGTTCGATGCGTGGAGTAGCTTACCGGACACGTATATATATTTGAAAATATTTGCGTTTGGACTTCTCTCAGTTTTTGGTTCGACGTATTTCTGGGGGCAGATATTTTTGAACATGAACTATATTAAAAATAAATCAAGAAACCGTCTGAACAATGCGAGTCTCTCAGCATGTTTAAAGATGAAAATTACAGCATATTCGCCTGATGTTGAGAGACTCGCTCAAGAAGTTTAGCAGCAAAAGTCACATTAATTCGTACCTAATTGGATATTTGTTACGTTTTTTCAGTGTTAATAAATAATACTTCAAAAATATATTTTTTTAATAAAACACCTTCCCACTCTATTCCATTTCTTAAAAAAACTACCTCCTCCCAGCTTGAGCTGAGGTGCGGCTCTTCGATTCTCTCTTTTTTTTAAATAGATCAAAAATGGCTCTTCACTCAAAAAAGGTTGCCGACCCCTGACATAGGCTATCTATATACCACATATGGTTGCTGAAGCACTGGATATTATGTTAGCTGTCATGTGTTGGTTGGAGGAATGATTGGGCAGTGTGGCGGATGCGCAGAAACGAAATGGTCTCGGTTCATGCATAAAAGGCCTTGCGTTTTGCTAATTTTTTTTTTTTTTTGTTAATCATGAATTATTACTATACTGTCTGCTAACTCGCCAAAAATGTAACACACAAACTCCGTGACTAATTGCATGACACTCCCGGTCACTATTTTGGGAAAATTCTTTTTTTTGTTTTGTTTTTTGTTTTTTTTGTTTTGTGTATGTACCCTACGCATTTCCGGCTTCGTATTTATATTTGGTAAAAATCGGAAATAACGTTTAAACATTACACATACATATTCCGCCTCATTAATAGTACGGATATGTGGGCTTATCTCGATATCATTTTGAAGGAGTGATGATAAATTAAAGAGGAAATTCCACAGTCTCTCTTTCAATGTGTCATTAACCTACTGTCGCTACTGTTTTTTTTTTTTTTTTTGTTTGTTTGTTTTTTGCACTTAGTTTTACTGTTCCTTGTCATTTCCTTATCATCTATTTACATTATTGTATCATGTTTCAGTGTTTCCATGTATATTGACAATATTTATTGATTGTTGAAATTTTATTTTATAAACTGCAAACTCATGACTTATAAAATACCATAATCTATTGAAAATTGTAGAAAGAATATATGAGATTTTTACGCTTATTGACGACTTCCTCTAGCTCTCGTGGGTAGCACAGTTGGTAGAATCGCTGTCCTCCCCACGCCCGGTGGAAAAGACCCCATTTCGAATTCCGTCGATGACGTGAGGAATTTTGTGGGCCTTTTTCATAACGTGTCTGAGTTAGTCTGTCTCGGGTGAGGATAGTATGGTTTTTCCCTCGGAAACTTGGGTTTTAAGTCCAGCAAACAGAAAATCGACTACAGAACACACTCAATTTACAGACGTATTATATACGGCGCAATATGACCTTAGTCGCTATGCGCTTGAAACCCTGCAAATAAATAATTACTGTCGTTGCTTTGTTTTTAGAGTTCCTTGGCGCAGGAAAAAACCGATTAGCTAACTTGAAAAATCGCTATTCCCATTGCCTAAGAATAGCTTACTACAACCCGACTGTAGAGGCCTGTGAGAACTCCTCTCGAGTGTGATTCGAATCTCTCCAAGCGACAAGTAGCAGACCAACTGTACTTCACGGGATATCATTACTATCACAATTTCTATAGAAGACATCTCCAAATTCTAAAATAATTGGCAGTCGCACTTGAATATGGAACTTTTTCGCGATGCAGAAATCATTAAGTGCATGGTTTCTAAGAGACAATTTTTAGCATGGGTACAATTCTTGGAGCAGTCTACACACTGGACGCTTTTCATTTGGGATTTTGACTCTTGGTCCACTTGAAAAAACTCATTTTCAATATTACTCAAGTTAGCATGTTTCACGGTGAGCTGCTCGATTTTTCAGAAACAGAACAAGAAACACAAAATTAGTCAAAAAACAAGTATGTAAGCAGTACATTACGTTTCAACCATGTTAGCAAATGGTAATAATTCAGCAAATAGTAATAACCATGATTACAACAAGCAAACTGCAATGACTTTTATGCGCAATCCGAGACCACGACGTTTCTGCGCATCCACCATATTTTCCATTCCTTCCTACCATCAGCTCACGGCAAAAAACAATATCTAGGCCCCTAGTATACACCAATGAGCAGAGGGGCATATGTCCATCCTTAACCAAAAATTTTAAATTAAAGAAAAAGAACGCAGGAGGCATTCTAAAAAAAAAAACGCAAAAGCCTGGTCGCCATGCCCATCTCCTTACGATGATACGCCACTGCCAATAGCAATCAACTGACAAGAGGCAAATGGATATAACCCAAACGACTGTAACATTTTTTTCTACAAAATGTTAGGAGCCTTGCTAACAAACTACATACATTGCAAGCCCTGCTCCTCCAGGAAGACATTGATTTCATTTGAATCTCAAAAACATGGGTTGGTGAGGGGAAAACAACTTGGATTGCTCCTCTCGTCCACTCACTATCATTATATTGCAAACTCTAGGAAGGATAAGAGAGGAGGTGGTGTTGCCATCTTCTTCAAGGCCTCTTTCAGGCAGATATGTCTATAGCAGTAAAACATGAAACTATGAAGCAATCCCTGCAATTTTCAGCAAAAATGAAAAAGGATCGAAATCCGTCTTGTGTATCTCCCACCAGGACACACCCCATCAATCAGAGAGGATCTTATCTCATGGATTTTTGCTCATCTACCCCCCCCCCCCATATCCAAACAACCATTTTAGGAGATTTCAGCCTGCCTCTGGCAAGGTACAAGGATTCAAGGCAAGACATGGAAGATACCATGCGGACCTGGGGGGCTCATCCCACTGCATACACCATCGACCAGAGGAAATCAAATCCTGAACAGCGTCTACCACAATTTGGAACAAATACAAATCATTCCCTATAACTCCAAATTCGTGTCGGAACACCTACCAATAGTGTTTGAAATTGCACAGGCACCTGCAACCTCAGTCGCTGGGACCAAATCCGCGGACCCGGTGCATACAGTAACCACATTTTCAACCAACCTGGTCAGATCAAATGTTATCCTCACTGAACTTAAAGCATTTAATTGGAATAATCTCTGCTTCAAACCAGTGGAAGAGGCAATTAATGCCATTTCTAATGAATTAAGACACATTGCTCTCATTGGTGCGTCGAAGACAAAATCTCCTCAAACACAAAGTGGTGGTTCAACTCCGAAACGAAACAGGCTTTTAATCTAAATCAAAAAGCCTACAGAACCTGGAAAAAGTCTGGCTCCATGCTAGATCACATCGCTCACAAGAAACAACGAGCGAATTTCCTGCGTCTTCGGAAGAAGGCACATCGTAAGTATATCCAGAGAAGACTTAGGCATTCCAAGCGTATCGTTTCCACACGTGGTCGTCAGGTGGAAATGGATGAAGAAGCGATAAAACTGTGGACACAGTCAACCTTCAACCCTGACCCGAAAAAACATCCTCCCCTCCCTGTAGCGGCCATCACAGATAAGGCTAGGACCGAGATTGCGCATGTTAAGATCTCAATAAATGCACAGTTGGTTCCGATGAATTTCCCCTCTTTATTCTCAAAATATGCAGTTTCTATTACATCACCTCTTCAACCGTATCCCCGAGACTATTATCACACCGACAATGTGGAATGTCTACCATGCTTTACCAGTCCCAAAAACTAATAAACCAAAAGATCCCAGAGACTACAGAGTAATCTCTATTTCCTGTGGACTACTAAAAGTGTTTGAAAAAACGATACAGTCCACCTTAGTCGATCACTGCTTCAATGGGCATCCACAGCATCTTCATACTGTTATTCCTAGGAGGTCTACGCTTTCAAATCTATTAATGACCAGCTGGGCAATGCAAAAAGCCCTTAACTCTAAGAAACAACTTGAAATCTTATTCCTAGACATACAAGCAGCTTTTGACACACTCAGCACAACAAAGCTAGTTAAAATTTTGAAGCATTATTTCAGAATCGAAGGTAACATTCTTGCTATCCTCCATCAATTCCTCATCAACAGGCAAATCTTTATTAAATATGATCATAGATTGGAGAGGATCACCACGACCTCTGTTGGCGTCCCATAAGGGGGAATTCTTTCATCATGGTTTTTTGCCGCAGCACTTGAGCCCTTCCTTGCGAAGCGCTCAAACTTTATTTCATACGCTGATGATCTTAAGATGCTGGTCACATCCGATGATCCAGCAAAAGCTGAGGCAGTCGCCTATGAAAATCAGATAGTACTGTTTGAACTCCAAGATTATCTAGGACGTCTGGGACTTAAACTGAATCCTCAGAAAGCAGCGCAGATGACTTTCACAAAAAGGAGGACTGTTAATAAAATTATGCTCACAATAAATGGGACCGCCATTAAAAAGGTTCACTCCCACACGGATTTGGGGTTGAAGTGGGATGATGAGCTTACTTTCAAAGATTACCTTAAGATCGCCAGGCTAAAAACGCTAGCGGCGTACTGGGCAATTCGTCGGTCTTAGGCCTCGAGAGTTCCTTTTGGAATACGTCCGAAGAAATTTAATACCTGTACGGCTCCACGCTTCGGTACTCTGGTCAGGAGCTTCCTTTACTCAACTAAAGAGATTTCTGGGGGTAAAATACTACCTCCTGAGATGGCTAACCAGGGAGATGGGTTACCCTTTCACCATCTCTGGGAGCGTGCTCTATGCAAACTTGGGCTTGAAACCCTGGGAAACCATAGTCAAAAAGAGAAATTTACATATCTTGGCACACTTCTATGCTGCCAAATGGATTCGCCTGATATCTGGGATGTTTCTGCAAACCCTTGGACCTCACAACAAACCCGGTGCAATTCAACAACTTATCTACAATCTTGTCTGCAAAATGCGCAATACCTTAGGTCAGTGTTCCCGGCGAATACGTTCGGAATGTATAACTCCCTGGGAATTGATGCCTCATCTTTCTGCAGCTCGAAACGCTATAAACAGGACATAGTGAAAGAATTCTATAAACACGAACAATAAGCACTATGTAAAAATAATTCCCTGCGAAGGCTTTCTTAGATTCACCATTGTTTTTTATTGTTTGTTATTTATTTATTTCATTGTTTATTATTTTATGCATTGATTTTTACTTTGTTGTGTATTTTCAATCTGTTTTGATCTCTTGCAATTCCAATGAATGTAATCAACTGGAATTTGCATCATGTACACCCTTCTAGCCGAACCAGAAATTAAGTCCAGTTAAAATAAATAAAATAAAATAAAATTTTCTGTTTATACTCCGGGACGCCCATATGGTCAGAGTTCACAAGATCGAAAGAATAAAAGAAACATCACCCTATTTAGCAGTCACAGACTCGGTCACTCAAAGCATGTGCACTTATGTACCATCGCGCCTGTTCTCCTTCAAACAAATTGTTTCTACTTACACGTACAGTATTTCCAAATCTGGAGCCCACGATCGGTTATTAAACTGATACGGTAATTTAACCACACAAGCCACACCGATAGTCATTGATTAAATTTGTTAACGTGAGGTCTGAACAGTTGAGTTGTTTAAACAGACTTGAGACTTTAGGAGAACAAAACAAAAAAAATTTCCCTCCCTAGTAATGCTCGAACATCCAAAACTACAGTAGACTTTCAGAATAACCGCACCTTCGGGGATTCACGATGCCGTTATTTCGGTTTTTCAGTTATCTAGAAAGTTTTATTTGTAATATATTTAATGTAGAAATAATGAGGCTAAATAACAAATAGAAAGATTGAGAATGCAATTTTCTTAACTGCACATAAAAAACATAAACATGTTGACAATCCAATGTTATATTCTGCATTAATACACTCCTACTTATGCCCTTTCTATTTTCTATTATAATATCAAGTTTGTCACTAAGCTTTAATGTTCTTAATTATTCATCTTTTCTTCTCTATATGAGGTTTATTAATTTTAGGAGCCATAGTGAGTGATTTTTAAAATAAATGTAAAACACAGATATAATCCGTGATATCAGTACAGAATTCACTTTCAAAATGGCGAATTTAACAAATAAAGTAATCACGTGACGTCGTTTTATTTTTATTTTTTTTTTTGGCACTGCAAGACAGCTGTGCCGTTATTTGGAGTGCCGTTATTCCGACAGTCTACTGTAATATACTGTAGATATTTCTGTAGGGAGAAAACGGGACAGGGGGTTCGATCACGAACTGAAACAGAAATCTTCCCAGGCTGAAGAATATTTTGAAAAGTAATAATTTTTTTTTTTTAAAAAAAAGGATCGAAGTTGCTGTTTCAAATTTATTGAGGTGTTAATATGTGGAAGGGAGGAAGGAATTGGTGGCAATGAAATTGGATCTGAAACCTCTGTAGCTGAAATTGGTGTCGATATGATTTTACCTTCTCGAGTGATGCCTGAAACGTATTCTCATTTATATTGATATTTTCATATACCCCCCCCGCCACACACACACACACACACACACATACATACATATTGAAATCTATGGAATCGTATTTGGTCTTAAAAGCTTCTCAGAGACTAACAATGCAAGGTTGAAATTTTGGTGTCGATCCAACTTTCCTTCCCTAGTAATGCTCGAATATCCAAAACTAATATAGTGTATATATTTCTGTCGGAAGAAAATGGGATAAGGGGGTTCGATCTAGAACTGAACCAGAAACCGTCCCAGAGACAAACGGAACATATCCTGACAATTTAGTATCGATATGTCTGATCCTTATTGAGTAATGCACACGCATTCAAAATATCCTTTGATTTTTTGTATAGAGACAACTCAGCCTTCGTTGGTATTACAGTTGTTATAATCACAGTCTTCTCCACACCGGGTGGAAAAGATCTGAGCTCGAATCGCGTCATAATAACGGGAAGGATTTTATGAGTCTTTTCACAACGTGGCTGAGTTAGCCGGTCTCAGGCGAGTGTAACAAGTTTTTTTTTTTTTTATCCTGGAAACACGGGTTTTTCATCCGGCAAACAGGAAATCGACCACAGAATACACCCAATTTACAGACGTATTGTACGAAACAATGTGGCTTAATTTTCTGAGACACTTATAACAACTATAGAGAACTCGAAATTTTAAGGGGTAAAAAACAACAACGAATTTCTGCTATTTAGATTTTAATGAAATTTGGGACTTCTAATGGAGGAACTTTTTTAAACGAGAATCAATAATACGACTTACGGGAAATATGACAGAACCAAAACATTGGAATATCTTCAACGGGTAACGTACAGTCTGTGTTAAATGCCAAAGTAACTAAGGCCATGAGGCTTTAGCATGTGGCGTCTGTAAACTGCATGTATTCTGTGGTCGATTTGCTTGTTCGCTGGAAGAAAACCCAGTTTCTGGGGGAGGGAGAGAGGAGGAAAAACCTTTAAATCCTCGCCCGAGACCGACTAACTCAACCACGAGTTAAAATAATAATAGAAATTCCTATCGTCATTGATGGGATTCGAACTCTGTGTCGGGGGGGGGGGGGAGATGGTTATATCCACTGTACTACCGGGATGGCCTTATACTGTATTTTATCTCCCCTTAAAAACATTTAGCTCCTGTTGAACTCGATGCAATAAATAAATAAGTAGAACCCGATACCTTTCATACAAATGCTCAAGAAATAATACTGTATAAAAAACATAAAATAAAAATACAATTGACTGGCATTATAGGCAGTAATGGCGCTAGCATTTGTGGCGCCTGAGAAAGAACCTTGTCAAGGCGCCTAATTCATATCGTATCTTAACACGCATATATATGCAGTACTAGCGGCGCCTAAAATATCCTCTATTAGCGCCTGTGCAATAAATATCCCCTATTATTGCGCCTGGCCTGATTTTAGGTTTCTTAATGTGGACAATAGGAGGTTTTATAGAATAGAGACGTGATAACTTAATAAAGTTACACAAAGATGTTTATAATATAAAAATATCAATTTAAGGTTATATTCTTTATTTCTTTAGTGAGAATCAGCAAAGGAAGTTGCGGGACTTCTTCAAATATTTCGAAATGGAAGGTTCGGAGCATTTAAAAGGTGCAGTACGGGTATGTAGGCAGGTAGGTGTATAAACTTGTGCAGCAACTGAATGGCATAGTTTGCAATGATTCAACATTAAAACGTTCTTTTTTTTTTTTTCTTTCATTCTTATCATTTATTGTCTAATCTCCCTAAGGTTGTTGCAGAAAAATCAATGTTCAGCTTACCCAGTTGGCTGTGTAGTGATCGTCCCCTTTGTCCATTAATTGTAAGAACTGCAGGTCAGCTCGAGGATGCAGAACCACAGTTATATCGGGTAAGTTCTTACTATGATTTTTAAGTGATCATTAATTGAATCATTAATCGTTCAAAGTTTTCTATATGCTCAGCATTATTAGAGAAATCTGAATACCAGAATAAATAATAAGTAGTACACATTGCATTACATTTCAGACGCTTTAGCAAATGGTAATAATTCATGATTTATAACAAAAAATAAGCGAAAAAGGACTTTTATACGCGAACCGAGAACGTTTCTGTGCATCTGCCATATTGTCTATTTATAGCAACAGAAATAATATCCAGTGCTTCAGATATAATATGCGGTATACGGATGGACTATGTGATATGTATTAAAAAAATAAATAATTCCCATATTAGTTCGATTTTAATGAAATTTAGGCCTGCCCGACAAATCATTCGAACAGAGCCAAATATAAAATTTCATGAAATCTAGTCGAGTTGTTACATGCGGACAGACGAACGGACCAAAAAAAAAAAAAAAAAAAAAAACTAATGCCAGATTTCTATTGAACTTATTTTAATGATATTTGGGATGGCTCGACAAATTATTTTTTATTTTACAAAACTGCTAGTGGATGTATATTCATGAAAATACATCCGCTAGCAACCAAGTTGTTACATTTGAATGGGGTAGTTGGTAATAGGCATATTACGCATACGTATGCTTACCTGCCTAAAAATTCTATTCATTTTAATTTAAAAAAAAAACTGCTTTCTTGATATAAAGTTTAGTTAACAAATAGTGATAGTACAAAAATTATCAGTGATGAAACATTTTTAAATTTCATAAATCATCAGAGATCGCGAGACTTCCCTCTTCCTCTGTGTAAAATGGCTTTGCATACTGCTTATATGAAAATTTGGAACAGAGTACATACGCTTAGAGCCTCCAAGAGTTGAAGCCACATTTGTTTCGCGCATTACTACAAATTTGAGCAGAAAACAGAAATAAAAATGCAGTTTCGGATTCAGCTTCCATTATCCACGAAACGCTATGGCTTTTAGGTGCCATCCCATAAAATAAAGTGTAGCCAACGTTCCTACCCATTCTCCAAAACATTTGTTTCATTTAAAATTTCGATTCTAATTTGACAATTATTTTTCGTTTTAAGGAAAATACGATTTTGTTGTAGTTGAGATTATTAGAATAGTTCTACTTTTACTGATAAAATTTATTCATAATATTTCAGGTATGTTCATGTAGTACAAGGTTCGGTGGGGAAGTTTTGCAAGGTGGAAAAGATCAGGTGAGTCTCATTCTCTTTTAATCATATTATATTTCAAGTTATTTGCAGTGTCTTTTAGCATGAAGAAATTTGTTCACAGCCTCTTTCAGTTTCTGTGCTTAGTTTAATTTTATGGACGGAAAAAACCGGGCCACCATTAGACAAAGGAAAGAATGTGAAATGCAAGCAGGAATTAAGTATTTATGGGGATGGGGAGAAATACGTGCGTCACGTCACATTTATGGCTTGAAATTTTGTGACAAGAGAAAAATCAGAATTGGCGTCACAGCTTCAGCAACAAAATAAATTTTAAAAGGTTTATTGATCTTTTTCGTGATGTCGAAGTCGTCAGATTTATAGGATTTTTCCATTATTGATCTTTCGTGTTATCATTGGTTGTTAACTAACTTTTTTTATGAAGGCATCTTAAAGGTTTGTGGCCTGAGTATGAAAGGGTAGTGGTACAGTGTTACATTTCTGCATTTAATGTATAACACTTCAAATAGCAACCCACCAAGTTTCAAGCGGTTTCCACAACGTTTTTTTTAATAGGTCCCGAAGTCAACAAAGAAGTGTGAATGAGGAAAGGTGGACAAAATCAGTCACCGTGCAGTCATCTATATTCGGAAAAGACAGGACTAATGCCAAAGGCAATTCATGAGGATATGGTTCTAATACTGAGGAAGGATGCCCCTTTCTATTCCATAGTTAAGAGGAAGCAAAATTTAAATGGAGGGAGAGCCAGGAAGATGACCCATGCTGTGGAAGACTCGCAACGTCCATCACTCCAGAAGTTGTTGACAGTGTGTATGATCGGGTGGTGAGTGATCGACGAGTGACAATTTTTAGTACATTACTGCGCCTTGAGTATCTTATCTGAACGTGTGTACCATCTAATAACAGAGGTTTTCGCTATGAAAAAGATGGCAGCATGATGGTTCCCAAAGTTGTTCACAGCAGATCAAACACGCACAAGAGTTGACAAGTCAAATGAATATTTGTATCGTTTTGAAGCAGACCCAGCAAATTGTCTTGCAAGTTTTGCGACAATGGATGAGACGGGTCATCACCTTCAGCCAGAGACAAAATAGTGGTACAAACTGGAAATACAGCTCTTTTCTCTCTCTAAAGAAAGCCAAGTCGATTTCTTCTGCTGGCAAGGCGATTGCATCGGTTTTTTTTAGGGCTGCTGATGGAGTAGTGCTAGTGTCTGGCCTTCAGAAAGGCCAGACAGTCATAGGGGCATATTACGCTGACCTTTTGAGGTGTATGCATGAAAATATCAAATACAGATGCCGAAGAAACCTCACTAAAATAGTCATTTTCCACAAGGACAACTCATCTACTCGCAAGTCTGTTATTGCCATGGACGAATTTCAAGTGTAAAATCATAAACCATCCTTATCACCTCTTTCCTGGTTTGAAAAAATATCTGGATTGTTTCCATGGGTGAAATCCATTTTACCACCGACAGTGATGTCACCGTTGCAGTGAATGCATTCCTGGAGGCTTAAGAGAGAATTTTCTTCGCAGCTGGAATCAATGCGTTGCAGCATCTGTAGCAAAAATGTATTGACTTCAAAAGGGAAAAGTAATGTGTTACCACGGGCCACGAACTTTTCAAACTTCCCTCATATACTAAGAAAGCAAATTTTTTAAATGATGAGATAACATGTTGATTGTAATATCATATTGTAATAGAGAACTCATTCTTTGTCTAATGGAAAATGATCAGCGTTTTTATTATTTGTGATGTAATTTGAATTTAATAAAGCAATTGAATTCAATATCAGCAATTGAATTCCCATGGACATCATATAGAGCTCTGAACATTTAACTGCTGACGTAAAGATGATTGTCATATCGTGGGCCTAGCGCCATCCTAAATCAAGCAAACCCTTCAGAGTCTTACGTCGGTTTAAAAAAAAAAAAGTTTGAACTTATTTCGTCTGCTGCTGTTTAATAACAGCATTCATGCACAATTGTTGCTGCAAGGTAATCTAATTTTATTTCGTCTGATTAATCTAATTATTAAATTTTAATAATCAGACGAAATAAAATCAGATTATTATTAAAATTTCAGATTACAGTGACTGTTTTTAAAAGGTGGTGTCTGTAAATTTTGAGTTTTCAGTGTTGATTGCTGCTTTATGCTTCATAGTTGCTATAGCTACTATATTTCTAGCTGAGAGGTAGGCCCATGCGGAACTGTTTTATCTGAACACAAATAATATATATTGTGATTGAATCCCGGTTATAAGAGAGTAATGATATAATATTTTGGTGTCTCCTAAAAAATAATTTTGTATTATAGGAATCTCAAAATTTCTGCCGTATGCCAGAATTGTTGTCTCTGCTGTGTTTTGTGGAATCGCTGGGAGATAATGAATCGCTAACTGTCGAAGGAGTTCTAGTCAACAAAACTAAAGAAGTAAGATCAGTCTAAGCCTGTTTAAATCTTATTATTTCTCTTATATTTGTGTTTTGTTGTGTTAGAAACACAAACCTGTCTGGAATCCTTGAAATTTTATGAACCATTCCCTCCTCAAAAGAACTAAAATTCTGTGAAATAGTAGTGGCTAAAGTGAGAAAATTAATTTAATTAACAGAGAATTTCAAACTCAAAATGGTAGAGCTTATCGTAATTTGTTTCTATATGTATTACTTCTCTATCTTCCTAGAATTAATGTGAAATTGAAATCAAGAACTCATTTCGTCAGCAAATGTAAAAATTCTTTCTTTTATTCCTTAAGGAGCCTTTCAATGAAGCTGACTTTTGTCTAATGGATGCCAAAGATTATTTGACCAAACCTTCACGACAATATGAAGATCGCTTTCTGCTCAGGGAACTCAACAAAGCTTATGTGGCATTTAGCCAACCACACTGCTCCCGTCGACCTTCACCTGTTGGGGAAAGTTCAAGCTCCAGCACTTGTCCAGAACAGGCAACAACCATCTTGGATTCGATGCCTCCTCTCCCGCCTCGTAATCCTTTACCTCTTCTCGCATCCCTGAACTCCTTTCATGAATCCAAACATAGTGATGCAAGTAGCCTTTCGTCAAGGAGCAGAGATAACAGCGGGCGGGAGAAAAGTCGTCGGAAACATGGACACTCCGCAAGTTCTTCAGTAGATAAAAGTGCCAAGGAAATCCCTCCCATAGTTACTAAACCAGAACCTAATGTACTGCAGACGATGAACTTGACCTTGCTGAACGTTGTATCTAAACTGAAGGATGTACCCTTCCCTGTGAACTCTCCTTTAAAACTTCCAAATCAACCTTTCAAGCCTACTCTGTCAGCAACCAGTAGTAATGAACAGTTCCTAGATGCTATGGATAGTGCTAGGAGAAACTCACACTCCCGACATAGTGTATCCTCTCTCAGTCGAACATCAAGTGGGTGGTCATCTTTCCAATCAGCTAATCAGGTTTCCTTCGACCAGAAATCTCAAACAGCTAATCAGGTTTCCTTCGACCAGAAATCTCAAACAGCTAATCAGGTTTCCTTCGACCAGAAATCTCAAACAGCTAATCAGGTTTCCTTCGACCAGAAATCCCAAATAGCTAATCAGGTTTCCTTCGACCAGAAATCCCAAATAGCTAATCAGGTTTCCTTCGACCAGAAGTCCCAAACAACTGCAATTCAAAATACTCAGGTGAGCATTGCTCTTGAACGCAACCAACCAGTTCGAGTTGTTCCTCAGGCGTCGGCAGAAGAAGAATATTTCACAGCGGATGAAAGCGATGACTCCACGGGTAAGTTGACCTTCATCTGCTAAGCTTATTGTTTTAATAATGTTGTAACGGTGGACATTTAACCAGGATAAATCACAAAATTGTAACTTTCTTATGTTATATTACTGATGAATTCTGCTCATGTTTAATCACTGAACTTTGACCTCATATAAAAGTGTCAAAAAAATAAAAGAATTTCCCCAACATAAAGAGTGTAGATTGATTTTGTGTTCGCTTTGATAAAAGCAAGAAATAATCAGAACAAAAATTTTTACTAAATGCGAAAAACCAGCATAGAATAGATCCACGCGAAATGCGATAACTTAGAAATATCGGCCTTTGAAGTGTCGCTATGGACTACTCTCTTTGGCAGCCTGGTCGGCATGATAAATTTGCCTCCTTCACCCTTCTTGGAGAGTTCTGCATTCTATTTCCTTCGACTACTGAGGAATTTCGAATTTTGAAAGTTCTTCAATCGAAGTCGTAGTCGTCCTAACTCAGACGTCGAGTCCCCCCCCCCCCATGAATTATTACAGGTTTTTCAGGGCACGAAATATGCAAATTGGCCTGAGCGCGTTCACAGGCAGATTTTTGTGTCGATCTGCTTCTTAGGTGACCTAGCAGGTACAGGTCGACATTACAAAGAAACTGTTTCAGAATGTTAATAGTATTGAGCTGAGTATTGCTCTTTAGAATAAATGGTTATGTAACTGTTGGAGAGACAAAAGTTTCAACGTAACATCTGTGTGTGAGATTACCTTAAATAAAAATCAGTGGTGATCATGATTCCTGGATTCGATTTTTATGCCTTTGTTGAACATGGGCAGGAATGACAAATTTAATAGTAACTAGGTGAACTGCCATATTAGCATCTTCCCGGTTTGCCTATTTACTTTGCCCCTCGGACCTAAATGTACCCTGCTTATTTTTCTCTTCCAACTTATAGCTTCTTTGATCATTTAAATATATCATCACGATGTACTTAGTACATGCATAATTTCAGAAGGTTCCACTAACTCTTTTATGTTGGGGTAATTTTTTCTCTCGCCGGGTGTAGTTTCGTAATTTTTAAGATTTCGTGTGCCATACTTGTATGGCACACGAAATCAGGTAATGTTGGGCACACTTGTATGTGCCCAACATAGGCTAAACAAGAGATACAGGAGAACAAACAGGCATCGTTCTGATGCACAAGTTCGCAGTGGAGAATTACTTTAATGTTTACACCTATCTTAATATTCATTGAAGTTGAAATTTTCATATTTTTTCATAGAGCAGTATATATAAGCTTTCCCAAAATATAGACTTGTAATGTGTGCGGGTTTTTACATAATAAGGCATGAAAGTTAACGAAAATTCTGGAGGAATTAAAGTATTTTGTGAAACATATGTTCATCCTTATTTCAATCATACCAAGTAGCTCTGCATCCTACAGCAGAGAAGCCGACCTTAATTATTCCATACAACTGTGATTTCAATCGGATGAAATAACAGTTGTGTGTTGCGGCCTACAAGTTTAACATTCTGGTCTTCAGGGTTGCACAACATCGATTTGAGTGCTAGGTTTTCTGGAAAGAAACTTCATCCGATTGAAATAACAGTTGTGTTATTATCACAACGTGCGGAAAAGACATAGATTCGAATCCCGTCGATGAAGCGGGGAACTTTTATGGGCTTTTTTTTTTTTTTTCACTCCGTGGCTGAGATATTGGTCTCAGGAGCAGATAGCAAGGTTTTTCTTCCCGGAAACTCTGGTTCTTTATCTAGTAAAAACAAGCAAATCGATCAGAGAACACACGCAATTCACGAACTCCATACATTTAGGCAGATGAGTTGAACTGGAAGGCGACCTTCCTGGTGGCTAATTGACCAATCAATTTAACAAAGTAACATAACAGGAAACGTACACAAACTATGCAAAAGACACATATGGCCAGTTTTACAGTGATTTTTAGCTTCATAATGTATAACTGGCTCTGTTCAGCACCTTTAACCAAAAATCCATTATAAAACAACCCATTATTGTGTTTAGAGGAGGATGGTCGAATATTCTATCCATTCCAGTAACATTCAGAGCGCGGACAGTTTCTAAAGCAAGACTACGTGCAGTACAAGTATGTGATCGAATTGATGGTCTCAGTGGCGTAGTAAGAAAATTTGTCACGTGGAACCGTTTGGAAAGTGCTTGGTTCGAATATATTCATGACCTGAAGAAATTTTTCTGCGTCTCAGATGAAATCCCGCCTCGTCACTGAAGACCAATTTGTTTATAATCGTGTCATTTAGGCACGTTGTCGAGGAACTCTGAACAAATGTCACACTGTTTCACTTGAGCAGTAACTGAAACCCATAATCGGTATATATAACCGATATGCTTGAAGATGAATGTCAAAAAGAAAAATAGTCTTTTGAAAGCAGCTTCTTCTTTCAGCAACTTCCATACGATATCAGTAGCTTGACAACCTCGCTGGTTTCTGCTGATCATAACCGACAACTGTTGTCAGTCAAAGCATCATCACTGACAACTACCGCAAATCAAGTGTTACAACAAACTTGAAAGTTTTATCTTAAAGGCTAACCTTGTTTAATAACATTCTTTACAAAATTCTTAATTAAAAACGAACTACTAATTATCCGATTTTTAGATAACCTACCCTTATTAAATAACTATATCCTTTTCAGACACAACCATCGTCCACAGAACTGTTTGCAGCAACCAAGAATCGATAGTTTATTTGGTGGAGCCCTCAATACTGTACTTTCACCAAAATTGCCATTTTACAGATTTAGTATCATTAAAGCTAACACAAAACGCCTTCTTTAACCGGACGCCATATAGCGGTACTGAGGAATTAGCTAAACTTGCGAGTGGAATGCATAGTAGGCCATATTTAAACTTTTTAAGTCGATCTTTGTAACTGATATAATATAGTATTTTAACTGTAACTTAAACATTCCCTGAGAAATGAGAGATTAAAATTGTAAAGATAATTTGCTGACATTCTGTACGCAGTGCGTTACATTTCAGGCGCATTAGTACATAGTAATAATTCATGATTTATAATAAAAAATAAAGCAAAGAGCAGCGACTTTTATGCACAGAGAAAAAATTTTTGCGCATGCGCAAAATTCATTAATTCCTCCAACCAATGTGGCAACAAACATAACAGTTGCTTCAACTACAAAAAATTTTATTTGTATGGATTTAAAATTTATATCCAGTATATGGATAGCCTAATATATGTATAAAAAATAAATAATAATTACCAGATTTCTATTCTCGTTTTAAATTTGGGATGGCTCGATAAATCTTTCTAAAATGTGCAAATATAAATTTTCACGAAAATTCACCACTGAGAGTCGAGTTGTAACATGCGGGCGGATGGACATGGTAAAGACAATAGGTATATTATGCATATAAGCGCCTAGAAAGATCTTATTTTCAAATACTGGTAATAATATCAAAATGGCTACTATCAGTCCGCTATGATGGTCATTAGAATGGTAACTGATAGGGGGTCTGGGTGAATAGTTTGGTTTAATGCCCCTTTCTTTCTTTTGTTAATCTACGTTGTAACCATTTAAGAAACGCGTATGGGATTCCCTCCTATGTCGCATCCAGTGAACCCACTTTTTGCACCACACTGATGGTCATAAAAATTCATTATGGGTCAGGCAGATGCGAAGTATTCATTAGAAGCGATTAACAACATATCTCATTGGTTTTTACTCAGCCAGTCTCAGGCTGACACGTAATTAGGGGTATTATACATGTTACATCTCGGT
The DNA here is from genome assembly GCF_048544385.1 of Mastigoproctus giganteus. Lineage (NCBI taxonomy): Eukaryota > Metazoa > Arthropoda > Arachnida > Uropygi > Thelyphonidae > Mastigoproctus > Mastigoproctus giganteus. The sequence goes on along the minus strand of NC_143580.1, from coordinate 36,143,634 downwards.
TACTGGTAATTGGTGTAATACTAATTGCTAGCATTAAATAAAAATCATGAAAATAGTATTTTATAACTTGTGGTTTATAAAATTATGTTATAAATGAATATACTGGCCATTAATTATTTAAGACGCACGATGTCTGAGAAGAGGTTAGTAGATTTAAAAATTTAGTCTTTCGAAATGACATCGATATATTACGATGATGCAGGGCGAGCCCTCCCGAGGGTGAAAGGGATACATAACCCCAGGGGCTCACATTTGGTGAGTATGGACTTGGCAAACCCAGGGTTCTGAGCTGGATATCATCATTCTTCTCTTTCTTGGTGATTCCTTTCTGCTTCTCTCTCTCTCCTTCTCTCTCTCTCTCAGGGTAACTCTAGAATTTTGTTTTGGCTGGTGCAGCATAGGCCTCAAGCTTCCTTGCACCATATGATTAATAATAGTGTTTGGGGGGGGGGCACTGGTGAATTCCCAGAGCTGCACCATAAGTACTCTTGTGAAGTATACATTACTCTGTAAAAGTTAGACAAAAGTATTGTGTGTGGTATGTGAGGAGTATTATATTGGGTTCTGTTGTTGTGGTCTGGCTTTTGGCCGCAGGACTCCTAATGGGACCCCACGTTGCCCGTGCACACCTCTAGGAGGTAAGCGAGGCTGCCCATTATTCTCTGGCAGGTCCTGCCACCTAATTGCCTGAGCTTTCAAAGACAGGACCTACCGATATATATATAAAAAAAACCCACACAGATAGAGATTGGGAAATAGCACAAGAAATATTGAGGCGTAGAGGAAGGCATCCTCAAAAGTATTAGGTGGAGTAAACTCCACTAGGCGAATGGGGTAAGGAAACAGGAGTCAAAAGATACCAGACAGGAGAGTCTGGTATTGATCGCCACTTGGTGCACAAGTCATGGTCGAGAGGCAAGTTCCTTTTCTGTGGTTTAGTCATGTCCAAGTAACTGGCACAATTGAATATGCGCATGTCACGGTTGGGAGAACAAGTACCCTCAGTGGCTCAGTCATGTCCAGGTATGGAGGTTCAGTTGGAGGTTCTTAGTCTGTGTCTTGTTTAGATGTTTTAGTTACATCAAAATATTTAGTCGCATCCAGGTGTTTGTCACGATTGATAGGTCTCGATATCAGCAGTTGAGTGCATATTATTCACTATTCAGTGATTGCTCTTCAACATGTATGTTCCTAGGATAGATGTTAGGATTGTTTCTTCGTCTTGCAAAGAGCTCCTGAGCAAAATTTGAAAACGTCGTATACTCCTATATATTGTCCAGTAGGTGGAATTCCTGATTTCTGGGTAAGTACATGATTTTGGTGATGAATACAGAACGAAGTTCCTCGTACAGGGGGACAATCATACATAGGATGGTGCCAGCCCCCCAGAAGCACAAGATGGATCTTCAGTAATGCCCAGTGATGTTAACTTGGCTTTAATGGATCCATGGCCAGGCGCCCAGATGCATGGCCACTGCATCCGGGTACCTGAAAACCTGAAACTCACATGCACATGATAAAGAAAATTTTTAAGGGGACGCCAAATTGCGATTTGCACCCGGGCGCACTTCAGAATTCTTTCCTGTTTTACATTTATGGATTTTTTTTTTTTTTTTTTTTTTTTAATTTAGTTTATATTGTGGGAATTTTATTTTAAAATGCAGTTGTGGTAATTACATTTAAAATACTATATGCATATGTAAATAAAATATTTTCACTTAAAATTCATTTTACCTATTTTTGAAAAGAATTACAATACTGAAATCGCCAATCTGTTCTGAAAGTGTCTTTATTATTCTTATCAGTACGTTACCAGTTTTTTTTTTTTTTTTTCTCGATTTAGTCTCACACATAATGTTGTCGCAGTTGCAGGGACATTATTAGTTTTTTAATGGAAATATAAATGAAAAAATTTCTGTTCCATAATAAAGATAATAATAAAAAATACTTTTTAAAAATATTCTTTAAACTGGTCTGTCAAGCTAAACTTTTTATTGGAAACATGATTGTCTAGCGGTGAATCCTATTGGATTAATAAACAAATAATAATAATCCAAACTCCTTTCCCCCCCCCCCAATCATTAGGGAGAAATAATAGTAAGCCGGTCCAGCTTATTTCCAGGCATTCTATTTTAATGGTAGGTCATAGATAGTGACCTACCATTAAAATAACGTATGCTAAAACCTTTAGCATTTTTCCGCCATTTGGCCTTTAAAGCGGCGATTAGTTCAGCTCTGTTTTTTAGACAGTGTTCTCGCACGCACCCAACGATCCAATTCATCCCAGACTTTTTCTGTAGGACTGAGGTCTGTGCTCTGGACTGTCCAGTGTCCAACTTTTCGACGCTCATGTCCTGAAACCAGTCGGTCACAATACGCCCTCGTGGGTGGCACAGTTGGCATAATCGCCTTCCTCCGTTCATATCCCGTCAGTGACGCGAGTAATTTTTGTTTCTTTTTCACAATATGGTTGAGTTAGTCGATCTCAGGCGAGGGTAGAATGGTTTTTCGTTTAGCAAACAGCATACAGAACACTTGCAATTTACAGGCATGTTATATACGGCGTAATATGGCTTATGTTGTGGATTCACTTAAACCTTACTACTACCAACCAATCAGCACAAATCCGATTGGTGGTGCTTGGTTAGGACATGACCAACTATCAACTAGTGATAGGTATCGAATAATCGAATGAATCATTCGAATGTTGTTGGGTTTTCTGGTACAGTGGCTACTTAAGCCATAGGCACCGAATCATTCGGATGATTTTCGTAATCGAGTGAAATCAGAGGAGTGCCTCCGTAGCCAGGTGGGCAGCAGTGCGTAGCACACGCTTCTTGATTAGACCGGGGATCAAGCCTGTGACCACCAAATACGGAGGAAGCGGAAAGGTCAGGGAATGACCACCGCATATCCCTGGAACAATATGGCCTTAGTTGCTAATGCTCCTAAAAAAAAAAAAAAGTCAGTGGAATTGGGATTTGTCATAATCGGATGAATCAGTCGAATAATCAAATGATCTGCCATATTCGCAAAAATCGATTTCGACCTCTCTATTATGTCTATCACTACTATCAACGAAGGGGGTGTCCGGATATTAATGGTAGGACAGTGTACATTTGTGTACTGTATAAGTTGTCTTAGGTGGAATATTGTTTGTTGTCGCAGTGGGCAAATTTATGGACCAATGTGCCAAGCCCTGGAGGATACTTGCAAATATTCGGCTTCATCTATAAAGGCAGATGTTCTCCTGGAAGTTGAAGTCATTTATTGCGCATTTTCTATTCTTAAGGAGTTGCCAAACACCTTATATTAAAGATTGTTGCCTTTATTTAAATGCGATTATTAAAACGATAATTAAAATTATTATAAGGAAAAACCGTCAAATAAATGAAAATAAAATTATTGAAATGTTGTTGTTTTCGCAGAGCTGATGTCTATAATTTATTTGTTTTCAAACTAGGTTTGGTACATCGCAGTCATCGTAGTCAGAAAAAAGAGAAAAAAAATCAGCTGATCTCCCGTTCGGCTATCGTTCAAGGAGGCCATATTCCGTCCTCTAAGCACTCCGATTCTCAGTCAAGCGAAGACGACGACAGTAGAATGACGCGCTCGTCCCGTTCCGATTCTGTAGGTTTTGTGCTGGATGGCAGTGATGAGGAAGACGCCCCAAATCTAAGCATTCACGAAAGATACGATGACTTCAGGAAAAGGATTCGACGCCGTAGCCGTCATCTATCACGCCGTAGTAGTCGAAGTTCGAGTCGCTTTTCTCAAAGTTCCAGTGGGAGTAGCGACATGGACGACATCTCTGAAGGTCCAGAATTAGGTGTAGTCCCTAATGCGTACCAGCCAATCCGTCCTGCAAACTCCGAACCCTCACTTTTTCAGGTAACCCCGGAGGATACTCTACTTCTACCACCCCTTTCCCTCCCCCCAGAAACTTTGATACTGGCTATGGGAGGAAAGAAGTTAATGATGACCACAACTAATGGACAGCTCAAGGCGTATTCCTATGATGGTGTAAATCCTAACCTTCCCGTTCCATTCAAAGCAAAGTTCCGTCGGCGGCATCATTCGGGTGATAATAAAAGTGAAAAATACGCAGAAGCCCCTGACTCTTTTTGGTACGTACCCCCGCCAACGGGAAGTGCTGTAACCTCTACAGCAAGTTCCATCGACGAACTTTCGGAGATCATCGAAGGTACTGGAGCTTCCGGTAGTACGTTATCAAAGAGTGTATCGTCGAAGCAGTTGGAAAATGACAAACATCTTGAGGTAAGCAATGGTAGCAAAATATTCAAGGAGTAACAGTCAGCATCATAATGCGAGGTCTGTTCAATAAAGAATGATCATATATATATATATATTTTTTTTTTTTTTTCACAACGTACCTTTATTAATCATCCATATTTTGATATTCCTTTTTAAAGTAATCTCCATTCGATGAAATGCGCTTACTCCAACGTTTCTGCCGTTCTTCATAAACATGGTGGAAGCTATTTTTTTTTTTTTTTAAATGTTTGTGAATCGCCTCTAACGTCTTTACAACTTCTGATGACTATAAATGATTTCCTCTCGGCTTCTTTTTTAATTTTGGAAAAAAAAAATTGCAGACTGCATGGTTAGGTCTGTAAGACAAATGAGGAACACATTTTACATTAATGCTGGCTAAGTACTCAATGGCAGTATGAGCAATGTGAGATTTCGCATTGCGATGCGGCATCCACCCACCCCTGCGTACAGTTGTGGTCGTTTGCGACGATTGTGATCCTGCAAAGTGTGCAGTACAGTTCTATAGTAAGGTCCCATAACAGTCGTATGAAGTAGCACAACATTCTGAAAAACCATTCCTTTAACCCCAAAATAGGAGATGACCATAACCTTTCCTGCAGAAACCACAGCTTTTCCTTTTTTCGGGGTTGGCGATTACGTCGCCTTTCAAACAGAGCTTTGTTGCCCAGTCCCCCCCCCCCCCAGAAACTTTGATACTGGCTATGGGAGGAAAGAAGTTAATGATGACCACAACTAATGGACAACTCAAGACTTATTCCTACGGTGGTGTAAATCCTAACCTTCCCGTTCCATGGGTCGAAATGATGAAGCTGTCTCATCCGCCTTTACCAAAGGTCGCGGGTTCGATTCCCGCCTCGGGCTTGGATCAAAGTAGTGCAAAAACCTTGGGAGGTGCATTATGGCCACAGAAGCCTATGCGCCAACTACCAAAAAAAAAAAAAAAAATCATCTGCCTTTATCCCCCTGTGCAGAACCTCAGTCTGCGCGTGTAGCACAGTGGTATCGTCACCGTCCTCCCCACACCGGGTGGAAAAGGTCCGAGTTCGAATCCCGTCGATGACGCGAGGAACTTTAGTGGGCTTTTTTCACTCCGTGGCTGAGTTAGTCGGTCTCAGGCGTAGATAGCAAGCTTTTTTTCCTCCAGAAACTAGGGATTTTCCGTCCAGCAAAACAGGCAAATCGACCAGAGAACACACACAATTTACAGACAAAATAAATATATGGGTAGATATAATCATTTAAGGGGGACCCTAATATCGTAATTTTTTTTTTTTTTTTGTGCAGTACCTCAGCGCAGATGTGGGAAACCGCAGGTGGCGGCTGATCCTAACACTATATGTGCAGAACCTCATCATCGTTAGTAACCACCGTTGTAGCTCTTGGCAAATCTTCATGCGCACTTGCTGTTGTTGAGGTGTGAGTAGTCTTGAAACCCAGTGTGCACAAACACGAGTTGTATGTAAAGTGACCAGATCCTTAGCATTCCAATGCGGGATATCTAGGCGGGGGGGATTTTTCAACCCCCCCAGAAACAATATACACTTTTTTTTTTTTTTATATATAAAAAATATTAACATACAAAATATAAATTAAATATATTGACTTCTTTGAACTAAACTTATAAAATAAAATATCAAACTTCTTAAATATATATATATATACAGGGTTGTTAAAATTAAAGTATCCCTATGTAGAGGGCTCTGGAGCGAGTTCTAAGGCTCGTACTGAAGAGAAATTTGGACAACAGGTACAATAAAGAATGCGCTCGCCATTTATTGGAAAAAAAATTAGTTACAAAATTTGTCACTATATGGCACTGTGGCAATGCAAATCACTTGAACAGCGCTACAATTGTTCAATGTGTCCTCCATTTTGGTCGATAACAGTTTCCATTCTAAGAACAGCATTTTATACAGCAGAACGTAACATCTCAACTGGAATAGCCAGCACATGACGTCTAATGCTGTCCTTCAGATCTGCAAGAGTTTGACATCCTTCCCGATACACCTGGTTCTTTAAAAAAAAACCACAACTAGAAGTCGCATGGGGTTGAGGTCCGATGATCGGGGTGGCTAAAATGTCTGGAAACAACGGCTGATGACCCGTTCATCTGTGAAGTGTTGCCTTGGCAATCTTTGGATACAATGGTGGATGTGGGGTGGTGCACCATCTTGCATGAATATGGTATCGTGAAGGCGCCCAAGTTGTTGCAGCTCTGGTATTGCGAAATTTGCCAACATTTCATAATATCGCTGTCCAGTGACGGAACTGGTACGGGGTCCAGTCGGTGTTACCTGTTCAAAAAAATATGGCCCAGTCATGAATGTGGCCGTAAATCCACACCACACTGTCACTTTTGGAGAATGCAACGGGACCTCTTGGATAACTCGAGGGTTTTCTGTTGCCCAAATGCGACAGTTGTGCGTATTCACTTGTCGATTTAAGCAGAAGTGGGCTTCATCACTCCAAAGGATGTTCCATGGCCAAGTGATATTCACTGTCATTCGCGCCAGAAACTGAAGTGTGTATGTGAAACGAATATCTGCATCACCATGCTTTAGCTGCTGTAGCATGTGCATCTTGTAAAGATAGTACTGCAACACCTGATGCATTACTAGCCTTGCAATGGAATACGGCATGTTTACTTCACGAGAAACAGTTGGCACACTTGCGCTACCACATGGAGATTGACTTGATAAATCCACGACAGCCATAGCCACATCTTCAACACGAGAGGAGTCCATTCGTTTTCGACCTCTACCTGGTTGATCACCAAGATGTCCTGTCGCTTCAAATTTCTCAATCATTTTGCTGACAGCGCGAACAGTCATAGGTCAACGTGGGCCTTGTGCGCTTCTGACGCTGGAATTCTCTGATAGCCGCAGCTGCATTGTTGCTGTTGTGATAGTACAGCTTCACTAATAGCGCCTTTTCTTGCAACGTTGACATTGCTGCTGTAGCGCAGGCAAACATCTACAGTAGTGTGTGATTTTGAAGAGACTGCTTTTCTTTTATGCAGTACAGTAGAGCTGAGTAGTGGCGCTGTGGCACTAACTTACGATTATGTAAATAACTTACGTTATTTGCATAATCGTAACTAAGATGGTTACGCGCCATACAGTGATAAATTTTGTAACTAATTTTTTTTTCCAATAAATGGCGAGCGCATTCTTTATTGTACCTGTTGTCCAAATTTCTCTTCAGTACAACCCTTAGAACTCGCTCCAGAGCCCTCTACATAGGGATACTTTAATTTTAACAACCCTGTATATATAGACTATATATATATATATATATATATATATATATATATATTTAAGAAGTTTAGTTCAAAGAAGTCAATGTATTTAATTTATATTTTGTATGTTAATATTTTTTATATATATTTTTTTTTAAATGTGTATATTGTTTCTGGGGGGAGTGAAAATCGTTGGGGGTTGAAAAAACGTTGACTTTAATTTTAGACAGGTAACACTCGTATAACACGTTAGTTAGGTTCCTATAAAATGTCGTGTTATACGGGACTAAGAAAAAGTACAAAGGGGGGTTACATTCCAAAAGCTAACAAAAATACACTATTTCGTTAGCAAAATGTTAAAAAAACTAAAAATACACCATTCTAGATTTTGTGTATCTTCTGCTCTCTTTAAAAAATCAATAATTTGGGTTTGTTTGCTTTTGGTTGAAAAACTTTGTAAATTTCATCGTATGGAGCTAAGCATTTTTGAAGCTCCCTTTTGAACTTTGGGCTCCTTTCAGCCGAAGAATCTGAGTTCAAAAAAAAGATTCTAATTGTTCGGCTAACTTTATGCTTTTTAGTGTAAAATTTGGAAGTTTAGAATTTTCATCTGCGCTATCAGCCTCTGAATTGATTTGGTTTTACCTCCGATGCCAAAATTCCAACAAATCCGCTTCGCCAGCCTCTTTTCTATCAGTAATCCTTGAACGTCTTCAAAAATCATTGTCTTTCTTTAGTAGCATAGGCGACTAAGACCTTGTACCTCTGTGTATGTTGTCTATAAATTGCGTGTCCTGAGGTCGATTTTCTGTTTTGCTGGACGCGAGCTTGCGGGAGAAAAAACCATGATACCCTCATCTGAGCCCGACTAACTCAGCCACGTTGTGAAAAAGACCCATAAAAATTCCTCGCGGCATCGACGGGATTCAAACTCAGGTCTTTTCCACTCGGTGTGGGGAGGAGGACGATTTTATCAACTGTGCTACCCAGAAGGGCTTCAGTAGTCATATCCTCAAAACCTTCCCTTCCTACCGACGTGACAAGTTCTACTATCGTACCAATTCCACCCTATTTCCTGAATGAACTGACTCTGGCCATACATTATTCCACACGCATTTAATGTTGACGGTTTACTTCTTGGAGCGATAAAGCTGATTCTGATACAGTCCACAGTTGAGAAATGTTTAGATTCTTAGCTTAAAAGCTTAGATTTGCCATAAGAATCTTTTAACATTTCATACTCTTCAGCTGATGTTTTCTTGAGATGGAAACAAAATTTGAGAGCATCACAGTGTTCCTCGTGTGTTACATCCATAAACTTTACTGAACGCCAAGGTCACACCATGCGCACGAGTCAACTGCGCAGTTGCTGTGATGCAGCTTGTTTGTTATTTGGTTTTGAGGAGTATTAGCAAATAAGGCCATATTGCTCCTGGGATATGCGGTGATCATTCCCTGACCTTTCCGCATCCTCCGATTTTGGTGGTCACGGGCTCGAACCCCGGTCTAATCAAGAAGCGTGTGCTACGCACTGCTACTCCTGGCTACGGAGGCGCCATGTGATGCAGCTTGGTTTGGTCTTAAATTCCGTGGCTCGGATAGAAACAGCAAGCAATACAATTGTTCATAAAAAAATATGATCGGCCCTTGTAGTTCATTGTTTATATATTTAGTAAATTTATTAATTACCCTCCTGCCAGGGTACGCTGCTTGGTTATGTTGAACTACAAAAGATAAACATACGTAAAGCCAGGTATAATACTATGGGAAGATTTATGTATATACACTGCTGTTCAAAGAAAGTGCATCACCCCTTAAAATTGTAATTGTCGTCCGAATAGCGTAAATATATGACAATATTTCTTACAGGTTGCATCAGACAAGATTGACACCCGTAGGTGATGATGTAGTATTGCATCAGCTGTTAGTTTCAGCTATATAAGCATGCTCTGCAAGAGTTGCAGTCATTCCTTGCCTGCGTCAGGATGGCGAGTTACATGCAGTTGATGCCACGTAGAAAGAGTGCTATTGTTGCTTTATGTGAGGAAGGATGTTCTTCCCGTAATATTAGCATTAGCATTAGTAGAGGCATTTGATGCAAGAAAGCAAGCTTATGCAGCATCAGCCAAAAAAAAACCCACTTCCACTTCACCCCTCTGTTCGTTCAAAATACCTGTCCAGCTGAGCCTTAAACTTATTTAGGCTATCAACCTCCACCACAAGGGATGGAAGTCTGTTCCACCAACCAACCACCCCCTGGCTAAAGGCAAATTTCCGCACGTCTATCCTACATCTGTCTTTCCTCAATTTGAATTTATGCCCTCTCAGGTGATTTTTCTGAGCTAGAGGAAGAATCCCATCAGCATTGAGCATGCTTAAACCATTCAAGGCTTTATACACCTCTATCAGATCACCTCGCTGGTGCCTAGTCTCCAGACACTGTAATTTGCAAAACTTAAGCCTTTCTTCGTAAGAGCACCCCTTTGTTCCATTCACTAATCTTGTTGCCCTTCTCTGTACTCGTTCCAGCAGCTCTACATCCTTCTTGAAATGAGGCCTCCAGACCTGTATACAGTACTCTAGGTGTGGCCTGACCATTGCCTTATACAATGGAATAATCACCTCCTTATCCCTGCTGGAAAAATTCCTGTATATCATTGACAATACTCCATGAGCTACTCTTGCAGCCCGTCTGCACTGCTCAGAGAACTTCATATCTGCCTGCACAACCACCCCCAAGTCCCTTTCATTCTCTACCACTGTCAGTGTTGTACCACAGAGTTGATACGTTGCTCTGGGGTTGCTGTTTCCCATGTGTAGTACTTTACATTTGTCAATGTTAAACTTCATTTGCCACCTCTCAGCCCATCTGCTCAACCTTTCCAGATCCTGTTGCAGCAGCATAGTGTCAGTAGTGTCCTTGACAACCCTGCCAACCTTTGTATCGTCTGCAAACTTGGACATTAAGCTTGATATACCATCATCAATATCATTTATAAATACAGAAAACAATAATGGACCCAACACTGAGCCCTGAGGGACTCTACTAATAACATTAGTCCACGATGAGCACTGTCCCTTGATTACCACTCTCTGTCTTCTCCCCCTCAACCACCCCTTTATCCATAGCAGCAATTTGCCTCCAATGTCACACTGCTCCAATTTGTGTAGCAGTCTTCCATGTGCAACAGTATCAAAAGCCTTTCTAAGATCCAAGTATATAATATCAAAGTTATTCCCTGCATCCAGTTCTTTTGTGACTGCATCATAGTATCCAATCAAGTTGGTCAGGCAAGACTTCCCCTTAACAAAACCATGCTGTGTCTGAGATATAACTGAAGTCTTGTCTAAATGATCCTGCAGTGCTTCTTTAACCAGTGCCTCCATTAATTTTCCTGGAACAGAAGTTAAGCTCACAGGTCTATAATTACTTGTGTCAGCCTTTGATCCTCCTTTGTGAATTGGGGTCACATTTGCACATTTCCAGTCTATGGGTACCTCCCCTGAGTCCAAGGAAGCTCTCATAATTATGGCTAAGGGTTTGCTTACTTCCTTTGCTGCCTCCTTTAATATAACTGGATAGATCCCATCCACCCCGGGTGCCTTTCTTGTGTTTATCTTCAACAGTTTCTCCTCCACTTTACTCCCAGTTATTTCAAGATTCTGTAGCTTACTGCTAGAGTTGAATACACCTGTGGCATTCCCCTTGCTGAATAACTCCTCATGTGTGAATGCCGATGCAAAATATTCATTTAGTTTGTTAGCTACCTGAGCAGGATCATCAACAGTTGACCCATCAATATCAAGTGGACCAATCTGATTCATCCCCTTCCTTCTAGAGTTTACATAAGTAAAGAACTCTTTGCTGTTTTTCTTTGCATCCCTTGCCAAGGATTTCTCGTTATCTGCCTTCGCCTGCCTAACCTCCTTTGTAACTTGGTTGCATATCAACTTGTATCTATCATAGGCTTCTGTGTCATGTGTTAATTTGTAAGTATCCCATGCATTTTTCTTCTCTGCCATATGCCTCATTAGTTCATCTGACATCCATTTTGGCCTAAACCTTGAACAATATTTCTTAGTTGGTATGTAAAGCCTAGTAGCTTCCAAGATAAGTTCTTTGAATGTTTCCCATTTTGAATTTGCTGTTGGTAACATCATCAGTTGGTCCCACTGTATAGAATTTAAATACTGTCTCAATCCATCGTAGTCGCCTTTATGGAAGCAATAACCCTTCCCTTTACCCCTAATGGTAGTTACCTCTTTGAGTAAATCCCACTTCAGCACACTGTGATCACTGCCACCTAGTGGTTCATTTATCTGCAGATTCTTAATGCATGAAGAATCACTGCTGATAATCAAATCAAGAGTATTACTCCCTCTAGTTGCCTCCCGAACATGCTGATGTAGAAAACAATCATCCAATAAATCCACAAAAGCCCTGCTAGTGCGTGAGTAACCAGCCCCCAAATTCCAGTCAATATCTGGGAAATTAAAATCTCCCATTATAAGACTCTCTGATTTACTGGCCCACTCTATTTCCCTGTACAGTTCCTTATTATACTCATCAGAGTCATTAGGCCTATAGCACACTCCTACTCTCAATTTTGATCTCCCAATGCTTATGTCACACCAAACTGACTCAACACTGCACTGTCCAGCGATGTCGACTGGCTTCACTTCCTTGGTTTTTATGTGTTTCTTAACTAATAGCATAACCCCTCCCCCCTTCCTATCCTGTCTATCCTTTCTGTAGACGTTGTGCTCCCCAAATTGCAGTTCTGCATCCCTTATATCTGTGTGACACCACGTCTCTGATATCCCAACAATATCTGCCTTTGATGTTTTGAGCAATACCTCAAATTCATCAAATTTATTTACTAAACTCCTAGCATTGGTGTACACACAAGTATACCTGCACCTGTTTCTATTCTTAGCTACCCTAACACAACCCATGTGTTTACTTGTACCGCAATGGCTCCCAGCAGTCTCTGAAATACCATGCATCTTGTTTTTCAGGCTTCTGCTCATTCTAATAGAAGCAGTGCAAGAATCTCTTTCACCTCTGCCAGTGGCTACTGTCAATCTATTGGTCTTTGTCTCCCCCCAAGCTAGCAGTTTTCCGACCCACCTAACACTGCCTCGATAGCATCAGCAAATATTCTTGCACCCTTTCTATTTAAGTGTATCCCATCCCTGTAGAAGCAATCTCTCCTGTTAACAAGTACAGTCCAGGCTGAAAAAAATTCTACCTCTTGAGCCTTGCACAATCTTTCCAGGGCCGAATTGATCGACAAGGCTCTCATCATATACTCCCTCCTATCGTGTCTGGGCAGAATTGCAGACACTTTCAAATTCAACCCTAATTCTTGGCTTTTGTTCAGCAGTGACCTGTACTTGTTAAGTAATTCTGCCGGTCTCCTACTCTTAATATTATTAGTGCCAACGTGTACAACTATATCACCTTTTGTGCCCTTAAAATAATTTTTATTTATATATTTATTTTTTTAATTTTAATAATTTTTATTTATATTAATAAAATAATTAAAATTTGTGCCCTTTTGTGCCCTTTGTGCCCTCTATATTGCTTATAGAGTGTCTTGTAATCAGTCGAAGTGAGTAAATTTCTTTCCAAACTCGAGGTCTGCTAATAGGAAAAAAGGAACCGGATGCAAACGAGTCTCTACGCCAAAACAGGACCTCGTTTTGAAGCGCTTATGCCTTAAAAAAACCATAAAGCTTCTTCGTTTGAGCTGAAAAGAGAATGGGAAGAACATACTGGAGTGGTAGCAAGTGCAGTACAGTCAGAAGACGCCTCTTCAAAAATGGACTTGTAGCCCATCGTCCTAAGAAAAGCCCCTCCTTACACAAAAAATGAAAAAGCCTGGATTATTTTGTGTAAGCAGCATGTGAAATGTATTGGTTGTTTATTTATTTATTATCGTAATTGCAATTACTGTTTTAGAAGGCAATGTTTTCTAAAGATTTTGGAAGTTATGAATTACAGCATGATGAAATTTTTAGTGGTTTCTTTTTTTTTTATTTCAGATGGAAAAACAACTATTAATGCCAAATAGTGATGGAAAACGGCCTGTGGCTACAACAAAGTGGGGTTGTGGGCAACGTGCTGGTGATATACAGTTGAAAGCTGTTATTCAGTGGTTGTCAGCTAGTATGGCAAACATTCCATGCTTAGTGATATACACCAATAGAGATCCGTTATTGGAATATGTAAGTTTGTTACAGTTCTTTAAATATATTTTTGTCCATGTTACATAGAATTCGCTTAATGTTTTGGTTATTTTTAAGCATCTATTAATGCACGGTAATTTTTTAAATTCAAAACAGTACATTTTGAATGCAGCGGAATATGCTAAGCACTGAACAAAAGCATGGTATTTTTATTGGTGAACACATCTCCAACAGTTGTGTGGCATTAGGTACTAAAAACGTCAGGACCCTTCCACACCAGCTCTAGTATATCAGGTATCATATGATCATTGCAAACTATGATTCTGACTGATTAACATGATTTTAGAGAAGCTCCAGAGGAAAAATACAGTGGTGGTCATTTGGCTTAATAATTAATATTAAATGCAAGAAGGCAAGCTTATATAGCATCATCCAATAAAAGAAAATTTATTCCATTTCACCTGCCCATCCCTTCTAATAATTTTTCTAATTCTTCCTTGAATTTATTCAAAAGATCCACTTCTACAACACCAGATGGAAATCTGTTACGACAATCAACTGCCTGCTGGCTGAAGGCAAATTTACGCACATCTATCTTGCCATCCTTCCTCAATATGAATTTATGCTCCATCATGTGCGTGTTGTCCAGGGGCTCCAAATCTTTTATACCTTGAGACCCCTTAAAATTCTTCAGTAAATTTCTTATGCTTCCCCCCCCTCCAAGTTCCAAAGTGCAAATAAAGAGATTGGACCTAAAATTTAGCTATGAATATACATACTTTTATAAATTAATATATAATTCAATACATAATCTCAAAGAAATTAAAACACGAATAAAATATGCATAATATAAATAAATAAAAAATGCTTTGTAACTGGGTTATTGGGATAGTTTGTTCATATTTTGTTAAAAAAGTGCTTCATGTAAACAATAAAGCCCCCCACTCAAAAAAAAACCTAGTGTGTCCACAGGAGAAAGACATGCTCACAACTTTAGGAACCTCAAAACAGGTATCTCCAGATGCAATTTGCAGAACTGACGCCTTTCTTGTTGTTAGTTGTAGGGTTTAGGCACAACAGCAACTCAAGCCATTTTGTGCTGTTATATGATGTCTGTAAATTGCATGTGTTCTGTGGTCAATTTTGCTGTTTACTAGACGAAAAACCAGATGTTCTACCCATGAGGGCTCTTTTCTTTGTAAACACCCTTTTGTATCCTCACTAATCTTGTTCTCTTTTCTGCACTTGTTCCAAGAGATCTACGTCCTTCTTAAAATGAGGCTTCCACACCTGTATGCAGTCTAACTGTTGTCTTGTGCAATGGAGTAATCACCTCCTTATCCCTGCTGGCAAAATTACTGTATATCATTAATAAACTCCATGGTCTGCCCTAGCAGCCTCTCTGCACTGCTTGGAGAATTTCATATCTGACTGTACAATTACCCTCAGGTCTTTTTCATTCTCTACTATCCAAGTGTGGTGCTGCTGAGTTAGTACTTTAATCTGGGATTACTGCTTCCCATATGTAGCTTTGAATTTGTGGATGTTAAACTTCAATTGCTACTTCTCACCCCCATTTTCCTGATTTAGCAGTAGTAAAGGCACATGATGTAAGAAAAAAAGATTATATAGCATCAGCCAAAAAAAAAAAAAAAAAAAAAAAAAAAATTCTCATTTCACTGATCCATTCGCTCCAGATGTTTCTCTAGTTCTGCCTTGAATCTGTTTAAGCTGTCAACTTCTACAAGACAGATGGAAGTTTGTTCCAGCAATCAACCACCCACTGGCTAAAGGCAAACTTTTGCACATCTATCCTACAACTGTCTTTCTTCAATTTGAATTTATGCTCTCTCAGGCGATTATTCTGAGCAAGAGGAAGAATCTCATCAGCATTGAGCATGCTCAAACCATTCAAGGCTTTATACACCTTGATCAGCTCACCTCACAGGTGCCTAGTCTCCAGATACTGTAATTTGCAAAACTTAAGCATTTCTTCGTAAGAGCAACCCTTTGTTCCATTCACTAATCTTGTTGTCCTTCTCTTAACTCGTTCCAGCAGCTCTACACCCTTCTTAAAATGAGGCCTCCAGGCCATTGCCTTATACAAGGATAT
Organism: Mastigoproctus giganteus; assembly: GCF_048544385.1. Lineage (NCBI taxonomy): Eukaryota > Metazoa > Arthropoda > Arachnida > Uropygi > Thelyphonidae > Mastigoproctus > Mastigoproctus giganteus. The sequence continues at coordinate 36,127,795 of NC_143580.1, read as the reverse complement.
AATCACCTCCTTATCGCTGATAGAAAAACTCCTGTATATCATTGACAAGACACCATGAGCTACTCTTGTAGACCATCTGTATTGTTCAGAAAACTTCATATCTTCCTGCACAATTACCCCCAGGTCCTTTTCATTCTCTACCATTGTCAGTGTAGTGCTGCAGAGCTGATCTTTTATTCTGGGGTTAATGCTTCCCATATGCAGTACTTTCTTTACATTTGTCAATGTTAAACTTCAGTTGCCACCTCTCAGCCCATCTGATCAATTTTTCTAGATTCTGTTGCAGCAGCGTACTGTCATTAGTGTCCTTGACAACCCTGCCTACCTTTGTATCGTCTGCAAACTTCGACACTAAGCCTGATATACCATCATCAATATCATTAATAAATACAGAAAACAACAATAGGCTGAACCCTGAGGGACTCCACTAATAACATTAGTCCACGATGAGCAGTGTCCATTGATTACCACTCTCTGTCTTCTCCCCCTCAACCACCCCTTTATCCATAGCAGCAATTTGCCTCCAATGCCACACTGCTCCAATTTTTGCAGTAGTTTTCCATGTGCAATAGTATCAAAAGCCTTTCTACGATCCAAATATATAACATCAAAGTTATTCCCTGCATCCAGTTCTTTTGTGACCACATCATAGTATCCAATCAAATTGGTCAGACAAGACTTCCCCTTAACAAACCCATGCTGTATCTGAGATATAACTGAAGTCTTGTCTAGATGATCCTGCAGTGCTTCTTTAACCAGTGCCTCCATTAATTTTCCTGGATCTAACAGGTCCATAATTACTTGTCGCCCTTTGATCCTCCTTTGTGAATTGGGGTCACATTTTCATATCTCCAGTCCATGGGTACCTCCATTGAGTCCAAGGAAGCTCTCGTGATTAAGGTTAAGGGTTTGCTTATTTCCTTTGCTGCCTCCTTTAATATAACTGGATAGATCCCATCCACCGAAGGTGCCTTTCTTATGTTTATCTGCAACAATGTCTCCTCCACTTTCCTCTCAGTTGTTACAAAATCATCAAGCTCACTGCCAGAGTTTAATTCACCTTTGGCATTCCCCTCCCTGAATAACTTCTCTTTTGTGAATGTAGATGTAAATTACTCATTTTGTTTGTTAGCTACCTGAGCAGGATCATCAACAGTTGAACCATTGATATCAAGTGGACCAATCTGATTCATCCCCTTCCTCCTAGAGTTTACATAAGTAAAGAAGTCTTTGCATCCTTTGCCAAAGACTTCTCATAATCTGCTTAACCTCCTTCGTGACTTCGTTACAGACCAGCTTATATCTGTCATAGGCTTCCTTGTCACCTGTTAATTTATATGTATCCCATGCATTTTTCTTTTCTGCAACACATCTCGTTAGTTCATTGGACATCCATTTAGGCCTAAACCTTGAACAATATTTCTTAGTTTGTATGAAAGTATTTCTTAGTTGGTTAGTAGCTTCCGAGATTAATTCTTTGAATGCTTCCCATTTTGAATTTGCTGTTGGTAACATCATCATCAGTTGGTACTACTGTATTGAATTTAAAACACTCTCAGACTACCGTAGTTACCTTTACAAAAGCAAAAATCCTTCCCTTTACCCCTGATGGTAGTTACCTCTTTGAGTAAATCCCACTTCTAGGTTTTTCTAGGTTTGTTGCAGTAGCATGCCTTGATTACTGTCATTAACCCCTCTGTTGACCTTTGTATCACCTGCAGGCTTAGAGATTAAGCTTGATATGCTTTCATCAAAATCAATATTGATGAAGGCATATTTTTGCCGTATTGTGCTACAGAAAAATTCATATAAGGCGACCTGACCTCTTGGTTAAATATTTATTCTTTCCTGTATTGACTGAAAGCTTACAAATTGAACACCAGGAATCATAATGTAGAGTGCTACATTTTATAATAACCATCCTCACTGATTTTCTGTTCATGGTAATTTCACAGGTCAAAGTTAGGTTGAAGCCATAACCAGACCCAACAATTTTTCTACAGTTACTCTATTCCAACCAAATAATGCTAGAACCATATTGTTAAAGTTCTCTACGATACGATTCCTTGGCTTTCTAGGATCCGAATTTGTCTATTTTCGAGCATTTCTGGAATGTGATTGATGGCATTCGTATTTCAATTAACCAAAAGTGTGCCAGCTTTTATGGAACTATTAAACTATTCCTCAAGAGGATATTAACTCGATGCCAAGATGCGTAATGGCTGATGATGATGTTCCACATTAAATAACGATGTTTTTGTTTTGGTAATTATTTGCTTTCTTCTTACCTAGCCAGGTGGGAAGGAGCAGCAGTGCGTAGCACACGCTTCTTGATTAGACCTGGGTTCGAGCCCGTCACCACTAAATACGGAGGATGCGGAAAGGTCAAGGAATGACCACCGCATATCCCGGAGCAATATGGCCTTAGTTGCTAATGCTCCTAAAAACCAAAACAACAACAACATCTTCTTACCTATATGTGTACCAAAGTTAAATAATGTACACTTTTGGAGCATCAAAAGTTGTTTACCATATTATTTACTAAATGCTGATTACCCACAGATAGGTCTGTAGGCATTTACCCTCATTGATAGCGCAATGGTTATAATCACAGCCCTCCCGACACCGGGTGGAAAAGCCCAGATTTGAATCTCTTGTCAACGACGCGAGTTTCATGGGCGTTTTTCGCTCTGAGTTTGAGTTAGTTGGTCTTACGTGATGGTAGCAGGTTTTTTTTTTTATTATTATTTTTTTTTTATCCCTGTGACTCATGTTTTTCAACCAGCATATAGGCAAGCTGATCAGAGTATACACGCAATTTATGGATATAATACACATAAGTGTATGAGATTCTTCTAAGGTAACTCTAATCTGAAACACACAGAGTATTGAGTCCAAAATTTGATAAATTATAATTTGTGATTTGATAAATGACTTTACCGTTAATATAATAAATTCAAAGTTTTGTGAAAGGTTCATTATTTTGTTCTGTTGCCAGTAATTACGCTTAAAAAGTTTTCTTTCTCCTTTAGATGAGTAAAGTTTATGTAAGAGCTAAAGAACGTCAGTGGAGTGTGGGAGATCTAGCTGGTGAAGCTCTTCGATACTGCCGTAATAGGCTTTCCAGCCACAGTGGAGAAAAACCATTGTGTTCTTCTTTATTCACTCAATTAATGGGAAGTGATACTTATATGCTAGTACAACACTCGCTGGACTGAGGACTCTGGATTTTCCAGTGATCACATGGTCTGTTGCTCAAACCGGGCACCTAAATGCAGCAGAAAAACGACGTGCAATACGAACATTTTCCGCACACCAGTTAACAAACAAATGGGATATTTTTAGTGTGCCAGCCTTTTAAAATTCATAAGCATTCTGTATTTTGGATAAACAATCAAGTCAATAAAGTGCTTTTTTTGCCGATTTCTGTGATATTTTTTTGACTCAATTTCAGTGAACTAAGTTGCTCTTTAATTAACTTCCCATATGGAAGTAGCACAGTCAATAGAATCCCTGGCCTCTCCACACCTGGTGGAAAACACTAATTCGAATACCATCAATGATTATAAGGAAATTTTATGGGTCTTTTTCACAACGTGGCTGTGTTAGTCGGCCTCAAATCGTTGATTATAGGCGAGCATATAACACACAATTTATATATACCCCGGGGGATCACATCTGGTGAGTATGGGCTTGGCGCACCCAGGGTCCTGAGCTGGATATCATCATTCTTCTCTTTCTTGGTGATTCCCTTCTATCCTTTTTGACTCTCTCTCAGGGTAACTTGGGATTTTTTTTTTCCTGGTGCAGTATAAGCCTCAGGCTTCCTTGCACCATATGGCTATTATTAATAATAATAATATAATATATAAAGCGTAATATGGCCTAATTCATTGATGCGCCCAAGACACTACAACAACAAAAAAAAATTCTCATTAACTAGACTATCCAGACCAATAACCATGCGTAATAACCATTTACAGATTTGCTCTATTTATGGATTTTGTGATCTGCAGGACCCCAGGTTTAGCAGTTCTCTGCTCAATGCTGAAGTAGATATATGTTCACCTCAAACTAGTTATTATTTGTTGTTGTTGTGGGGTTTTAGGCGCATCAGCAACTGTTGGCCGTATTGCACCATATATAATATGTCTATAAATTGCGTGTGTTCTGTAGTTGGTTTGCTAGACGGAAAACCCCACTTTCTGGGAGAAAAACTAAGGTACCTTCGCCTGAGACTGACGAACTCAGCCACGTTGTGATAAGACCCAGAAAAAGGACCATAAAAATTCCTCTCATCAATGACGTGATTCGATTCCATATCCTTTCCACTAGGTGTGGGGAGGACGATGATTATACCAATTGTGCTAACCGCGCGGGCATCTCAAACTAGATGGAAACAGTCGAATTGACTTCACAGTCCTGGGTAAAATGATGATGCCATTGGTTTTTCTATATAATCGCCCTTCTGCTACGGTTATTTTTTTCGAGAATAAGTGTGACAGTTACTCTAGAAAAAGGATAGTGTCATTATTCTCTTACAAAGCGTGTGTTCAATTAGCGTCGGTAAGTGCAGCTGAGAAATGCTTCCTAGTGGAATCAGAAGAAAGTTCATTATTTCTGTTTTTACACTGTGAATGAGGTTTGCATGGTTCTTCACTCTCCAGAAATTTCACTCAAAATATGAAAAATAGAATTTAATTCAGCATATACTGATGATTTTAAGCCATGGGCACAGATTACCAAGTACAACTAGTGAACTTCTACAAAAGTGTTTGCTCGCTTGACAACTTGGTGAAATGCTAATTTCTGTTGTGTGTATTATCATCATTAGCCATATGGGGCAAGAACGCCTGGGGCTTATGCTGCACTATCCAAAAAAAAAAAAAAAAAAAAAAAAATTCCCCAGCCACCCAGAGAGAGAGGAATCACCAAGAAAAAGAAGAATGATGATATAATTAAAGTACAGTCGATTATTTTGCGAATGTAAATAAAATTACTTTGAGTATTTTCGAAAGAAGTTAGCGATATTTTTGGAACAGCTGACCGATTGATAAGGTGAGAGAGAGAGACAGATCGGTTAAGTACAAAAAGAGGAAAAACAAACTACGTCTCCGTAGATAGTAGCTCATTTCTGATGCATTCTACGCGTACCGAATGCAAAAGGCGTTGGAACGTTGTCTGTGGCGCGCTGCAGTGGACAACTACACGTATTTAGTCAACTTCACTTTATTTTTCAATCGTAGTTAGCCAATTTTAGACTACACAAGTGTGTATCTGCGCAGGTAGCACAGTCGTCATCGTCCTCCCCACACCAGGTGGAAAAAGCCCAGGTTCAAATCCCATCGATGACGCGAGGAACTTTAATGGGCTGTTTTCACTCCGTGGCTGAGATGGTCGGTCTCAGGTGTAGATAGCAAGGTCCCCCCCCCCCTCCTCTAAAAATGAGGTTTTTTTCGTCCAGCAAAACACGCAAATCGACCAGAGAACACGCAATTTACAGAGAGAGAGAGAACAGTTAGGTTATGGAATCAAGGGTTAAAAGGAATGGAATCAAGGGCTAAAAGTAATTACAGATCTGTTAGTTTAACTTCTATTCTAAGGAAAATAATAGAAAATATTAAGAAAATAAATAATGGAAAATAATAATAAAGAAGTAATGCAGGATCTACTAGACAAGGCTGCAGTTATAGTTCAGACACAGCTTGGGCGATTATACCATTGGACAAGAAGGCAATGGTCAGGCTACACCTTGAATACTGCGTTGTTAAAGGGAAATCTTGTCTGACCAATTTGATTTCTGTTGCGTACGTCGAACAATGGTATAGGCAACTCATAAACTCTTTAAAGATACAGAATTCAAAATTGTAGCCAGGGCTACGCAGAAGCTCCATAATATATTGAGAAATCACACAGTTCTTCGCTCTCGATATAAGTATTCGATCTTGTATGGTCAGTGCGATTCATCGTATCAAGGGTCGACTCGGTGTACTCTCGACTTATGCGTGAAACAACACGTTGCTTCGGTTCGCACAAACGCATCGGAATTGGCATTTCATGCCGTCAGTGAAGGCCACGTATTCCTATTTAATGAAGCGGAAATCTTAAACATACATACAGTACAACATAATTAAATAAAATTATTGATCGATGAGACCCGTGAAATGAAGCTTCACTCAGATTCTGTTAACGTGCGCCACGCAATTACCTAATTTCCGATTTTTGGTGTTTTTTACGCATGCTCCAATACAAATAATCTTTCCATTTAAGAACTTAACACACACACATACACTTCACATTATTTCTGACTTGTGATCAAGACGAATAGTCGAAAAGCATTGTCTGTTTAAGGAGGAAAATACAGCGAATTTCGTTTAATTTGTATGTCAATGTGTTTATCCAAATTTTATAATCGTGATTTTAATGATTTATTCTCGTATACAGTTTTCCGACTTTAACTATTTTAATTATTCTGACAGAATGTCTTCGCGCACTCATGGTTTTACATGAGTTGGTTCGATGCGTTTCGGGGTCGGTTTGGGGCTATCGGCTTTCGATTCCATTGTGCATCGGATCGGTCATGTTTCTATGAGCGAGAGAATTCATTAAAATCATTTTATCCGTTTACGTTTGGAGAGCATCGACTGGAAGCATTCTATGCAAAAGAGTGAGGTAATCTCTTAATCTTTTAAATATATTGTTTTCTATATTTATCAATGATGTTGATTAAAGTATATCAGGCTTATATGCTATCTCTTTAGGTAATCCTATATATACTGTATATACACTGGTGTTCAAAGAAAATGCATCTAGAAATTTCACATTTTTAACTCTTTTTCGCGATGGTATGTTACATTAATGATTAGCATCACAAATAGAAATATAAACAAAAGATATTTATTATAGTTAAGGCAAAGCTAAATAATATTTGACAGGTGCTCTCAAAATATTCCGAAATGAGCATTTGCAACTTTTATGCAACAGTTTTGGTAAACACGACAATTATGACTGAAATGTTATCAGAAGCCCTCACTATGCTTCAGTTTATCATTTTAAATGGAAAACAAAATGAAAAGTTCACAAAGGTGCAAACTAATATTAAATGAAACCGCCTCTGGCCTTGATGACAGCAGCACACCGTCGAGGCATTGACAAAATCAATTTCTGAAGATAATCAACTGATAGTTCGTGGTTCCAAACATGAATTATGGCTTCCTGAAGTTCACGAGGCTTATCATCATTCTTCTCTTTCTTGGTGATTCCCTTCTACTTTTGACTGTCTCTCAAAGTAACTCTGGAATTTTTTTTTTGGCTGGTGCAGCATAAGCCTCAGGCTTCCTTGCACCAAATAACTAATAATAATAATGTGAACTGTACTACAAGTACGAACTCCAGGCGGTACTAGAGACCCCAACCCAAAAGCTGTACTGGCGCTGCGCCATAATAACGGATAAGGCCATCCCGTACAACAGACCGGACATAACCCTTGTGGACAAGATGGAAAAGGCTACCTACCTGATTGACATAGTGGTGCCCAACACTAGCAGTGTCCAGCAAACCCATGATGAAAAAATTAGGAAGTACACGAACCTGAGACAGGAGATCAAAGAGATGTGGCATATACAACAAGTAACGACCACCCCGATCATCGTGTCAACCACAAGTATGGTACCAAAGACCCTTCATAACAGCCTAGCAGCAGTAGGTCTCCCAGAGAACACCTACAAGGAACTCCAGAACGTCGCAATCCTGATCACCTGTAAGAGAGTCAGAGTGTTCCTCGACCAACAGTAAGACCAGAGATAACAATAACCACCCTGTGTACTTGGTAGCAATACCCGTCACGAGTGGAACTTCCAATCAGGGAGAAATAATATGAAATAATAATAATAATAATAATAATAATAATAATAATAAAAGGATCTTTGATTTCTTTCTAGCAACTGCAGATTCCTCACGATGTCAAAAGTTCTATATAGGTTTCAGGTCCGGCTGTAACGGACCGTTCTTCCAACCACTTTCTCACCTGTATATACTGTATATACTTCAGTTTATCATTTTAAATGGAAAACAAAATGAAAAGTTCACAAAGGTGCAAACTAATATTAAGTGGAACCGCCTCTGGCCCTGATGACAGCAGCACACCTTTGAGGCATTGACAAAATCAATTTCTGAAGATAATCAACTGATAGTTCGTGGTTCCAAACATGAATTATGGCTTCCTGAAGTTCACGAGGCTTATCATCATTCTCTCTTTCTTGGTGATGTCCTTCTACTTTCTCACCTGTAACAAATATAAACACATTACTGTCGAATCTCTAATGCAAAAATGAAGCTTAAGTAGCTACAGAAGTGCCTACTTACACTTTTTGCCCGATGACAAGGAGCAGAGTCGTCCTGAAAGATGCAGTTACTTGGCAGGTTAAAATGATCTCTAATGGTTGGCAGCAATTTGCCTTCCAATATAGCCAGGTATCCATTGGAATTTTCGGAACCTTTTATAAACTGCTGGTGACCTACTCCGCGATACAAAATGCACCCCTATATCATTTGATTGGTAGGAAATTTCACTGTAGACATCATACAGTATGGATGGTATTTTTCACCACGTCTGTGGTGAATCATTTGTCTCCCATTAGAGCCATGCAGGTTGAATTTCTTCTCATCCGAGAAAATAACTGACTTCCACTGCTCGGGGGTTCATCTGACATGCTCCTTACACCCAATTAATCGGGCCTTTTTCATTTTTTGTGTGAGGAGGGGCTTTTCTTAGAACGAATGGGCTACAAGTCCATATTTGAAGAGGAGTCCTCTGACTGTTACTGCAGTTGATACCATTCCTGTATGTTCTTCCCATTCTCTTTTCAGCTCAGACGAAGAAGCTTTAAGGTTTTTAAGGCATAAGCGCTTCAAAACGCGGTCCTGTTTTGGCGTAGAGATTCGTTTGCATCCGGTTCCTTTTTTCCTATTAGCAGACCTTGAGTTTGGAAAGAAATCTATTTACTGTCGACTGATTATAGGACGCTCTATAAGCAATATGACGGGAAGAACATCCTTCCTCACGTAAAGCAACAATAGCACTATTTCTTAGTGGCGTTAACTGCACGTAACTGGCCATCCCGACACAAGCAAGGAATAACTGCAACTCTTGCAGAGCGTGCTTGAACAGCTGATTCAAAAATACGTCATCAAGAGAGAGAGAGAGAGAGAGAGAGAGAGAGAGAGAGAGAGAGAATAAATATACCATCAGTGATTTAATTTACTTAATCCACTGAAAGTCTTAAAACAGTGTAGTCAAGTTTTCTCGCAGATCCCTAGTTTCCAGGCTTTATAATTTAACAGATCTCAAATTGTGCTTTAAATTGGGAAATTTTAAATGGGCGCTGGGTTGTAGTTCCAATGCAGCATTCACATCGATAGTGTGTGTGTGTGTGTGTGTCTGTGTGAAATATTAAGGATTGTGTGATGTTTCTATTCTACTAGTAGAACAAATGAAATCATCAAAGAAATTTATTTCGATAAATATATCGACTTTTATCGCACGCGATGTCCGGTTATATTTTGAATAGCGGTTGACCAATCCCAGAGAATCATTTTGTGAGATAGCTGCAACTCATGAAGAAAGCACCTTCATCTATTTTAATTTTCATGATTTGATCCTGCCATGTCGATGTGCGCCATATACCTTGAAATCGAATTTAATTTGTTTGACACCAGAGGTCTCGTGGTGCTGTTGTTTTTAATGTTGCGGCGTCTGCTTTTATTGTTTATAACTCATGTAATTTGTTATGTTAGTCATACTTTGTTGTTTTGATGGAGATTTTAGAACACAAATATTCATATTTTTTATTGCTCAGTTAACAAATATTTGTTTCTTTTTTAAGCTAATGTATTTGCAAAAATCAATTGCATAAAGTGAAGTGGAGAATAATTAAAATGGATACCCCATTTCAAATAGAAAGCATTAACGCCAGTCTCGCACAAATAGAAGAAGGTGATTATATTTTAAAAATTTGGTTGCATTTTAAATTTTTATTTTTTATTTTCTTTATTGAAATTTGTTTTTCTGCACAAAGGGTAGCATTTCGTGCAGATTCTTGCTATTTTAGATGAATATCCACTTATCAGTATCGGTTTGCAAAATCGGATATCCAGTACGAAGTTCATGGCCTCTTGCAAATAATAATAAATAAATAATAAATTTATTATTAAATAATAAATAATAATAATTTATTAATAGTCAGATTTGGGTAGAATTCAGGTTAAAGTACTGTAGTATATTTTTTACAGTGCACAATGATTACAAGGTTTGGAAAATTAGAAGTTCGGTACAGAGTGGGTGCTCATGGCCTCATACAATTAATAATAACCATGATCAGATATCCAGTACGAAGTTCATGGCCTCTTGCAAATAATAATAAATAAATAATAAATTTATTATTAAATAATAAATAATAATAATTTATTAATAGTCAGATTTGGGTAGAATTCAGGTTAAAGTACTGTAGTATATTTTTTACAGTGCACAATGATTACAAGGTTTGGAAAATTAGAAGTTCGGTACAGAGTGGGTGCTCTTGGCCTCATACAATTAATAATAACCATAATAAATAAGTAATAAAAGTAAAATTTGTCAGAATTATAGAATTAATTATAGTATGCAAGGATTATAATATTCCGAAGGGGAAATTTTTTTTTTTTTTTTTTTAATATAATTTTCAACCGATAAAAGTGATCAGGGAAAAAAAAATCGCTTATTTTTCCATTTCATTTTTTTTCCGCCTACACAATATGCAAATCGGTCAGCATACAATTGTAGAAACATATATAGTACATAGCACAACGTGGCCTTAGATTCTAAAGTGCTATGTAAATAACAACAATAATAACAGTTGGCCTGTTGTCATCCACCCCTAAAAATTATTTTAAATAATTTTGCACTTCTCAACTGAGGAAATGGTTACTGAGTAATAAAAACAAAAAAAAGGGAGTACACGAATGCCACACAAGTATGTTTTTTTAAAATTGAGGATGTGAGTGACAGAAGGTTAACACTTAAGTAGGCACGCTTGCAGGTAATATTGTGTTATTTTTAGCTCCTGTTCATTGTAATATCTCATGTCCTTTGTTATTTAATAACTATTAAATTGGGGATTAAACATTTCTTAAAAGTTACAGTAAGTTACCACTGAGTGAACAGAGTGGTTTTAAGGTGCAGAAGGAGGGGGGGGGGATGAGGGATTTTTACACAATTTTTTAAAGGCAACAGTAAAGTTTTTAGCTATATATTTATTAAAATAAAGTTTTTAATAATAGTATTAGTAGTGGCAAATTATGCAAGAAAGTAATATTGTATATCATCAGCAAAAAAAAAAAAAAAAAAAATTCTCATATCATCTGCCTCCCCTCTAATAGTTTGTTTAGTTTTCTTCCTTGAATTTATTCAAACTATCCCCCCTTCCACAACAACAGATTATCAGCATTTGTAGCTTCTGAAAACTTAGACATTAAGCCTGATATGCTTTCATCAGTATTATTATTAAGTATAGAAAACAACAATGGCCCAGCTCCGAACGCTGCAGACTCCATTAATAACGTTAGTGTAAGAAGTGCAGTACCCATTGATAACAACTCTGTCCTCCCCTGCTTGCCCATCCCTTTATCCTTAGCCGTAACTTGCTCTTAATGCTACACTGCTCCAATATGTATAGTAGTCTTTTGTGTGCAACAGTATCAAAAGCTTTTCTGAAAGTGAAGTATAGGACATCAAAATTATTTTTTGCATCCAGTTCCTTTGTTGCTGCATTATAATTTCAAATCAGATTGGTTAGCCATGATCTTAAAAACTTGCTTTTAAAAATAAACTGCTTGATTTTAATTTTTACATTGGTGCATTACAAAAAATTGCTCAGTTGTAAGAAAGTATTTCAGTCATACCTAAAGTTCATGTCACATAAAAAGCCAAATATTTTTGAATGACCAATTTCTGATCTTGCATTTATTCCCAATTTTTCAGTGCCCCTAACATGCAGATTGTCCTGTCAATGCTTACTTGTAGAAATGTATAATACAATGTGGCATTAGATGTTAATGTGCTATTACAATAACAACAGTACTTGCCAATGGATTTTTGCTTTAATGACATCAAAGCACCAACAACTGTTTTTAAAAGTAATTAGCATGAGAATTTTTTTTTTAAATTGTTATTTGTTTATATGGTTCCTTCATAATTAAACTGCCTCTTCCTTCATCCACATATTTTTAAATGCTGGTCCAATATTTAATTTAGAGAGAACCTGATCTAGTGCAGTTATTAGTACTAACATCAGACCAATCCTGCTGTCAGTTTTTAATATATATATATATTTTTTTATTTATTTTTTTTTTTGATAGCAAAATTATTTTTAGGATAGGAAGATGCCTTGCAAATTTTGTAGGTGTAAGTACCCTTACAGCTGTTTTTATGATAGTGGATATTCTGTTATGATGCTTTACAACCTATTCCGTGGCAATGCCCAGCTGATATCTCAGACACTTGCATTACATGAGTCCTCACTTCTATCAATCTAATGGCACAACTTCTGGCCTGAAGACATCTAGCCATTTAAGTAATGAATAGATTTTCATTATTGGTGAGTACTAAATAGTACTGGCAGTACTACTTTGATTAGCAAATAATAATAATAATTTGAATAGATGTGTGGAAGTTTACCTTTAGATGGCAGGTGGTTAATTGCTGGAACAAACTTCCATCTGTCGTTGTGGAAGTTGATAGCTTAAATAAATTCAAGAGGAACTGGACAAACTTTTTGAGGGAATGGTTGTGTGAATTTTTTTTTTGGCTGATACTACATAAGTTCATATGCTTGCTTTCTTGCATCACATGCCTCTATTATTATTATTATTCTCACACTGCATATCGAAGTACATAATTTGGTGTTGCAAAAATCATGCTACACACACACACACACACACAGAAGCACTCATGATAAGTAACTGTTGTTACAGCCTTTTTTTTTATTTACATTTATCATATTTACTTTTTATAAAGTGGTGGGGTTACTTCTAAGCTTTGTGCCTGCACGACAGTGTAGTGGTTTTGGAAGTTCTGTGTACTAATACAGTACTTCCAAACCACTACATTCTGGACTATGTGCAGCTGAACATGGCCACATCTTGCTCCCAGTCTGCTAGGGCTTCTTTCTCATGAAGGGTTCACATATTTCTATTACTGAAATAAAAATTATGCTTTATATCTGTTAGGAACCATATGTGTACAGAAACACAACACAACACAAACAATTCCGAGAAATTGTTTTTTTGGAGAAAATGTACTTCCTAACCCTCTGATAACAGATCACGTTGTCTTGCTGTCAGTAAAGAATGTATGAGAGGCATATGGGTTATTTTCCTCTGTAGTTTTTATAAAATTTGTTATAACTGTCAGGAATAGTTTTCGTAAAGCTAATTTTATATTTGTAAAACCTGCTTAATCTAAGAGTTGTAATTATCTATTTATTTATTTTCCAATTCATGCATAAAAATCACATGTAATTATTAATATTATTAATGATTATAATCTAACTCTTTTTTTTGTGGTGACCAGCTGTGCAACAGTATAAGGTAAGCTTGCAAAATGATATTCGTTTTGTGCACTGACAAAAAAAAAAAAATCAGAGAAAACTATGGCGTGGGGGATAACAAGGCTTTCTGAACAAAGTACTTTTAGTGTAAAGAAAACTTATTATACTTATGTTTTTAAATGAAAGTGAATAACTTTTTTCCTTCTTTCTTTTTTTTTTTATTTTTTTATTAGAAAAAACTTTATTAGAGAATAATCTGAAAGATTTTGTTTCTAAAAGACAAGTATTGGAAAAAAATGTCGAAACTGGTGAGTGCTTATGCAATATTCTTAGTCTGTAATTTTGATTTTGTAGCTTTTGTACCAGTTTTCTGTAATCTGAATGCAAATGGTTATTATTTTCTCCCTGATTGAGATCATCTAAATGTCATTTTTTTTTATTTAGTATTTAATTAAAAATAGCAATCTCTTGATTTATGAACTTTAGCCAACTTCATCAGCTCCACAAGAATAAGTTTTAGAAAATAGAATGAATGAGAATGAAAAATATTTTTAGTATTTACATACAGTATTTAATATAAGAATATATTCCATATGTATGTATAGTACAGTAGAGTTGTTGCTATGGTATTTTCATGTTAATCTAGAATGAAATTTTCTTTTATTAGTATTTATTGTAAAGTACAGTATGTTATTATTACAACCAGGAATTTAAAAAAAAAATAAAAATTCAGTAACCTTAGGGTCAGATGATTGCTGGATTTTCAAATTGAAAGCTTATGACAGTTATTGCCTTTTCTGTTTCATTGCATAACATGATACTGAATACTAATTTTTTATTTATTGTGCTGCATCTACTGTAAGGTACATACAAAATAAAGCACAGTGTATGTATTAAATCAGGCCTGGCCAACCCGCAGGCCGTATGCGGCACTCCACATTATTTTTTGTGGCTTGTCAGATGATTTATATGCTACTGACTACATTAGTGGGAAATCATTCACTAGCTGCACTAGGCACAATAAATAATCCACAAAAATAATACTAGACCAGCTCTACTTCCACCGAATCCCCACTACTCCTTCACTTCATCGACCCACGTTGCGTCACAGAAATGCCAGGGAGGGAGAACTCGGTCCTGAACAGCATTTGTATCTTCTCGTGCCAGTTGAGTGAGCTACTCAATAGGTACAAGGAAAAAGGAAGATTTTCGATGTTTTTTAAAGGAAAAAAACATCAAAAATCAACTTTTACAACATGTATGTGACAGTGGAAAAGTATCCCAAATTAAGATTTTTTGCACAAAAAATTGAGTGCCTTCAGATCCACATACATTTGTGAAACTTTCTTTTCAAAAATGAAATTTATTAAAAGTAAATCTCGAGCTTCAATAACAGATGAAAATCTGGAAAATCGATTAAGATATGTAGCTACCAATATTGAAGTAGATTTTAAAAAATTGAGTGATTGCAAAGAAAAGCAAATATCTCATTGATATTTACTTTTCTTTGTATATAATAAAAATATATAATAAGATATATATAATAAAAATGAATGAATAAAATAAATTTTTATGCCATTTAATTTTTTATTTTTAAAATATTGTTTTATTTTGTGTGCTGCCCGCAGAAAATTGTAGTTTGTCAAGTTGGCCTGCAGAACGATTTGGGTTGGCCAGGCCTGTATTAAATAAAGAATACATCAATGATACTGTAAAAATGATACAATTTTTTTTTTTTTTGTTTTTTTGCCACACATCCTCCCATTATGTAATTATACAGTGTGAGTGAAAAGTCCTTGTGCACCTGTTGGAAGTAGGATATATGTTAGAGTTATAATGAATGTACACTGATACGGTTACAATAACTGGTGGAAGGGTCCTAAATGGTCCTAATTGTTTTATCTTGTTAGTGAAGACTCATACCAGTTCATTGTGTTAGACACTCCTGATAAAGTTTATAGTTGTTTCCCTCAGATCACTGAGACTACAATAATTGTCTTGGTAGAACTGCACTTTTCATTGCATCCCTTTGGCGCCTCCGTAGCCAGGTGGGCAGGAGCAGCAGTGCGTAGCACACGCTTCTTGATTAGACCGGGGTTCGAGCCCGTGACCACCAAATACGGAGGATGCGGAAAGGTCAGGGAATGACCACCGCATATCCCCAGAGCAATATGGCCTTAGTTGCTAATGCTGATAAAATCCAAATAACAAATAACATTGCATCCCCAACAAATAAAAATCAGGGGAAGTAAGATTGAGTCATCTTGGTGATCAAGTGTTCCCTGGGACTTAGGCAACAGATTGCACAGAAGCACCGTGGATATAGCCATGTGTACTGTAGCTCTAGCTAGTTCTGCTGACTATCCTTCAGCTAGGCAGCACCTGACTAATTGAAGGGTAGTCAGCATGACTGCTAAAAAAGTGCAGTCTGCCAAGATATATTTTGATGCTTTGATAAATATCATTGATAAATATTGAAAACAATAATGGGCCCAGCACTGAACCCTCGGGAACTCCACTAATAACCTTAGTCCACGAAGAGCAGTGGCCATTGATAACCAGTCTCTGTCTTCTTCCACTTAACCATCCCTTTATCCATTAGCAATAACTTGCCCTTAATGCCACATTTCTCCAGTTTGTACAGTAGTCTTTTATGTGTAACAGTATCAAAAGCCTTCCTGAACTCCAAGTACATGATGTAAAAATTATTTTTTTGCATTCAGTTCCTTGGTGACTGCATCAAAGTAACCTATCAGATTGGTTAGACAAGACTGTCCCTTAACAAATCCATGCTGTGATTGCAGTATAATTGTTAAAACAATCAGTTATGCTCTGGTTGAAAGCAAATTTAGTACATATATCCTGCAAACATCCCATTTAAATTTATCCCCTTGTGTACATTGTCTGAGTAAGAGTTAGAATACCATTATCATTAAGTTTACTCAATCCATTTAAAGCTTTAAACGCTTCCATTAGGTCTCCTCATAAGTGCTTAGTTTCCAAGTGGCAATTTGCAGATGCAAATCTTTTGTGTTCTTGACAAATCTGGTTGCTCATCTCTACATCCCTTCTAAGATTCACATCTTTCTTAAAATGAGGTTTTCAGTCTTGTATGTTGTATTCAAGATGTGGCCTGACAATTGTCTTATACAATGGAATAATCACTTCCATGTCCCTGCTGGCAAAGTTCCTGTATATCACTGACAGAACTCCATAAATTATTCTAGCAGCTCATCTGCACTGTTCAGAGAACTTCGTGTGGGACAGTACAATTACTCCTAGGATTCTTGTGTTCTCCACTACCCTGAGTGTGATGCTACCTAATCGGTATGTTATTCTGGAATTACTGCTTCTTATATGCAGTACCTTATATTTGTTAATGTTAAACCTCAATAGCCACTTCTCAGCCCAACTGCCTAATTTTTCTAGGTCTTCTCATAGAAAATGTCCTGATTCCTCTCATTATCCACTCTGCAAACTTAAGACAATAAGCTCAATATGCCTTTATCAATATTATTAATAAATACCCTAAATAATGCGGACCCAGCACTGAACCCTGAAGGACTCCACAAATAACACTAGTCCAAGAAAAGCAGTGCCCAAGGAATCTGCAAAACTCCATGGTTCTAGACCATGTTTTAATAGAAGATTAATTCAAACAATCTTCTAGCACATGGGATGTTTTCTAATGGTACAAAAACAGAGAACAAGAACTGCTCCCCAATTTTCTGAGGACAATTCTATGGTTTTTTGCAGTAATATAAATGACTTAATAAACTATGTAGAACCCAGATAACAAATTCCCATATAAGAAATTTTCCTCTGTACCAGGTTTGGTTTCTTAATTCCCAATTTCCACTATATATTGTAATGTATTATTTTCCAGCGTAAGAAGTTTTCCGGGTGAAAGGTTTTCCCGCATAAAAAGTATGTGGTAAAGAACACATGGTGTATTATTATAATGATGTTTTCCCACTTAATGTTTTTTAAACATAGAAATTATTTATTTTTATATTAAAAAAATTAAAACAGTATAAACATTTTGGTAATAAAATAAGTTAGTGTAAAGCATCATTTTAGTTCATAGTAATCCACTGAAGTAGGTGAAATGGCATAATTTTTTACATCTCATATTGTGAATGCCTTCACAACGAATTGCTCTGATAGTGCACTACCTCCAATAAGCAAAGTTTCCCCACTAGAGAAGACTAATGTTACTTATTCTCGGCAGATACCACCATCCCTGGGTGGTGGTATTCGCTGAGAATCCACTGGTGAGGTGTTGCCTGTGCGAGAATGTACTGTCAAGGGTAGCTCAAAAAATATCAGGGCAACTCATTGTGAAGACATTCACAATATGAGATATAACAAAAACAATGCCATTTCACCTACTTCAGTGATTTTCTACGAACTAAAATGATACTATGCCCTAACTTGTTCGATTAGTGAATTTTGATTAGTCAGAGGCTTTCAGCTCTAAAACCTTTTTAGTATAAACATTTTGATATAATGGAAGTGACTTGTTGCAATTGTTTTCATTGATATCCATAATTGGATACATCAACCGCATTAAGCATTAAGCAACTGATGGTTGTGAACAGTTCCGAATTGCTTAGTGGATTGTGCTCCATCTTATTGTAATTGTGACCTTTTAAGGTATGTTGAAACTCCAAAGGAGCTCATTCTTCCAACTTGATAATGAGTTTTATGAACAGAATGTTAAGCTATTAGAAGTCCTCAGTTTAAAAATGTTTCCCGTAGGCAGAGTGAAATATCTATAAATTCTGAAATAGTACTTATAGATCTTTAACTTATGTATGTGTATTTTTTCATTTTTATTTGTGTAGCTAATATTTCATACCCTTGGGTCATTTTCCCTTCTAAGAAGTGTTCACTCATAAGAAGTTCTAAACCTCCACTCCCTTGGAAAACTTCTTAACCGGGTTCTACTGTATTTAGGAATTTGTTAAAATCCCACACAGTGAAGACTTTTTGACTGATCAAAGAGGAGTCTGAAAAAGTGTTTTGCTCCACAATGGAAGTAAATACGGATCAATTCCATTAGCTCACTTCTGAGGACAATTTGATTACTCTGTGATTGTTGTTACTCTGTGATTGTTGCTATCCATATGCAGTACCTTGCATTTGAAAGAAGCATACGAGAACTTGAAGTTGTTGACAATATTAATTATGAAGAACATGATTGGTTTGCTTGTGCTGACTTTAAAGTGATAGGCATATTACTTGGACAGCAATCTGGCTACAAAAACTGCCTTGCTTTTTGTGTAAGTGGGACAGTTGGGCAAAGAGTAAGCACTGGGATGTCAAGGTTTGGCCAGAGAGGGACAGTTTATTGCCTGGATCAAAGACCATAGTTCATAAACCACTTGTAGGCTCCAAATCTGTCCTCCTTCCACACTTGCACATCAAACTGGGTTTCATGAATGGTTGTGAAAGATTAACCTCAGGAAGGTTCCTGCTTTAACTACCTTTGTACTAAATTCCCATCGATCACCGAAGAGAAGCTAAAATGGTACTTTTGTTGGACCTCAATTTTGCAAACTGACGAGGGATCGAGATTTTGAGGGAACTATGGATAAAAGAGAAAACTCGCATGGATTAGCTTCAGGTTTGTTGTTGAGAATGTCTTAGAGAACAACAAGTATTCAGGCTACAAGAATATAGTTGAGAATATGTTGGCAAACTTCAAGAAGCTGGGCTGTAACATGAGTGTTAAGGTATGTTTTTTATAGTCCCACACCAACTACTTCCCAGAAAATTTAGTAAGTCTTAGTGAAGAACAGGGTGAAAAGTTTCACCAGGACACGGGTGAAACTTTTCACCCTGTTCTTCACACACCAGAGAAGGTGGAATTTCAACATGATGGCTAACTATTACTGGATGCTGAAGAGGGACTATAAAGTAGTAAGATATTGCAAGAAAATCAAAGAAATAAAAATATGACCTATCATAGATCAGTTTTTAAAATGAGGGGTGAGTGTTGAGTGGACTTTCCACAGACTTTTGTTTTTAAAATACTGGTAAAAGTAACATTTTGTTAAAATTTCAGTGTGCAAATTCTGTCAAAATTAATAAAAATTTGTAAGAAATCAAATTTTAGTAGTAGTGGTGGCAAATGATGCAAGAAAGCAAGCTTATAAAACATCAGCCGGAAAAAAAAAAAAAAAAAGAAGAAGAAAACCACTACACACTTCTTCCATCCATACTTAAGGAAGAACTAGAATTTTTTCTAGTTCTTTCTTGAATTTATTAAAACCATTCACTTCCACAACAGATGGAAGCCTGTTCCTACAATCACGCTGGCTGAAGGCAAACTTCCACACAATCCTGTAGCCATCCTTCCTCAACTTAAATTATGCCCCACCATGTTTAGTCTCGGCAAGAAGAAGATTGTCATTCACATTCAGCTTACTCAATCCATTCAAGGCCTTAAACATCTGAATCAGATCACTCCGCAGAAGCTGCAGTTTTCAGAACTGAAGCCTTTCTACGTAAGAGCACCCTTTTGTTCCGTTCACAAATCTGGTTATCTTTCTCTGCACCTGTTCCTGCAGATCTACATCCTTCCTAAAGTGAGGCCTCCAGATCTGTATGCAATTCTCAAGATGTGGCCTAACTATGGCCTTGTACAAAGGGATAATCACCTCCTTATCCCTGCTAGGAAGGTTTTTGCATATCATTGACAAAACCCCATGAGCTGTTCTGGCAGCATGTCTGCACTGCTCAAAGAATTTCATATCTGACTGAATAATTACCCCCAGGAGTTTTTCTTTTTCCACTACCTCAAGTGTAATATCACACAGTTACTCTGTGATTGTTGCTATCCATATGAAGTACCTTGCATTTGTCAATGTTAAACTTGAACTGCCATTTCTCAGCCCATTCACCCAATTTTCCTAGATCTTGTTGTAGTAGATCACCCTGATTACTGTCATTAATCACCCTGTCAACCTTTGTATCGTCTGCAAACTTTGATATTAAGCCTTATATATCTTCATCAGTATTGTTAATAAATATTGAAAACAACAATGGGCCCGGCAGTGAACCCTGGGGGAATCCACTGATAACATTAGTCCATGAAGAGCAGTGCCCATTGATAACCATTCTCTTCCACTTAACTATCCTTTTATCCATAACAGTAACTTCCCCTTAATACCACATTGCTCCAGTTTATACAGCAGTCTTTGATGTGCAACAGTATCAAAAGCCTTCCTGAAATTCAAGTATATGATGCCAAAATTATTTTTTGCATCCAGTTCCTTCGTCACTGCATCATAGTAACCTATTAGATTGGTTAGACTAGACTGCCCCTTAACAAATCCATTCTGTAACTGCAGTATAATTGCATTACTGTTGAGATGGTCCTTCATTACTTCTTTAACAAGTGACTCCATTATTTTCCATGGAAGGATGTTAAGCTAACAGATCTGTAATTACTCATCTCACATTTTGATTTCCCTTTATGAATTGGAGATATATTCACACATCTCCAGCCCATAGGGACCTCTCCTGAATCCAAGGATGCCCTCATAATTATGGGGGCTTTTAATCTTTTAATGTGATTGTATGGATCTCATCCATCCTAGTTTCCTTTTTTATGTTCATCTTCAACAGTTTCTCTTCCACTTGACTTTCAGTTATCACAGTCATTTAGTTCCCTATTGGAGTTTGATAAACTTCTGGGCATCCCCTTTCCCAAAGAATTCCTCATGTGTGAATGTAGATGCAAAATACCTATTCAATTTGTCAGCATCCTGAGCAAGATCTTCAACAGTTAACCCATTGACATTGTGTGGCCCAATGTGATTTAATTCCTTCCTTCTACAGTTAATATAAGCATAGAAATCTTTACATTATTTGCCAAAGATTTCTTGTAATCCATCTTAGCTTGTCCAACCTTCTTTGTGACTTGATTACTGGCTAGTTTTTATTTACCATAGGCTTCTGAATCACTTGATAATTTATAAGCATCCCATGCACTTTTCTTCCTTGCTACTTCATATGACATCCTTTTACATGTAAGCCTTGAACAGTATTGCTTTGTTGGTATGAAAAGCATTAGTAGCTTCTGTGATTACTTCCCTGAATACTTCCCATTTAGACATTTAGAATTTGATGTTAACTTCGTTATTTGGTCCCTCTGCATAGAATTCAAATTTTGTCTGAGATCCCTGTAGTTACCCTTACAAAAGCAAAAGCCTTTTCTTTTACCCTTGACAGTAATTATCTCTCTAATTAAATTCCACATTAGTGCACTGTGATCAGTCACCCAAGTGGTCTTTTACCTGCAGATTCTTAATGCATATAGATTCACTGCTGATAACCAAATCAAGAGTATTGCTTCCTCTTGTTGCCTCTCCAGCATGCTGCTGTGGAAAACAGCCATCCAAGAAATGTACAAAAGGCTTGTTCCCTGTAAGCGACTGACCCACAAATTCCAGTCAACATCTCAAAAGTTAAAATCCTCCATTATAAGACATTCTGATTTATTGGCCTACTCTATTTCTCTGTATAGCTGTTTAGTGTACTCATCACAGTCATTAGGCCTATAACACACTCCTACTCTCATTTTTGTTTTCCCAGTGTTTACATCACACCAAACTGACTCAACATTGCACTCATAACCCTTGTCAACTGAATGCACCCTTAGATGTAATATGTATCTTAACTAAGAGTAACACCCCTCCTTTCCTTCCTTTATATATTGTACTCCCTATATTCAAATTCAGCATCACTTATGTCTGAGTGACACCATATCTCTACCATCTCTACATGTCTGCATTTGATGACTTAATCAGCTTCAGATTCATCAAGTTTATTGACAGTGCTCCTGACATTAGTGTACATGCAGGTATACACCGATGAACCAAAACATTATGACCAGCAAGTCGTTATGCAAATCGGAGCAACTGCAGGTGAACTATGGTGCATGTGCAGATCGGGATATAGTATAAAAAAACACCTGATGCTGAGCTCTGTTAATCAGTGTTTCTCTTGTTCTTGAGATTGGAAAGGCAACAGACTTAAATGAGTTTGACAAAGGGCAAATTGTAATGGCCAGATGACTGGGTCAGAGCATATCTGAAATGGCATGGCTGGTGGGGTGCTCACATTCAGCCATCGTTAATACCTAATGAAAGTGGTCCGAGGAAGGTAAACCCACGAACCACTGGTGAGGTGTTGGATGACTATGGCTCATTGATGCTCAAGATTAGCGAAGGTTCTCCTGGATGGTAGATGGCAACAGAAGGGTGACTGTGGCGCATCTTTTCAATAATCAGAATGCTGGTGATGGGAGTAATGTGTCACAACACACAGTACATCACACCCTGCTGAAAATGGGACTGCTTAGCCACAAGGCCACTCCAAGTGCCCATGCTAACCACGGTTCACCAGCGACAGCACCTATAATGGGCATGCGAGCATCAAAACTGGACCTTGAGTGATTGGAAGAAGGTCGTCTGTCCAATGAATCACATTTCCTGTTGCACCATGTTGACAGATGGGCATGTGTGCATCATTTACCTGAGGAAGTGATGGCGCCTGGATGCACTGTGGGACAAAAACAAGCCGGTGGTGGCAGTGTCATGCTTGGGGCTATGTTCTATTGGGATACCCTGGGTCCAGTCATCCATGTGCCGGGCACTCTGACGTCTACCACCTACCTAAATATCATTGCTGACCAGGTACACCCTTTCATGGCAACAGTCT
This sequence comes from Mastigoproctus giganteus, assembly GCF_048544385.1. Taxonomy (NCBI): domain Eukaryota; kingdom Metazoa; phylum Arthropoda; class Arachnida; order Uropygi; family Thelyphonidae; genus Mastigoproctus; species Mastigoproctus giganteus. Next base: position 36,104,480 of record NC_143580.1, on the reverse strand, counting down.
TCCCCTCTGGTGGTGCCGTCTTTCAGCAGGATAATGTGCCATGCCACACTGCCTGGATTGTTTGAGACTGGTTTGTGGAAAATGAGGAAGACTTCCAGGTTTTCCCCTGGCCTCCAAATTCCCCAGACATCAATCCCATTGAGCATCTGTGGTTTGTGTTGGAACAGCAACTTCGATCTGCAGCATCTCAGCCACAGACCTTACAGGAGTTAAAGGATCTTCTGGTTATGTGTTGGTACCAGATACCACAAGACACATTTAGAAATCTTGTAGCATCCATGCCTCGCCAGGTACGAGCTGTTTTGGCTGCACGTGGAGGACCAACATCATGTTAGGTAGGTGGTCGTAATGTTTTGGCTCATTGGTGTACATGCACATGTTCTTATGCTTAGTTACTCTTACACAGCCCATGTATTCACTTGTTCCATGATGACCCACAGCAAGGCCTGAAATTCCAAACGCCTTGCTTTCCAGACTGCTGCATTTTCCAATAGAAGCAATGCATGAATCACCTTCACTTCTGTGTGCTGCTCTAGTTAATCTATTAGTCTGTCAACTCTTCCCCCACAAGCTAGCAGTTTTCTGACCCACCTATCACCACCTCAATAGCATCAGCAAATATTCTCCTGCTCCTTCTATTTGGGCGCCTCCATAGCCAGGTGGGAAGGAGCAGCAGTGCGTAGCACACGCTTCTTGATTAGACCGGGGTTCGAGCCCGTCACCACCAAATACAGAGGATGCGGAAAGGTCAGGGAATGACCACCGCATATCCCGGAGCAATATGGCCTTAGTTGCTAATGCTCCTAAAACCAAATAACATTAACAAAGCTCCTTCTATTTAAGTGTATCTCATTCCTGTAAAAACAGTTGCTTCTGTTAACAAGCACAGACCACTCTGAGAAAAATTCTACCCCACGAGTCTCACACATTCTCTCCAGGATCGAATTGATTGATAAGGCTGTCAGCATGTACTCCCTTCTATCATGTTTAGGCTGAATAACCATTGTTATTTAGGAATTCATGGTCATTGTTATAGATTAAGAATGTATGGTCTCCGTGTCCCATCATGTTATTGAGCAGGTGCTATGAAGCTTTACAGAATACTTGGGGAATAATAAGTACTCATCAAGTGTTGTGAATCATGGATACCCTTGGAGTAAAGTCAGAAAGATGGTACTCAGCTTGCATATTTCCAGGTGGATACATTGCATACACATATGTATATGTTGCTAAAAAAATGAAAAAAGCATGCCCCCATTGTTAAATGAGAATCAGGACAAAAGCAAAATGTATGTGGAATGCAGAGCCATGCTGAGGGCGAGGCAAACGAGGCTCTTGCCTCAGGTTAAAAGCTGAAAGGGATGCCAAAAGAAAAGGAAAGATTAAATAATTGCCAACGTTGCCATCATTAACAGTAAGGCGCAATTTTTCATTCTTGCCTCAGGTACTAAAATGGCCTGGAACGGCCCCGGTGGAATGTAAAAGTAAAAAAGCCCATTCCAGTGTTAATTAATTAAAAGCAGAGGTTATACATTGTTTCTCAAAAAAAGCAGAGAATATACAATGTGTGCCATAACACCGGGCTAGCCAGGTAGGTAAAGTGCCTGCCTGGCAACCCAAAGGTCGCGGGTTCGATTCCCGCCTTGGGCTTGGATCACAGTAAAATGCAAAAAAACTTTGGGAGGTGCATTATGGCCATAGAAGCTGATGTGCCAACAACTAACAAGGGGAAAAAAATAATAATAAATAAATAACACATTTCACTATACACCTTCTGTGCATTGCTATGTGGCTGCTGCAATAGTGAAATTATTAATACATTTACTGTTTTAAAATACAAAGAGAAATTTTTTTCATTGCCATGCATAGAAATTGATGTTTGCATTACTTGCACAGTAACGATTACCAAAAATGTTTGGAATGTGCAGGGAAGGTGTTATGGAAGGAAACATTTATTTATATTTAGATAATTTTAAATTTACTTACAATTTAAACTATATTAAATATACCACACATTGTGAAACCTATTTGTATACCTATATCATTGGCATGAAAATTATCTCAGTAAACTTAACAAAAAGAGGTTCTGCAGCATTTTTGATATATGTAATGTAGTCTAAATTGCAAACCAAATGTAGATAAATATCTCCTTCGCCATTGTTTCCATACATGCATATTAGAATTATGTTATAATTCCAATATGCATATAATATATATTAGAATTATGTTTATATAGAAATGTGAAGTTGCTAATAACATTTTTAGAGTGGATAGTGGCATTCTCTGAAATCTCCATTCATTCCTTAAGGTTATAAAACAGTGTAAATTTAATACCTCCTTTATCATCAACCTTACTTTGATTATATATCTGGTAATGTGGTGTAGATATAAATCATCACGTGTACTTATCACTCTACTCTGCTGTGGGAGTTTGTTATTCCAGTAATTCAAGGACATGGTGTGGGCAATTGGATTGTATTATAGTACCCTACTTGTTGCTTATCCAGGGGTCAGAGAGAACATTCTTGTTGTCTCTGACTCCATGAGTATTACGTGGACACCACTGGTCTCTAAGATTTTTAGAGTTAAACCTATTGCATTTTGGGTTGTGAGGTGTATAGAGAGCTATTCACTCATTACACATCAAAAACTTACATCATGTTAGGAGCCATCTTGCACTTCATTGAACATGTAGTGAACTAGTGAATCCACAGTGGGCATGTAAATAAATTGTATCAACCTTTATGGATAATCTCCACAAAGAAAATACTTCTTCAAAGTAAAGTATTGGTTAAATGTTTGCCTAATTGTTAAAGTTTTGAATTGTGCAAGTTGTTTCAGACTTGAATAATCATGCTTTATTTTATGGTAATTATAAAAATATAAATTGTTATTCTTTCTTTTAGCTAAGCTTACATTGAACAAAGTTATTGAACATCATACCAAAATGCAAGGTAAGGAACATCCCAAGACCGAATAAGGTAGCTTTATATTAGGTAGAATATAATAATAAATTTTATCCCTTTTTTTAAAAAGTGCAGCAGCTGTATTTTCAAATTATTTTTTCAAATAATTTAAAGGTGCTTATAACATTAGTTACGAGAACTTTCTAGTGATAAGCTTGAATAAATTCTGAAAATCCATTAACAGAATTAATTTCCTATTATGTATTTACCCTTGCCATATTCCAAAGCATCTGCAAAGAGTTAGCAATTCGTATATTAGATGAAGGTCTAGAAGCAGTCTTGTGTACAATAATTGCCTTTAAAATGATGATATTCATTTCAAAGGACCATCAAAATATAGAACTAACTCATACCACATGGTTTCTATGCTGGCATGCGTAATTTCTGAATCTGTGAAAGCTCTTTTCATGCTCAGGCTGCTTTCAATAAGAAGCACGATCCCACTGCCCTTTCTGTCTTTTCTAACCTTCCTAAATACATCGTAGATTCCATAGTGAAACTCACCATCCCTTATTTTTGGGTGACACCACATTTCTGTTAGTCATATTATGTTAATGTTATTTATCCTAACTAGGGGTTTAATTCACTCATTTTATTGACACACTCCTGATGTCAATATAGACACAGTTAAAATTTGGTGTAATAAATAACTTAAACCAGTTGAAGTTATTTAAGCTTACTTTTCTAGCATTGGTTTCCCACTCATTTCAAATATCGTTATCTCAGAACATCTTGTCAATGTCTGCTGTTGCAGCAACAAACAAGAATTCTAGAAATGCGCATAAGAGTTACTTGGACCCCAAATTATCAGATAAGTGCATATCTATATTACCTCTCTCCACACCTCCCTTTCAACTAGCAGTTTTCCTGAATGCTTAAAGAAATATTACCCTTAATGATACTGGCAAAAGCCCACCTCTGTTCAATTGTATTGATTTGAATTGATTCACTTGTATGTAGAAGGAATCAAAAATTGATTCGTTCTACATACAAGTGTTTATATTTAAATATAAACAAATTTGTAAATTTATTATTCAGATAATTAAATATCAAATACAGCAGACTCTCAATTTACCGGGATCGGATTAACCGGGACACTTCAAGACTCCAAATTAGAAAAAAAATTCAACCAGAAATCATAAAATTCAAGTAATAACTAGAATAGGTATAAACAGATATTTTGCAAGTCATAAATAATCGAGTAGAACCGATGTTATAAGTCATCATTGAGAGATTAGTGTACCTATTATCTTTCAACCCACGTTGTCTTCACACCTACTGCTCAAAATAAAAAACAAAAAAAGAGAGAGAGACCAAATGTTTAGTTTGTTTTAGTGCGTCGAGTCGATTGTTGTGTTCCGTCGCATCGCAAAAGGACAAATTTTGTTTCGTTATTTATGTCAGAGATGTCGGAATTTTTTTTTATATAGTAAATTTATTTATTTTTTTTTTTGTTTAGAAATCGCGGAAATGATGGGTAAACGCAAAAGAGTTGCACTTTCAGTTAAACAAAATTGTTTAACTGAAATTCAATAATTTCAGTTTACTTTTCAATAATTTCAAGTTAATTTGTTTAACTTGAAATTATTGAAAAGTTTGAAAATGGTGCATCCATTAAATCTCTAATGAACCATTATAATATTGACGACCAAACCATATGCAACCTTGTAAAAAATAAAGGGAAGCTATTAGATTTAAAATCGACATTGCAAAAAATAAAAGGAAGCATCGTATCGGACACACGAGTAATATGTGGTAAGTTTTTTTATTTATCGCCATATTTTTTATGTAGGTTGCTGAACATTTTTCGATATAGTAAGTCCCCGACTTACGCAACTACGGTTTTACATAAATTTGTTTTCACTCGGTGTTTTTTATTTTTTATTCATTGTTGTTTTTTTTTTTTTTTTTTTTTTTAGGATTATAAAATTTAAAACAATAAAAAAAATAATAAGCAATCAATAACGACGATCACGGCACGCACAAATTGCACAAAGTGAGATCGGAGCAACAAGCAAAAAAATAAGAAAGAAGAGAAGATTTTTAAAATTATTTATGTTTTTTTTATATATGACTGAAGATTTTAGTGAAGGGGACACACACTTCCCATTATAACGTTATAACCCACAGAATTCCAGCTATCAGTATTATCGCAAATGTAATAAGATTGAGTTTGCTGCGCCTCCGTAGCCAGGTGGGAAGGAGCAGCAGTGCGTAGCACACGCTTCTTGATTAGACCGGGGTTCGAGCCCGTCACCACCAAATACGGAGGATACGGAAAGGTCAGGGAATGATCACCGCATATCCCGGAGCAATATGGCCTTAGTTGCTAATGCTCCTAAAAAAAAAAAAACCAAATAACCAATAATTGAGTTTGCTACCCGTTTATAATTAATTAAATACACAAACAGAAAAGCCCAATAAAACGGAAAGTGCGAATTGTTTTTGTTACTTTATGGTAGTGACCTCCAGAAATGTGCTTTAGTAAAATTTGAGCTCAAGCAGGGTGATAATTGTGAGTTTTCGCCTTAACTCTGTGAAGTTCTTTAAAGAAAATTTAATTTTGACTGTTATCATGGTGTCGACTAAGAGACAGTGGTACTAGAAAATCTACCAAGAAAACAAAAGCGATTGATTTGGGTCAGAAAATTAAACTAATAGCAAAAAGAAAATGGTCAAACATTAACAAGTATCGTGCTGAATTCAGATTTGTCAATAATAATATAGTAGCAATATGTTACTAGTCATTCCCGAGTTAAGTAAAACTCGACAAAGTAAGAAGTCCTGGAACTTATCTCTTACTTATGTCGGGGACTTCTGTATTTTTGGATTAACCTGGAAATCGATTATCTGGGATTTGTTTTTACCATCTATCCCGGAAAATCGAGTCTACTGTATTGTATAAAATAATACCAAGAATTTTGATGTGCATAAGGTTCAAGCTATCACTGCAAACCCCTTGTTTCCAACTAAGAGGGCTTCCATAGTAGCCTGAAACTTGGCTTATTAAAATTCAGCCCAAAATTTTACCTAATTATTATCTTCACTCTTATGTAATTATCTGAATTCTAAATTTGTATTTTTGTTTATATTAATCACTGTAGACCCCCAAGAGGCAGCTGCCCACATAAAGATGTTTTTCTGAACCATACACAGTGTTTGTGTTTCTTTTATCATAATGCTTACTTGCTTAATAGCATGCTCTTCAGGTCGGTTTGATTATATGAAACTTTTAAATATTTGATTATTGTTTTGTTTTTAATTTAAAATGCTTGTTTTGTGTTTAATTCTTTCAGAAACTCTGAATATTGCAAAGTTCAAAGCAGAACAGATTAATTTTCAAGCAAAAAAGTAAGTGTGTTATTATAATGTATGTAGACTTATCCATAGTTTGTGTTGCATTTTAAAGTAATAATTTCTCTTTGAATTCTAAGAAAAAACAGTATAACATGTAAAAATAATAATTATATACCACATAATTTAGAGGGTGTGTGGAAGATGCCCCAGAAAAAGGAATTGCAGGGGTTGGGAGAATATGGTGCCCCAAGTCCATCCATAGCCAATCTAGAGAAGGATGAAGCTTCTTATCCTTCCAAGTCCTTATCCAAGTCCATATCTTCTTATCCAAGTCCATCCATTGAATCTAGGGAATTCAAAATAGTACAGTGGATGCTCCATTGGCTGCCAAAGGCCTCATTGAAGGCATCCACATATTGCAGTTGCTTTATGCAGTTAAACATCCATCCCATTTGAAAAATGTGTCCTCAAGCTCTGATCATCCATGCTTTAAAAAGGGATAAAGTTCTCTTCAAAGACTTCAAGACAATGTTCAGATGTAGCCAAGTGGCCAGGCATGAGGGTGCGTAATACATGCTTTGAGTGACTGGGGTTCAAGTCCCTTGACTGCTAAATATGGTGCTGTTTCTTGTATTCTCTGTATCTTGCAAACTCCTCTGACTGTGTAGTCATTCCAGAGTATAAACAGAAAATTTATTTATTTATCCACAAGGGAAATGGGACCAGCTGTTCCTCTGGTTGAAACAGCAAACCATACTGTGCATTTTTTGGTTATAAATAATGCATCTATTAATGTGCTTGGATTTTCTATGGCCATATTCACATTTTCTGTTTGTTAATAGAGGCAAAAAGAAGCTTCATCTGTAAACAAACTGCTTCAGAGAACTGCAGGACTTCTTATGGAAATGCATCAGAAAAATCAACTCTTAACACCTTTTTTTTGTTCTCTGTAACCCTGTTGTATTTGAATCATACAGAAAGACTGCCCAACCTTTTGTTAGAATCCTGTTAGTCAATGTTCATGACATAGCCAGTTGTTGTAAGTGATATTCCACAGATTTGGAAAGACTGCATAACAGCTTTCTTTAACACATGCAATGTTGTTCACTGATCTCACTCTTATTATCTTTTATTAATAATGCTTTTCTTATTGTCAGTTACAGCACTCATTTTAAAATTTCAAGACTGATCTATTTGGACCTTCCCTACAATTTCCTGTTTAAATCATGCTCCATTTGTGTATACTACACTATCAATAGAATAAAATGTGCACTATAAACACATGTTGTTCTAGCACATATGCCATCTTGTCAAACTATGAATGAATAAGTTGCCACTAGCAGCAACATTCTTCCAAAACTAAAAATGATTCCTGTACATAAATATATTTAAGAATATATGCAAAATAAATCAAAGCATCTTTTTTATTGGCCCTATATATTATAAATATTCAAATATATTATATAGTCATATACTCTGCTTTTATTAGTCAAATATTCATTACAAAATCCTCAAATTTTTAATAAACCAAATAAACATAAGTGCTATTGAGTTATAACTAGATGAATAAGTGGTTTTTTAAAAAAAAATTAGGGTCATATTGATTCTCACTTTTTAACTTGTTTTTTGCATCCTAATATAATACAAATTTTTTTATTTAATTGTATTGTGAATTTGTTTTATGATAGCTTTATGAATGCACTAAACTAATATAATTTTTAATATAGTATAAATGAAAATTTCAAGATATGATCATTGAAGGAAAACAGTGGGTGAATTATGAGCAATGATAAGTTAATAGTGTGGGCTGATATGGCTTTAACACGCTATGGTTAGTGTTGAGGAGGCCAACGAAGATCTTTATTCATGAAACAAGTGTAAAAGGAGCTGCATCTAAAATGGGATAAATTTTATATATATCATTCAGCTTTTAAGAAAAGAATAGGTGACTGGAAAGGAATCAGTTGTTGAAAGTGATTGTGTCGTGGGAATCCAAACTGTTGATGAAACAATTTGAAATCCTGTGACTTCAAAAGGAAAAGGAGGAAAGGAGGTTGCAATAGGTGACCCTTGTTAGAAAACTTGGTAAAACTCGATAATAATCCAGAATTCTTTAAAACTGAACACCTTTTACAAAAAAAATCAGCACTTTAAATTTGGAAATATTATGAAAGCAATCTGGCATTCACATTAACAGTTGCATTTGTCTTTAAGAATTCATGGATAACACAAGATGCTTGCTATCCTGTCCTTTAAACTGTTTTTGTGGCCAGCAAGATTTAAACTGCATAGATAATGCAGTGCAGTGGCCTTTGCAATGAGTTGCACTGGAATTATAATATTTTCAACAGATGACCTTGTCAAAAGGTTAATCAACCTTTTGTTTAATAAGATGAGACTGCTATGAAGCCTGTTTCAGAACTAATTTCTCTACAGCTGTTTTGTCTGCATGTTGTCATGCACACAGAACAGTTGTAAAGAGGTTGTTCAATTAAAATGCCTGGGTATATGAAATCAGACTTTTCAAAGTTGCATTATAGCTGAAGCTGTCTGTTTTGTGTAAGTGTTGTCACCAAAGACCATTTGCTATCATTGAGGGACTGGTTAGTTCTGAAACAGGCTATCATAGTTTCACCTTTTAAATAAATGCCAGTTAACCTTTTGGCAAGGCCATCTATTTGAAAGTAATGCAGTGCCAGGGAAACTTGTTACAAACTCAAGGTTACTCTGTCATGAGATAGGACTATTGTTGTGTCAGTGTAGTTTAAATCCTGTTAGCCATAAAAACAGATGAAAGGTTATTTAGTAAACTTCATAACTTAGCATGAAAATACTTGTACAAATTACAGCTGTGACTTGTCATACAGTGCCTGTGTGAGCTGGTAACCTGTTTGACTTCACGAGAGAGAGAGAGAGAGAGAGAGAGAGAGAGAGAGAGAGAGAGAGAGAGAGAGAGAGAGAGAGAGAGAGAGAGAGAGAGAGAGAGAGAGAGAGATTGATTCCTAGTGTAGGTACAGCTGGAAAAAAGTATGCTTCATTAAATCTATGGTTAATCTCTTCCACATAAAGTGTTTTTTTTTTTTTATGTGCATGACAGAAAAATATTAATTCCACACAACCAAGGTTTTTTGCCATCATTATAATTAGTTATAGAGCTCTTCAGGTGCATGTTAAAGTAGGGAGAAAAACAACAGGTGGCTCAAGATTACTCACTTGGCTTCCCACTCCCTAACACCATGAAAGAGAATATAGTGAGTGACCTTGACCACCTATTGTTTTTCTCTCTGCTATAGGTGGCTAAAATGAAATTTAGTCATCTTTTATTATGCAAAATAAATTGAATTTTTCCAAGTAAGTTATTAAAAGTAAAATGTCACATAAATTAATACCTCTTTATAATAATTATTCCTTAAGAAGAATGTTTAATTTTTTCTCATTGCCAATTGCAAAAGTAATTTTTTTTCTGAAGCACATTCATTGATATTCTGACATTTGCTGTGATTTATTTGTTATTTGTTCACAGTGAACATATTGAACTGTTACTGTCATTTTAACTTCCAGTATCTTCTAGGCATTATAAACATTTACAGCTATGTAAATAAGTTTAGTTGTTAGTGTTAATATTCATTAAAATGTGCTTGTCCAAACTGCTCCACAATTAGGTATACCTTTTTTAAAATCTAGCATTTCTCAATCCTTGAGGATGCCAGATTATAAAGTGTTCACTATAGTACATTTAGACTTGGGGAAACTTACCACTAATGACTTTAATATTTTACTAATGAATAACTAACATTTAAGAAATGTTGCTATTTGCAGTTTAGAAGATAAAAATAAGGAACTTAAAGAAAAAATTGAAGAACTGCAGAATAAAATAAAAGAAGAAAAGGAGCGGCAGTTAACAAATCTGTAAGTTATCACATTATAATAACATTTGTAACTCAGTTTGGTGTAGTCTTATATTTTGCACAGGATGCTATTAAAAGTTGAACTTTTAGAAATAGTTATACCAAAATTAAATATGGATTTTACATTTTGTGCATTTGTATTTATTAATAAATTTAAGAGCCCATAGAGAGATGTATATACCCAAAACTAGAAAAATAGAAATTAATTTGTCAGTGCAACTAATTTTTAAAATTTAATTTTAATAAAGTTTTAATTTTTTAAATAATAGTACTATGCTGTTTTATGATAGCTTTTTCTCAAACTGTTAGCTAGGTTTATTTGAAACTCCAGTGGCAATAACCAAATCACTTTTACTGTCACTAATCATAAAACATGAAAATAGTAATTAATTAAAATAACAGGTTTTATAATGGGCTAAGCAAATTGAGTTTTGGTTTAAGAGAAACAGAATTCTTTTTAATCTTTCATTTTCAAGAACAATTACCATAGGTCATTTTGACTGCAATACAAATAAATATTTAAAACAGAAGGAAACATTTCTTCAACTACTGAGTGAGGAGTTGGGGCAGTCCTAAGGTCACAATCTGCCACCCAGTGATTACTGATAAACTAATGACAGCAAGGTTTTTTATGAGTTGTAAATGGCACAGTAAACTGTGCCATTTATAACTCGTAAAATAAATATTAAGAAATACCCATGGTATGAGGTTCCCACCAGTGTTTGAAAGTACTTAGATAGGATGGTACCTGTTCTCCAGGGTTAAAAAAAAAAACAATTTTAGAAATTGAACAATCTACATTTGAATAGAAAATTTTCTTAACAGGTCCTCACCAGAATGAAGCATAAGTCTTCACAGAAAAAAAGAGACCACAACATGCCACTCGTGAAACAGTCGGGGACCATTTCATGAGTGACAAATAAAGGCTATATTCTGAAATCACTTTCTTGAATATACGTCGATGAGCCAAAACATTGACCACCTACCTAATATGATGTTGGTCCTCCACGTGCAGCCAAAACAGCTTGTACGGTGAGGCACGGATGCTACAAGATTTTTAAATGTGTCTTGTGGTATCTAGTACCAACACGTAACCAGCAGATCCTTTAACTCCTGTAAGGTCCGTGGTTGAGACGCCACAGATTGGAGTTGCTGTTCCAACTCAAACCACAGATGCTCAATGGGATTGATGTTTGAGGAATTTGGAGGCCAGGGCAATACCTGCAAGTCTTCCTCATGTTCTGCGAACCAGTCTCAAACAATCTGGGCGGTGTGACATGGCACATTATCCTGCTGAAAGACTGCACCGCCAGAGGGGAAGACCGTTGCCACGAAAGGGTGTACCTGGTCAGCAATTATGTTTAGGTAGGTGGTAGACGTCGGAGTGCCTGGCACATGGGCTCAGCCCAGGGTATCCCAGCAGAATGTTGCCCAAAGCATGACACTGCCGCCACCTGCTTGTTTTCGTCCCACTGTGCATCCATGCACCATCACTTCCCCAGGT